>NC_141550.1:66737500-67050000 GCF_021556685.1 Rattus norvegicus
ATGCCTACATAGAAATATTTGGGATCTATTTCCTCCGGTGGAGCAGATTAGAAAAAGTTCAAGCTAGAAGGACGAGAGCTTTTTAGGAAACTGTGGCAGAAATGATTCCATCCTGATCCAAGATTCTGGATGCATTGGAATCAGAGTCAAAGGGTGGACGGGGTGTGCTAAAGATGGTAGGTGCTTTATCAGTTCTTGAGGAAGGCGCACAGGAACTTGCCTTCCTGAAATTCTTTCATGTCAGCTTGCCTTTGTCTTCTGTTTCTTGTTTGTTTGGTTTGGTTTGGTTTGACTTTCTAGGGGTTTTTGTGGTACATTTGTTTATGCCCATGTTAATACTCTGTTATTAAGACAGAGTAAAGACCTAGAAGCTATGTAGTGAGCAGTGTTATATGACTACCATTCTATGTCTGACTCCCATGGGGGAATCTTGACTCTGAGCCTCAACTTCCTTAATCACCTAATAAGAAAACCACTCTGTTTCTGCTAGTCCATGCCACCTCCTTCAGGACCTTCTCAGAGGGCCCAATGGGTAGAAGGCTATCCAGTTGCCCAACCTCCTGGGAAGACTGTCTTGATTGGCTGTAGGGATTGGATGATTTTAAAATTTTTAAATTGACTAGCTTAGTTGCCATCAAAGGACAGAGTTTTCCAGAAGCATAAGAGTTGTAAAACATCTGCTCTCCGCTATTGTGTTTCACTTTCTGTACTTAAAATTCATATCTTTTCAGATTCATTTCATCATGGCAATCTTTGGCGTTTTTCTCCTCATACTGGACTAACAACCACCTCACTTATATAGTCTTTGGGTTGATGAAAGACAGGGAAGGGAGTCACAGCAGCAGAGACAAACCCTTTCTAGAGTCAGTACACTGGGATGTGAAAACAGTCTCACTCTTGCTTTGTGACCCTGAAAAAAGAAGAAAACATTCTCTGTGCTCAGTTTCTCATGTCTGAAGTAAGGATAGCAATATTTCACCACACAGAATGGGAAGCTTTCGGCTGATAGGTACCTATCACATTGTGTGGCTCTCTGAGTCCTGAGCCAGGAAATCCTTGTGATTAGTCTTACTTCTTCCTGCTCAAATGGAATATTCATCTCTACTTTGAAAGAATTTGAGGCTGGGGAGATGGCTCAGTTTGTAAAATGCTCAACACACTAAAATGGTTAGCACACTGGCAACTCCAACACGAAGGAGGTAGAGACAGCATTCCTGGGACATCCTGGCCTGTAATTCTAACTGAATTGGCAGGGTCAATGAGAGACCTTGTATCAAAAAATATGGGAGAGAGTACCTTGAGATGACACACTCAGGTATCAACCTCTGGCCATGCACAGACATATATGCACATACTTGCACACACACACACACACATACGTGTGTGCAAGTATATGTATATATGTATATATACATACATACACATAAATATGTTTACATACACATACACACACAAAGAATTTTTTAAATGCTAAGTACTTTAAATTCTCTGCTGTTTCCAAGGAATTCTATTTAACAGTAAAAGGACATCCATTCCCTGTTTGATATCGTTTACCACAGATGACCTAAGAAATTTTACCTTCTAATCACCATGATTTTAAACTTTACAAGTCAAGGACCTGCCCATTTGTCAACATGTCTGTGTTTTAGGACACGCTTTGTAGGATGGTCTTTATACAGCTGTCAAATTCAGAATAGAATATGTACTTCTCAGAGCTGTTTTGGGGACTGTAAAATAATGCATGCAGAATGCCAGGAGAGAGATTGCATTGTTCACTTCACCCTCAGTCATCATGGCTGTCACAGATGTGAAATGTCACATGATATTCCTGGGTCCAAAAGTAAGAGGTTGCAGTGAATACACTTGGAAGAGAGTTACAGAAAAGATAGGCCACAGAAGGTGACACTGCTCAGGTGGCCATGTCCCCAGCCAAGAATTTGCTTTGGGTGTGAGTTTGATCTGGGAAAAGCACACTTAGGAGGCAGCAGTACCACTAGATGCTTCTTCATGTGCTTCCTCCTAAGAGGAACTTACTAAAGGCAAGAATGGGCGAGGCACGGAGTTAGACCCAGGGTTAGCCCCAACTCCATGAAGTCGCTGGAGGGCTCTGCATAGGCTGTCACCTCTGCCTATACTTTCTCCATTTAAAGTTATGCAGTGCTTTAATAGATTTTTCATATTATGCCTAGGATTCCAGAAGCACTGGATGTTGTTTCATTTTTCCTGGATATCCAATATTCCTTTTTCTAATAAGTTTAACTCATTGAACAGAATAATAGATTTTATTATTATTATTATTATTATTATTATTATTATTATTAAACTTTTTGTTGCATGCTGGTTTGCTACCCCGCCTAAGCTCTGGGAATGGGCTGCACTATCAGCCCCAACCCAGCTTCCCTTGAATACATAGATAAAACACACACATACAGTTGTTCAATTTCAATTTGCCTTCTGACACAATTGCTGGGTGTTGCTATCTCCCATCTGGAAAAGTGTACCCTTATCACTATGTTTATCTCCACATCTTTCCACTTGCTCTAAACTTTAGTTGCTTAGTTACATCTAGTCCCTGCTAAACATCCCTGACCACCTGTAGGACCAGCCACTGGTCATTGCTCCTCCCAAGATCTTACATGGCTGCTTGTCTTTTCTCTCTCTGAACTCTCCCTCACCTTTCCTTGCATCTGTCTTTTGACTCCAGGGACCTGGAAGTCCTGCCTATTCCTTCTACCCAGCAATTGGTCCATGGCTTCATTACTGACAAATCAAGAACCAACTGGGGAACAGGACCTTAGCATCAGAACCACCTCTACACATTTTCATATATGTTTTCTGCCATCTTTACCCTTCATTGCCTTCCTTCTCTCCCACTGACTACACTCTTGTCCAATAACATCTTTACTATGCGTGTGTTTTAAGTCATGAGGGAAAAACATGATTCCAGTCTTTCTGAATCAAGCCTATTTCACTCCCAATGGTGCTCTATAATCATTCACACTATCCACAGTATATCTCTTGTCATTCCTCATCATCAGTACAGCTAAACCAACGCTACAAATGTTTTCTCAGCTCCAAATGGAAATCATCTGGTAATCTAGGGTAATCTAGGGTCTTCTGTGTACCAGTGCTCCTAAAGTCTCTCATTCTGTGGCCAGCTGATGTGACTGGTGATCACCAGCAGAAGTCCTCTACTTCCTTTGTCCACAGTCTGGATGGAAACAACCAGATCAGAGAAGCAAGATGAAATGTAAGAATTATCTCTAAGGGTCATACCTTTCCCACATCCTTCCCTACCCGGTATTTTAGCAACATCTTCTTGCTGGATTAACAAACCAGTCAAAAGAAAGGAGAGTATCATTTACCTTTCTATGTGAACCTCTCCCAGGTTAGTCCCCAGAAAGAAGCCTATTTTTACATCTTGTTCTCTACCTATAATTTTCTGTACCATGACTGTAAACTTTGAAATATTTCTAGTGATTTTTACAGACATAAAACAGGATGGGAGAGGGAGGTAAGACAAGAGAAAGTAATATCAAGGTAAATATGGCCAAGTGTATGACATCCATGTATGAAGTGTCATAATGAAAGCTATTGTTTGTATAATGAATACATATTCTCTCCCAGCCCCCTCTCTCTGCACGTGTATGTATATATGTTCAATTTTTGAAGGAGGGGGAAGATTCCCAATGCCTCCTGAATCCTAGTCATGAAATTATACAAAAGCATTCATATTATTAAAGAATCCAGAAACAGCAAGGATGTGAGAACTAAGGAAAGAGGTTGCTGAGGTTTTCCAAGGAAGTCCAGGAACACAGTCTGCAGATGAAGCCAGAAGTCTGGTCGCAACACGAGGCCTGGACTGTATCTGACTCATACAACAGCTCTTGTATTCTGAAGGGTGTTTGGCAAGGATCAGGGTCCCAGAGCTAACCCATGTATCACTAGGGTGATAAAGTGCTGTATAGGAAAATGGCAATCTTATTTTATTCATTTTATATTTTTCTCTGAAATCATCAGTAATCCTTTTTTAATTTTTTTTTACTTATTCACTTTATATCCTGCTTACTACCCTCCCCCTCCCAGTCATCCCCTCCCACAATCCTTCCCCATCCCCCCTTCCCTTCTCCTCTGTGTGGGTTGGGGGCCCCCAGAATATCCCCACACCCTGGCACTTCAGGTCTCTAGCAGTAATCCTTTAAAGTCCATTAGAAATGTTGTTTTCCTCCTAGAAACATTCTGCTCCTAAAGGGAGATTCATATCACCATTCTCCATGGGATTGGCTTGCCCTGTGCTCACTAAGACATTACACTTTTCAGCCGTCACACTAAGTGACAGGAAATGTTTCACAAACTCTTCTAAGTGGTAACTTCTGGAAGCCTTTTTCTGTGGCCATAGTTCTACAGATGAGTAGTAGTGACAAGATACATCTCTGGAGGCATTGAAACCCCCATGTTCCATATGTTACTAGGAATTGACCTCTTCCCCAAACCTCAGTGATATTCAGAAAAGAATCCCTGTATACCAACTGTAGAACACTTTCTTTTAAATCCCCAGAGAGAACCACCTTCTGCCCATGCTGGTGGCGTGTTGCAGATACCCTAACAGAATCACACAGCACAAATATCTGACATTATTTTCTGCCTCTTTACTAGATCCTTCTGCACTTCTGTGGCTCCAGGCTCTTGGAAGATTTTCACAATGGAGGCACTCTTACACCACATTCCTCTGTGCCCTGAATAGTGAGATTATCAGGCACACCCACCTGCCCCTGTACTTACTTCCTGCTCAATTTAAATCAACAGTAAGCTGTTGTTCTTTTGACTGGGAGCCAGTCCCTACAAAGAAGGCAGGAAGATTGCTTCCTATCTATATGCAAATAGGCTGAGTACTCTCCAATTTCCCAGAAAGGTCCCTTTTAACCAATGACTTATACTTCTGTTTCTTCATGTATAAAATTAATGATTAGGGCATAAATAACCTGAGTGTCCTCCCAGTACTATAACTCCATATCTTGATCCCTAGGGAGAACAATATTTACACACAGTGAACAATGAGAAAGGAAACAAACCACTCCGTGTTTAAATGCCCGACAAACACAGGAGTTCCTGCCATGACACCCAGTGTCTTCTATACTTATTATCAATTGATTCCCACTGTTTGTACCAAAAACCTATAGGCAACAAAAACTCAAGCCCACTAACCAATTCCTAAGGCAACTTATCTGCTCCAGGCAGCCAAATTCATGTAGTCTTCACCACCCTGAATCCCAAGTGAATTTTTCATTTTAATTTCTTTTGTCTGTTTTGTTAACTAATTTTTGTTAGCACACAAAATATAGGCTTCATTATGGCATTTTCTTACATGTCTATCATTGTGTTTTAGTCATATCTACCTCCTCTATTGAGTTCCCTTATCCTGCATAACTTCGGTTCATCTATTGCTCCCCCATAACTCAACTGTTTTCATGATTTTATACATATAATTATATACATATATTATATATTAAATATACAAATATTTCTAAATATGAAAGAAAATGTAACATTTGTCTTTCTTAACCCCTCATAGTGCTTTCTCCTATTCCCCAATCCCCACTCTCTAGATTTCTTCTTCTCTCTCAAAGTCTCCCTTCTACACTCATGTTATGTCAAATATGTGTATATACATACATATTAAATCTGGATTCTGCATCATGTATTGGCCTTTTAGCTAAAGCCAAATGTAGTATCCATTCCTATCAGGTTACCATCTGCTATATCCTCCATCCTTCTATTTTTAATTACTTCCACTCAGTCTTCAAAGCCCTGCCCAAAGTACTTCTTACAGTGGGCTGTTCCTGAGTATTGATAGCTCTTTTCAGTATGCCTATAGAAGCTGTCATGTATACATGGAAGCTCCATCAACTACTCTGAGAGCTGTTTAGTCTCTTGCTTTTCTAACCACAAGATGCAGTACCACATGTCTAATATTCTAATCTCTCAATGACTTAAGCCCAATTGGAATGAATTCCATTGTATTTAACCCTAAGTTCAATACAAACATTCAACTGTATATCCATAATCAGTGCTACATAAAACTCAGGTGAATTTGTGGGCATCTCTGGTTATGGGGTAATTGGTTTGTTTTCATTACATAAATACATTGGGAGAGCAAATTTTGCAGAAGATTTGGGGAATGGGCTGACGATTAAGGGAGAAACAACATTCTGACTTAAACTGCCATCTTGATTTAAGTGTTTCCCCCCCCCAACCCCCATTAGCAGTTTTGCCTAAAAGGATAAAATATAAACCACACAAAATTCTGGTTGGCCCCTTGATGCTTGGCAGACTTTCAAGCTTCATGGGATCTGGGTGCCAGCATGTCCCTATACCTCTTTTACAGACCAACAGAAACAGCTCTGTTCCTCTTTCCCACTCCACCCCCACTCCACTCCCTTTTTTTCCTTATTCTTTCCTCCAGTGAAGATATTAAAGCACAAATTTTTTTTATAGATTCTGTAGTCCTTTGGCTAACACTAGCCTGCTGTGCTCTCAGCAGCGTGAGGAACATAGCGAGGGAAATCAAAGGATAGTTTGGGCAATGCTGTCCAAGAGGATATAATTTTTATCTGAGAAAAAATTACTTATTTTATGACATTTCATGACTAGATATTCTAATGTACAAAGGAACTCTAAGAGAAGTTTGGATGAACAAATTATAATTCTGTCCCTCAGAGCTCTTGCAGGGGTTCCAATTTCAGGCCATTAAATCAGCTTAGCATATGGGGAAAGGCATGTATGTTTACTTATTATTGGATAGGATGGGAAGCATCAAAGAGAGGCTGGAAAGGTGGCTTATCAGTTAAGAGTACTCTGCTGTTTCAGAGGACTGGACTCTGGTTTCTAGCACCCATATGAGACAGGTCACAACCCCCTATCACTCCAGCTCCAGTAGATCCAATGCCCTCTTCAGGTATCCATAGGTACTAAACTTGTGTACAACTCATACATAGACATATATCCATTATTTAAAAATTAATAAAATATATGGAAGCACCTCTCACAGAGTAGGATATTATCACATAAAATTTACTCTTGGTTGAGTATGTATAAAATGTGTCTGGGTCAGAATGTGGAGTATTCCATATATTTCCATAAGATATATTTGAATATTTAGGTGTTCACTGACTCACAAGAATCAGGGAGATTGAATCTAAATCACTGTCCTTCAAGTTTCAAGAATGTGAAGGGATAAAGAGAAATGCAGAACTGATTCAGTATCTATTAAATAAGCCTGAAATACTCAAATTACTAAACTAGGCACTACTAGTCTATCACTTATTTGGAGTTGATGGAGATAACATTCATGGATGAACCAAAGGTGAGGGTGAGGATGTGGCCCACTTGGTTGTGTTTGCCTTGCATGTCTGAGGCCCTGGATTTGATGCCTATCACTGAAACAGGGGCAGGAGATGAAAGTAAATGGAGATCATGCTGGGTATGTATGGCAAAGATGGTGTCTTATAGTTGAAGTTGCGCAGACTCCACCCAGTCCCCTGGTGTCACCTCTCCATTGGCTCCACATAAAAAAATCATGGTGACTAGTTCCTTATCCAGCTAGTCCTCAAGTGAGAAGGGAAATAGCAAGCCACCAAGAACTGCTGTTGCTTTAGTTATGTTTCTCACAACTATTTCCAAAACAAAGACTTATCCCCAGAACAAGAGAGAAGCACTGTGTAGGATGTGTATTTTTCTCCATGCTATTGCGTAATGCAGCAAAGGAGACTGGCACTGTGTTTGCTGAATTATACCATAGCAAATCATTCTTTCTTTTTAAACAGGGCAGAGTATAGATGAATTTCAATCGATAACAATACAAGGAACCTTGTTTGTTTGTTTTTCTTCTTGGCTATAGAGATATGAGAAAAGCCCTACTGTCTGCGGCATCCTGATCCCCCACAAGGGTGGGATCCAAGTACGTCCTCACTGTCCCTATACGTATCCTCTTTTTCACTCAATAAAAAGCCCTAGGAGGTCCTGGGCTACTATTGAAATGTGCAAACATCAATGTCCAACAGATGCAGTGTGGGCAATCTTTTGATCACACAGCCACCCTGTTTACCTGATGCTAGAATTATGTGACAGAACTATAGAGATAGCTCAAATGATAAAGTCCTTTCCTCACAAGTATGGGGACCTGAGTATGGATCTTTAGCACTCATGTAAAAAAGTTCATGTGATTAAACAGGGCAGAGTATAGATGTACCTATAATCCCGGCCCTATAAAGGTAGAGACAGGAGGATGTTTAGGACTTTATGAGAGCCAGTCTAGCTCAATCAGTGAGCTGTGGTTTCAGCAAGAAGCCTTTATTCAAAAAATAAGGTGAAGAGGGAAAAAGAAAGACACTCAACATTGACCTCGGGTTTCCATGCCCACAAGAACATGTACACATACATATAATCTCCCCAAAAAAGGCCACCAACTATGGGCCAAGGGCATTCAAATATGAGTCTATGGAGAACATTTCTTTACCATAACATGCAAGCACAAGATCAAGTGTTACATTTCTTTATCTCACTTTACTTGAAATTCCTGATAGGTTTGAGTTTAAAAGTATCCTGGAGATAATTCTAGTGTATTTTCATTGAAATGGCCCTGATGTTCCTTAGTGAGCAGACTCCTTAAGACTTGTCTTAGCTACTTTTCTATTAGTGTGACAAAACATCATGATAAAAGAAAGTGTTTAATTGGACTTACAGTTTCAGAGGGTCAAAGTCCTGATGGTGAATCAAAAGCATGGTGAGAGGAACATCTGCGAGCTCAGATCTTGATCTGCAAGCAGGAGACAGAAAGAGAGGCACACTACAAATGGCAGGGGTCTTTTGAAACCTCAAAGTTTGCCTGGTAGTACGGCTCTTCCAACAAGGCCACGCCTCCTAATCCTGCCCACACAGTTCCACCAACCAGACAAATAACCAAATATATGAGTCTATACGGACAATTCTCATTCAAACCACCACAAAACTTTCGTGGCTGGTCAGCTTCATAAACATGATAGTTATATTGTGTTATATACATCTAAATCCCAATATAAAAGAACCTAAGGTGAAAATCAATAGTTAGATCTCTGTGACAGATAAGAACTTGAATTCCAGGAAAACAGCTTAATCCTTAAACTCTCAACAGCATGATGACAATCCGTCCCAGAGCTTCTGTATATTGCTCAACCACAGCTGTTAAGTTTCTCTGGAACAGATCTCTCTTTGTTTCTGAATGGTGCTCTCTATGCCAGAATCTGACATTTTCAGAGCAACATCACACCATATCTTCTAAACTGGGGAAATGGTTTAAAATACTCAAGGGCCATGATAAGAAATCTCTAGGATCCAGTTATTCATGTCTAGCCTTCAAAAGTGTTTCTTGACCCCTCTGGGCGGGGAGGGGGGTGGGGGGTTTGGGTGGGTGGGAGGCCAAACAACTCTTTCACAGGGGTCAACTAAGACCATCAGAAAACACAATTACACTACAATTCATAAAAGTTGCAAATTTATAGTCATGAAGTAGGAATGAAGTAATTTCATGACTGGGGGTCACCACAACATGAGGAACTGTATTCAAGGACAGCGGCATTAGGAAGGTTGGGAAAACACTACTTTAAACAGAAAGAGACAGCTGGCTAACACCCTAAACACTTTGGGAAGTTTAATATTCCATTTCATGGAGATGAGTAGTTCCTTATGTATAGAAGCCTCACTCTGAGCTGGAGTATCAACAGAGAGAGGGAAGGCGGTAAGATATAAAAAATAAACTCACCTCTGAGATCTTCACCACAAAGACAAATAAGACTGCAATTCCCCATTGCAGAATACAAAAAGATTCTCTTTTGAACTATTGATGGAGTGTGTGTGTGCGTGTGTGTGTATAGGGTGTTCATGTGTGGGGGTGGGCATACATGCATGTATGTGTGCAGTATACATGTGTGACCTATCGGAAACACAGAATGGGCTAACTAACTACAGTATGTGTACCTGTATGTGGAGGCCAGAGGTTGATATCATGTGTCCTCCTAATCATTCTCTACCTTATCTTCTGAGATGAGATCACTCACTAGATCTACTTCTCATTAGTTGTCAAAACTGGATAGTCAATGAACTCTGGAGATTCACCTGTCTCCATTCACCTTTGTGCTTGCACAATAGGCCCTTTACCAACTGAGCCATTTCCTCAGGCCCTAAGTTTTACTTATGTTTCATCTCCATATTAATGTACTCACATTTATAAGTAATTATTCACATAAATTCTTCCTCTAAAACTTCAATCAGGGGAGATGATTCTGGTGTCCAGCACTCAACCATCTTCACCTCTTCTGAGGCAATCACAATCGACATTCTGAAATACATTCATCCAGAAAGCTGTCTATAAAGGTCCTCACACATTATGCTTGTGCTCAGGAATATATACATCTATATAGGCTGAAGACTGTCTCGACATCCTATTAAAGACATTAAGAAGTCAATTACCTTAGGACACCTTATAAATTATAGTGCTCACCCCATTAACCTGATTTCTATGCCCCATAACCCATTTGAGAGCCAATCACCAGCCTACAGCAATCTATTCTCCACACTGCATTGATTTTGTATCCTTAATCATCCCCCAATGAAGTACTGAGGTTGCAATTTCAAATTAACTCTTAATAAACTGATGTTTGGAGAGGAGCAATGAGTACTATGCAAAGGCCAATTCGATTCTTCAGACAAGCAAATAATTGGTAGTGTTGAAACATGCATGATCTGAAAGAATGGCTTGGCAGAAGGGATTGGTGCCAGTGACATAGGTGAGCTGTTAGTTAGAATTGGTGCTGATCAAGGCTCAATCTTCTGGGGTTTAAAAAAAATGTGAGATCTAATTTAATTATATGTGAAGCTATGTGACTCTGGGTGCCTGCAGAGCATCAAAGAGGGCATCAGATCCTCCTGAACTAAAATTTCAGGCAGTTATAAGTCACACTCCACATGGGTGCTAGGAACTGAACTCCCTGCTGGGAACTGAATCCCCTCACAAGAGCAGTATATTCTCTCTAGCCTCCATAAGGTCTGATTTTTAAAGGATAAATCAGAGTGCAGGGTAATGACTTTGTGGGTTAATATCAAAGCAAAAAGATTGACTATGCAAGTATGGGGCCCTGAGTTTGGTCCTCAGCTCCCGTGTAAAAAGCCCAGGCAGGATGGTACATCAGGTAGTCCGAGCACCAGGAAGACAGAGACAGGAGGATTACTTTAGCGAGCTAAAGTAACTGAATTGCTGAGCACCACAAAGACTTAACCTCAAAAAATAAGGTGAAAAGCAATTAAGCGAGACATCTGAGTTTGATCTCTAGGCTTCACCACACACACTCACACACACACACATACACACACACACACACACACACACACACACACACACACGAACATGATCACATAGAGACAAATAAAATAGTAAAAGCTAAATCACATCAAATCTTTAGGACAATAGAATCTCATTTTTTTTTATGTCTGTGTATGCTCCTAATAAATTAGATTTGTCAGAGTAACAAAACGGATCATTGGGTGATTTTTTTTTCTAGGTGTCTGAGACTAATTTGGACCATGGTGTAGAGCAGTCACTGTTGTTCTCTTTCCTTGTAATTAATATTCATTATTATTTACCCTGGAATATGAAGCGTTTGTCTCTTGATTCATGGTGCATGTGTGGGCAGCAGCAGATGCTGCAAAAGCATCATGACTTTAGGGCATTTACAAAGCCCCAGCTACCACAGCATGTTGTTCATAAGCCATCCACCTACAGTGTGCTTCAAGATGTCCTGACTCTGCTGTGAAGTTGACCTAAGGTGACTTCCTTTGTCATGAACATAAGCCAAAAATGTCTTGCATTTACTTTATTAGTCTTTGAGGATTGAGAGCGATTTCTAATACAGGGGAAGCTTCGGACACTTAACTCTTTTTTTTTCTTATGGTTGAAATCTCTTTGAATTGTATCAACATAACAAGTAAGTATTGACCCTTAGGAAAAGTTTGCTTGACTTTTTGGAAGGACTGAGCTGGTTTGTTCTAGTGATTAGTAGAGAAGAAATGTGGATTCACTGAGTATCTCTGAACTTGATGTCACATTTTGTTAGCAAAACTACACTCATTTCCCATGATCTGTAGGTCTTACTGTACAACCATATCGTGGCCTCAATAGAAGAAAAATACACAGGCTTCATTTGTTGGTTTAGATCTGGTTTGGGTTTTGGTTTTTCTGGCTGATTTTGTTTTTGTTTTTGAGACACAGTCTCATTCTGTAGATCAGGCTGCCCTTGAACTTGCAATAACATTATTGGGTCAGCCTCACATCTATTGCTACGTTTCGTTAGACCTATGGGATGTGTGCTAATTATTTTTCTCCTTGCTTGTGACAAATGCACTACAAAAGCAATTTAGGTAAGAGTTCCTTTTGGTTCATCATTTGAAGGTACAGTCAGTCCATGGTGGTGGGAAAAGCATGGTAGTAAGAGAATCTCAACCTCTAGAGGAAAAGGGGGAAACAGCTGGTCATATCACATCTGCAGTCAGGAAGCAGAAACATAAGAGCTGCTGCTCAACTACCTTTCTCTCTTTTCCCATTGTGTTCAGTCCAGGCCCACAGGCCACAGAATGGTGCTGCATGTCTTGTCTTTAGCTATACCTCTTGAAACATTCTCACAAATACACCAAGAGGTGTGTCTCCTAGGTGATTCCGAATCCAGTCAGGTGACACTGTAACTACCGCTGGATTTGATTTTGTTGTTGATTTTGTTTTGGGTTTGTTTGCTTGCTTCCTGTTGACATAAAAAGAAACGCTCAATTTAGAGAACTTAGTATCTTAATTCCATTGTCAATTAAGGTAGAAATTAGAGTTCATGCATCAGATAGCTGTGTCCCGTAGCCTGCCTCATTGCTATTTAGAATTGTCTATCACTCCGAATCAGCATCTTTCTAGACATTGGACAAACACAGACACTGGAAACATAAAAGATCCAGGTATGGAGGTGCATGCTTATAACCCCAGCATTCAGGAGGCTTAGACAGAATTGTGAATTTGAAGTCGGCCTGGGCTATATGTCTCTAAAGAACCCAATGATGAAAGGACGGAAGGAGGAATAAAGGTAGGCAGGCAGACAAAAGACACAGCAGATCTGAAGCCATCATTCTACTCAAGAATGCCTAGATTTCTGTTACCATGGCTACCGTTCAAGATTCAGTCATCATCGTTCCCCTAGATTGCATCACTGGTTCTCAAATAGTCCTTCTGCCTCTAGAGCAGTATTTATTTGGCTGGTCCTTCACATCACTCACATGTTATCACGAGTAACAGGCTTCTCTCACCTGTAAACTTCAGTGAGCCGATCTAAGCAAGCTCTGATCAAATAACAACACAACCCACTCTATGTCTTTCTTTCCCCAAATTTCTCATGCTGCTTTTTAGAAACTTTTTCCTCCCTACTTTTCAAGGCACATAAATTAATTGTCCCAAATGAGGGCCACACTTTGGTAGCCCAGAGTCTAGGAAAAATGTGACTCTTACGCCCTAAAAAGTGATGTCCATATTCCTCAACTCCAGTTAGCAAACATCTGCTCCCCCTCCACCTGGCACAGCTGTGTAATGTAACAGTTACCTCCTCTCCTGGCTGTGCCTTAGCAACATAGACTTATAACATTCCCTGTTGCTAATTAATGCTCCCTGCCTCCTCTCTGAGGGGATCTATCTATTCTTTGGGTGTTCCTCTTAGCAATTGCAACTTGCGTAAGCAGAGAAGATTTGATGGAGGCATGGAGGATGTAGTAGTGATCTTCCATAGGCAAGGAGGAAAACTAGAATTGGTTGTCAATAAAAGAGAAGATAGATCTCATGTGAATGTTTAGCCCAGGAAGCCTAGTACCTCATTCCAATGGAAAAATGAAAGACTTTAAAACTCAGGTGGAAATTTCACATAATAAACCCTTTAAAAATCAATTACTCGTGACATAAATAACCTGACCACCCCCAAAGAGGTAGAAGAAGGTACAGGTAAAAGCCACGAGTTCAAGGTGTTAGCTTTAGATTCACTGTCAATGGATTCTAGACAGAAAATGTGTGTCTACAGGGTATTGTATCTTTGCTAAATGTTTTCAATATGTATGAACCAATGTGGATATTAGCTAAAAGATTAATAGACGCATATACATATGTTTGGGATTTATCTTAAATATGTATATACAATGGAGTGGCAAAATCAAGATCATCAGCATATATATTCTGTACCTATTTCACGATGATAAGAACAGAAAATTTACTATCCTAGCAACTTTAAGATTTACATTGAACATAAATGGTGTTTTGGTTAGGGTTACTATTGCTATGATGAAACACCAAGCCCAAAGCAACTTGAGAAGGAAAGAATTTATTTGGCTTGCACAGCATCATTCCTGTTCATCATTAGAGGAAGTCAGAACAGGAACTTGGTGTCAAGAGCTGATACAGAAGCCATGGAGGGGTATTGCTTACTGGCTTGCTTCCAGGGGCTTGCTATCTTACTTAGGGTTTTACTGCTGTGAACAGACACCATGACCAAGGCAACTCTTATAAGGACAATTGGGGCTGACTGACAGGTTCAGAGGTTCAGTCCATTATCATCAAGGCAGGAGCATAGGAGCATCCGTTCTACATCTTCATTTGAAGGCCACTAGGAAAAGACTGGCTCCCACCTGGTTAGGAAGAGGGTCTCATTGCCCACCCCTACAGTTCCTCCAGCAAGGCCATACCTATTCCAACAGGGCTAAAAGTGCCCCTCTCTGGACCAAGTTTATTCAAACCAACCATACTTGCTCAGCCTGCTTTTTTTTTTTTTATAGAAGCCAGGACTATCAACTGGGGTGGCCCAACCCACAAAAGGCTAGGCCTTCTCACATCAATCACTAATTAATAGAATGCCCTATGGGCTTACCTTTAGCTTTGTCTTATGGAGGCATTTTCTAAATTGAGGACCTCCCCTTTCTGATAATTCTTGCCTGTGTCAAGTTGACATAAAAGCAGTCAGCACAACTGACCCTCATCAAGTTGGCACACAGAAGCATCACTTTTCAGTTAGAACCTCTCCTTTCTCATTTATCCCTAGAGATGAGCAGAATAGTATATATGAAGATGAGAGTTCACATCAAATCTCCCCTCACACCTCACCAAGAATATTTCTTTCATTTTATCTTTTTTACCCCAGAATTAAAGATCAAACCCAGGGACTTGCAAAGTGCTCTGCCACTGAGCTAAATCCTCAAATCCAGAATATTCCCTTAAAATAAACACTAATAAAATTGTATGTGTTGAAGAAAAACATGTATCTCGACATGTTTGTCTCAGGACAGTGGCTTTAAGCGGATATTACAAATGTCTCTGAAAGCTTTAATTTCATAGATCATTTCTGGGACAGGACTTCTGGAAGTCCTATAAATCTTTACTTTATTTCTTTAAATTTTCCTCCTGGTATAGATGGTAATGTCAAGATCATTTTAAAAATAAATTTACAAAATGTTTTCTTTTAAAAGGTCTCTAAAAAAATTATATCCTGGAGACAACTATAGTTACTAGCTATCTGAGATTTGAACATTTATCTAGCATAAAGGGAATAACCTTTGAAATGTAAGTAAAGAAATATATAATAAATTATTTTTAAAAAAAAGGAAAACGTATTACTCCTAGTAGATGTGTGGTGGGTTTTTTGTTATAAATTCTCTAAAAACTCCACAGGTTCCATCTAAATTCAGGAAAATGAATCAACTCAATATCTCATGGGGAGATGATTCTCAAACTCATACACCTGTGGACAAGTCAATGAAAAATACCACAGAGCTACCAACTGTGCCAACTTCTGAAAGCAAACACAGCTCTCCCAGTAATAAAAGAGCAAAAGGCAGAGTGTGGATAGCTCATGATGAATGCCAATGCTGGGGAACAGAATTACAGAGCAGCATATCCCTGTGCGATAGGAACACTGAAGATATGAACAGATGATATAACTTACTACTATAGGAGATCTACTTCAGTGGCTAGAATAATTGCCTAGCCTGCAAGAAGTCCTGGGTTTGATTCCCAGCACTGCATAAGCCAAGTGCAGTAGGACATCAACCTGCAATCTCAGCACGTGGGTAGTTGAGATGGGAAGAAATTCAAGGCTAGCCTGGCTACATGAGTTTCTTATATTTGATGTACAGATATTTAAATATCATTTATAGTAACTTTTAACTATTTGACTCATGTTAAGTTTATCAAGCTGGAGAGACTGAGGAAATGACTCCGTGGATTAAATGCTTGCCTGGTAAGTCTAAGAACTGAGGTTTAGATCCCCCAACACCTATGTAGCTGAGGTGAACATAGGGGACATATAAGTCCAATGCTTGGAATGGAGGCACGGTAACCTCACGGCAAGTTCGCTAGCTGCACTGGCTACACTGATAAGCTCTCTGAGTTTGTTTCAGAGACCATCCTCCAGTAAGTAAGGTAGAAAGCAATGGATAAAGATTCCTGAAGTCAACGTTGAGCTTCATAGACACATACATACATGTGTATGTACACTCATTCACATATTTGTGCCCACATGCATATAAACACAAACACATAGATACATAAGTACACACATGCAAAAAAATACTAAGCTAGAAAAACAAAAATAGAGTTGAACAAGCAAAAACAAGTGAGAGAAAAGTAACAGCATGTGTTATAGAACAAGCATGGGTTGCATGGCCTCACGGAAGTATGTGTAAGAAAACAGGGACTAACCCGAGTCTTTATCTTCATATTCAAGGCACCTGTTTGTTAAGATCCTTAAGCATTAACCTGCCTAGTTAGAACAGATGTATCCTCCCACACATAACTAGGGAGACATTGTAAAAATTTAGAGGATATCATATCAGCCAATGCTAATAGAATCCACTCTAATCAGTCAATTACTACCTAAATATTTTTAGGAGAAATTGTAAAAGGATATTTTGTGTCACTCAAAATTATGCTGGACATCTTTTGACCTCATAGTTCTCTCCTATTTGATTTAAGTGTTCGTTCTGCTTGCTTCTAACATATGGCAAAGTACAATATGATTTACAGATTGAGACTTCCCAAGTATCCGATATTATACTTCATTTTATCTATTCTCAGAAAGCAGAGGTGGACACAATCTCATGGTTCAACCCAACCCGGCCTGGAACTTGTTATGTAGTCTAGGCTGGCCTTAAACTTAGGATTCTCCTTCTTCAGCCCCCCTCCTCCAAGGCTGAGATTACAAGAATGTACCTTCACCTGTTACTACTAGACTTCGGTGATTCCAAACAAATAGAAAATAGAGTTACAATTATCTGATAGAAGGGAATATTTTAGAAGATAGATGATAGATACATAGATAGATAGATGGATAGATAGATAGATAGATAGATAATCATTTTCCTATTAATATCTATATTTTAAATGAAAACTGAAGCCCAGAAAAGTTAAGTAATTTGCCTCATATATGAATCTCCCCACTTATTTCTTTAATCTTGTAAACCATTCATCTCTTTGGACCTATTTACACCTATTTGAATATCTTTCTGTAAAGAAATTTCAGTGTGTGTGTGTGTGTGTGTGTGTGTGTGTGTGTGTGTGTGTGTGTGTACAGGGTGTTATTTTTAATGAAACCATAGAATACCACTTCAATCTTTAAGTTCAATCTTTAAGCAGCTATGTTATAAATGTGTGTGATGCTCCCTCGGCAGAAAAGGGCTATAATTCTGAACATTCTTGGTCTCAAAAAGATTGCAAATAATTTGATCATCTATGAAGAATTTTGGGAAGTCGGGGCTACAGAATAAAGCTTTCAAAATAAATGATTCCGTTTTCACTAGGAATTTTTAAGACTCGGATTTATAGATTCCCTTTAAGCAATTTTAAGAAAGGGAGTCGAATGCTGGTCTCAGCTGATGATATACAAAAAAAAGTGATGAGAGATAAGCAGCCTTTCAGCATCAGCATCTGTTCCCGATGTCCCCACCAGTTGTGTTTGCTTAGTTTACAACTCAAGCAAAATCCGAGCTGTTTTTAGCAAAGCCCACATATTAGTGAGGAAGGCAGTGAGTGCCGTTCTGTTCTTGTATGTTTACCTCACTGTCCCTGGAGTCTGGATTAGTATTGATGATCCAAGCATTGCTGTAGCACAGAGATGAGACCGGCCACCATGTCTCCTGATACTTCCTATTACACACGGCATTACACTTTTGATCTGAAATGTCACCCATAGGCTCAGGTTGTAATTGCTTGGTCCCCAGCAGGTGGCACCATTCGGGGGGAGGGAGTACAGTGAAACCTTTAGGAAGTGGAGCTCTGCTGGAGGAAGTAGGTTCATAGGAACTAGCCTCTGACGTTTGTACACTGCCCTGACTTACTGCTTCGCTCTGCTTCACGGTCCACTTGAACAGTCTCTGCCACATCTGCCACCTCTGACGTCCCTCCCTCCCAATTGCCCCTAATAATTGTCTTATATCCTCTAATATTGAACCAAGATACATTCTCCCTTCCTTGTCTGTCTCA
This sequence comes from Rattus norvegicus, assembly GCF_021556685.1. Lineage (NCBI taxonomy): Eukaryota > Metazoa > Chordata > Mammalia > Rodentia > Muridae > Rattus > Rattus norvegicus. The sequence continues at coordinate 66,756,075 of NC_141550.1, forward strand.
AGCATTCTGTCACAGCAATGTAAAAATCATTAATACACCCATGTGCTACCCAATTGGGACTAAGACCAAAAACAAACTCCAAATACTGACCACATACATGTATAACCTGACCACCTACATAACGTGTCCATTTTACCTCTTTAAACTCAAAGAACGTTGCCGTGCAACACGAGATGATACGCTTGGATGGTAGATTTAAAAAATAATACAAGATCAGATACTGGGCTGGGGAAATGGTTAAGTTACTAAAGCACTTGCCTGATAAACATGGTGACCTGAGCCCAGATCCCAGCATCCATATAACAATGCCATCTACGATGATTTATACCAGTAAACCCATGGTAGGATGGGAGGTAGAGATAGGTGAATCCCCAGAAGTGTGTAGAGCAACCAGCCTGGCCAACTCAGCAAAGGTCTGCCCTGTCTAAAAGAAAAAGTAGAAGTCTCCACACATGGGCCATACACACCTGTAGTCACAACTTTTCTTATACACACACACACACACACACACACACACACACACACATAGTGTGTGTGTGTGAGAGAGAGAGAGACAGAGACAGAGAGAGAGAGAGACAGAGACAGAGAGAGAGAGAGAGAGAGAGAGACAGAGAAACAGTCCTGTTGATATTTACCGTGCATCGAATAGAAAGACAACCTGTTAAGATATCACATTATCCCCACATACTGAGAGGCTATACCGAGAAGCTGTGCTTATGGATGAGGTTGCTGGTGATCTGATCAAGGATCAAGTCTTACATTTCGTGCCTCTGAGAAAGATGATCAGGCTGAGTGGCTGACTCGTAAGTTGCTTCCTCGGTTTCCTCTCCTTTCATGTAAGACAGTAACAGTAAGCACCACACGTAAGGTGTTTGCAAGAAAGAGAGAGGGTTTATATGGGAAGTGTGTTTTTAGAAAGTGCCAATAAATATTAGCAATTCTTGTTACTATAGCATTTGGAAAAATTGGTAATTTTTTTATCTTACATAAACATAAAGTGCTAAACATGGCTCTTTACGACTTTATAGGAAAATCATGAGTGTATTTCATGTGGGTTTTATGTGCATGATACACAAAAACACAAACTTTTCAAGGTACAGTGTGCATATACAGATGCATACATATTCCTAAATTTACAAATACAATTCACTCAGTCTGGACAATGTTATTTGTGGATGTACTTCAGGGCTGACTATTTGGATTGGAGAACCAGAAATTGGTATTTTCAGTTCCTAAATACAAGTTGATACTCTGTCCTGTGCTTGGTTTTGAAGTACTGGGATTAAAGCCCAGGCCTAATGTATGGCAGCTAAGTACCTCTGAGTGACTGCACCCCTGATCCTTTATCTTATTTTGAGATAAGATGATGCTAAGTTGCCAAGGGAGGCCTTGAACTTGTGATCCTTCTGCCTCCACCTTCCAAGTAAACTGAGGGTTCCTTCAGGTTTTCCCAGCTAACCTTTTTAAAATGCATCTATTTTCCTTTTATAGTTGGCACTTTTGATACAAATATACTTAGAGGCTAGGAAAGAAATGCCTAATAAATATAGCATAATACGTGTTTGCAAATGCAGCCAAAGAGCAGATGCTCATTCCTGAGTAGTGCAGAACTGGACCAGTGAGTACATCTTGCATGGAAGGCTGTTCTCTTAGTTTGTAGGGTTCAAATTGGGTAAGGCTGCTGATCCCTTTACAACATTCCAGCAGTCTGTTCAGCCCCCTCCAGAACTCCACACCACATACTTTTATCAAGCAGGAGGAAAGCTATTTCTCTGCTTCCCAAATCACAGATGTCCGTGGCTTGTAGATATCTTTATATCTACTGCCAACCCTAAAATTTTGGTTTCATTTCTTAAGAAACAGGCAGTAAGCTCCAGGGAAAAAATAATGGCCTATTTGGGGAAAAATATTTATTTCTGAGAACACTGTTACTGTTTCCTACTGGGTTACATAAAAGCGGTTGAATACATTTTAAAATTTGTACTGTGGGGAGCGGGAGATATTGCTCAGTAGTTAAGAATGCTTCCTGCTCTTCGAGGAGACAAAGCAGTCATGCCCATGGCTCACAACTGCCACAACTCCAGCTCCAGAGGATCAGACACCTCTGGGCTCCTTCAGCATCTGCATTCAGTCACACAAACTCACACACAGACACACACACACACACACACACACACACACATATATATATATAGAGAGAGACATATGTGTGTATATGGATATGTATGCATATGTATGTATATATGTGTGTATATATTATATATGCTACATAATACATAATAAATATATAATAAATCTTTTTACATGTACTTTGTTTTGGAAACTTAGCACTTTAGGAATCTAACAGATTTAATCATTAACTAAGAAATTAAGAGAATCTAAAGAAATTTCTAGTACTTTTTAAAATTTCTAATTAAACACAAGTTAGTAATTTTAGTTAAAAATTCCTCTAATCACTCCAAAGTGTCTTAAGGATCCTAAAAAACAATCATTTCTATCTTGTTAATTAGGAATCCTATTTTGTTAAATTAATATATATATATATACATATATATATGTATATAAAAGTGTCTATGACAGTCAGTTTCTACTACTGTAACAAGCACTTGAGATAATCTTTACGCAGAGGTGCAAAGTCTAGCAGTGGGGTTGTTTGCTTCCTTGCCTGCTGTTTATTCCTCCTGGATACTTTCATACATGCCCATAATGAATTTTAATCTTTCTTACCCCATTACCCTCTCTCATCCACCTCCTACTGAAACCCTCTTCTTCTCATCAAGTCCCCTGTGAACATGCACAGGTGTGTGTGTGCGTGTGCGTGTCCCACAGAATTTAAGTAGGGTTGCCTGTGTGAGGATGGGTGAGAGGTTGTTTACTGGAGCATGCACAACATACCACTAGTTACATCACTGAGTAAAAATGATGTCTCTTACCCCAGACACCATTAACTTTCAGGGAAGGGTGGGGCCTCACAAGCCCTTAGCCCTTCAATGACAAAATGGTGAGCCCAGTCTCATCCAGGCAACCATTGCTGCAGTGAGCTTGAATGTACTGGCCTTGTAATCAGGAGACACTATATCCCAACTGTCTCTTGTTCTTAACCTTTGCACCCCACCCTCTGTCCTTTGGCACACCCATTTATTAATGTACACACCCATTTAGTGCTGGGCATACCAAGGCCACCCATTTATTAATATACACACCCGTTTAGTGCTGGGCACACGATGGTCACTTATTCACTGTACTTTAACCAGCCATATGTCTTTGTATCAGCCAGAAATGCTTTTATCATACTCTCCAATATCATACATCAGGTCTAGGCAAAACCCCACAGAGAGACGTGTGAGACTCTGACCCCTCGCTTACGCAGAAGCTATTCCATCCAGTACGATTGTCTGGCTAATGAAAAATGTGATCTTTGAAGAATCCAGCATGCCTGTGTTTGATTAAAACTTTCTTGACGTACGTTAAATCACCTTGGCCCTGTTCAAATAGGACATAAATAGCAACACTTGACACTTTCTGAGGAACCCAGGGTCATTGTACTGCAGTTATGGTGGCACATGCTGTTCCCAGCAGTGGCCTAAACCTCAGGTAGAGAGAGCACTGCTGCCATCTGTCCCCCTCTGGTTCGTCACTTCTTTTTATGAAGCTGGCCAGGGGACAGTGCAATTTCTCAGTGCTGACAGATGACTACACAAAAAGGAGAGCCTAAAGAAAAGTCTTGTTCCTAAATGGATGACTTTCTTCTCATTCTGGGGACCTTGTGTTCGCAGAGTCGCTACCAGCAGTTGTAGCATTCAGAAGATTCTAGAGTTCCCAAAAGCTACCCCAAGTACACTGAGTTTGTCTGCATTCTAGTTTATTTGTTTCTGTTGGTTGTATGTGGGTGCATTCGGGTGTGTGCGTGAGGGGTTGTATGCATGACTGGGAGTACCAGTGTTCAGTCTTACATATTGTTTTTTAGGTTAACATCATCTTACTTTTTAGACTGGGACCCCAACTGGCTTTAAACATGTCAATTTGTCTATACTGGCTAGCCAGTGAGCCCCAGGAATAATCCTGTCTCTATAGCCCCAGCACAGACATTGGAAGCATAGACTACTGTGCTGGAGGTTTTTATGTGAATTCCAGAAGTTAAAGTTAGGTCCTCCAGCTTGCTCGGCAAGCACTTGACTGAGCCATCTCCTAGGCCTCCTTGGTCAGCATTTTAACCAACTCTCTAGGAGATGAACATGCCTGGTGAAGTCCAAGAGACCCAATTAAGATGATCTTCCTCCTATTCGGTTTTGCTATCTTTTAATTAGTCTTCAAGCCTGTGAGACACATCTCTACCTCCAGGGATTTGCTCCTATTCCACTGACACTGAACATGTTGAAAATCATAAAGGTATTCACTTTGTTATTAAATGTTATGATATTCTTATCTTCAGCATTATAAAGTGTTGCCTTCTGTTTTGAACTTAGCCGTTCTAAAATTTGGAAGAGGAGAGAGGCACTTTTCTGAATTCTGTTGAGAACATGGTGGGATTGTGGGTTTGGGGGTGTTTCTGTGTGTCCCTGTGTATATGCATGTGTGTGTTATCTGTATATATGTGGTGTATGTGTGTGGGTGTGTGATAGATATATTTGTGATATTTGTATGGGTGTGTGTGTGTGTGTGTGTGTGTGTGTGTGTGCATTATGAGATGTGTGTTGAGTAGGGGGAGCGATGCATGGGTGTCCCATGGAAATGGATGTGTGAAGTGTGCATGTGTGTGTGTGTCCTGTCTAAATTGCAAGCTCTATCTTCAGAAACATGTCTCATTCGTGTATATTCTCTGCCCATTCTCCCAGGAAAGGCTCAAAAATCAACATTCATGCCAGGGTTGTGATGTCCATCTGCAACCAGCACTTAGGAGATCCCTGTTGACATAGAAAGACTTTATCTCTTAGAAAGCAAAGAGCAAAATCAATATAAATTAAAGTAGAAAAATAGTAAAAGGAGTTATATCTTCCCTCCAAACCAAAAGTCTTAATTTTTCCTACTAAAATATGTTTATTTCATTTTAAGTTTGGTGATCTAGTTCCTTTCTTTAATATTTGAGTTGATCCAGTTGGCCTTGGTTTCAATCCTTGTCTTAAAACCCCAAATTTAGAAGAAAGTTCTGAAAAAAAGAAAGGAAAAGGTAGAATCTGACTTCTTTAATGTCTAGATTTTTGCTTGTCTTTATGAGGCAGTCGAATTGTTCATTTTCAGTATGTTGGCTGCTCACACTGTAGAAAATTAACATGATACTTTATCATTATCATTGTTACTTTTTATTATTATCATTATTATTATTATTATTATTATTATTATTATAACCATTCACTTTTTAATTTAAAAAGCGTAAGTTTAAGCTCTTTTAATCTTTTTGAAGGGTATTACAAATCCCTTCCAAAGATCTTCCTTATAAGTGATTTCAGAACCATGACGTGTGTCTGTAGCTGTCTTCTTACAAGCTGGTCAGATTTGCAAGTAATTCTTAGGAAGAAGGTCAAACAGAGCCCAGTAACACCCCAGCATGACCATGAAGGTTCGTACTGTGGCTAAGTTAAATGAGCAAATAGAAAGTCGTTCCTTTTGCCATTGCCCGTCAACTTATTATATCCGAGGAAGCCAAGATAATGTCAAACCTCAGAAGTGACCTTAAAATTAACTCGCCTACTTTTGCTTCTCTTCTCCTTTCTGTAAGGCTGGATATATTCCTCAAAATGGAACTGTGAGAATTCATACACAGGCCATTTAATAAGTTTAATAAAGTTTGCTTAGTCCTTTTATTCCGCAGACATTCAAGTCCTCCTAAAGTTACAGAGATTGATTCAAACTTTACAAAGGTCAGTAACGCACTGAGAATGGCTATCAAAACTGTGAGTAAATAGGACAGATCTATACACACTCAACATCCCACTGACAATAAGCTTCTGGAATCTATCCTGCCTTCATTAATGTCCTCATGTACTGCATCCTTTGTAATTCAACAACTGTTTCCAAACAGTAGCAAGCTGCCGAAAGGCCAGGCCCTCACGCTTTTTATTTCTCATAGACTTCACCATAGCACTGAGCAGAGCTGGCCCCTAATAACCTCTAGATTGATCATTCAAAACCCGTGCTGTGTGCAAACTGAGGATTCGGTGACTTGAATAGGCTGAAGTGAGTTGTTTCCCGGCTACCCTTGAGAACCTACTTTCTTCTGTGTCTGAATCTCTTTGTTATTAACAGCCAGAAAATTCTTGGTCATAACCGACTGGTCCAAACAGAAGGAAATGAAGAATAGTTGTTTCATTTGCAGACTTTTGTCTGTGAGAGTCATCTGTTCTCTTCTTAAACCATTTCTGATATCTCGGTGGTTTGAAAGTGTTCAAGACCATCTGCCGGGAGAGCCTGTCCCCATGATGAGGGAAAAGGATACAGAGGCCACAGTTATGTTTAACTAAAGGCTGAATTTGTTCTTTGCCTTGGTCAAAAGCTTCTCCAGGGCAGTTTTGATTTTAAAAGAATAATACTAGTAATAAGGTACTTGTTATGTCTGAGTTCTATTTAACCTGTAGGTAATTTACAAAAGGCACCATTCACAGAGACTTGGGCTCAAAATGGAAAATTCCAAATCTTGAGCCATTCCAAATCTCTGTTGGTTTGTTTTATCCCTGCATAAGGATTTGTGAACACGGGCTTTCTGCCATCAAAATATCCAGGAAAGAAATATATTTAACCCAGCCTATTCATTGTAAGTCACTGTGGTTATCTCGAATCTCAGAGGTACCTTTTTGTGTGGAAATACTGCAAATTTACTTCAAGCACAAGTTTCCTTGGTTCATTTTTATTTGGGCGGGGAAAGTATGGGCTCACATGTGTGGAGCTCAGTTCTATCCCTCTCTATCTTATTTCTTGAGACATGGTTTCTCACTGACCTTGGAACTTAATGACTGGCTAGATAGGATAACCAGTTGTTTCCCATCTCCCCCTTCCAGTTCTGGGATTGAACTTCACAGCCACACCTGGCTCCTTACTCAGGTGCTAGGGATCTGAACTTGGGTCCTCATGCTTCCTCAGCAATCACTTTTCCCACTGAACTATCTCCCCACCCTCTCCCTCATTCTTCTAAAACTCAAACGATCTCTGCTAAGTAGAATACATTCTGAAGTTTAAAAATTATAATGGCTCCAATTCGAGAGCAAACGCCATTTCCTCCTCTGTTACACATCTCCTTCCTAGTATCCCAGTGTATCAGATGTCACCTCCTGAGCATCCGCAGTGAGGCTGTGTGCGGCCTTCTCAAGCGCTTACCTCAGAAAGCACCCTTCCCTCCTGACTTTGCAAATTGAAATATGTCTTATTGATCTAGATGCATCACGTGTTTCAGATGACCCTCAGCTTGGCTCACCTTGCTGGCAATGACTTCGTAATCTCTACCTTGACAGGATTGATGAGCGTCCCTGGAATAAATTCTTGTCTTCCAATAAGCACTTTGTGGAGCTCAAAATAACCAGGAGTCAGCAAGCGGTCCCAAAATTATTCCTTAGCATAATGGGAAATGAAAGTTGAACATTTTTTATTAACAAGCTCATTGTGAAACTAATCAGACATCATATGAACTGATTTCATACAGATTTTTATTAAATTGTCAATAATTGTGGTACTCAAAACTATCTCTGCTCAAACAGAATTTCTTTTACTACATGTAGACAAGTGATATGTCCATTTTAGTCTGACATAGCAATATATTCTTTGAACCTAGTAAAAACTAATGAGTTTTACCAATAAATGGATGTGTGCATGCAAGTACACATTTGTTCAGGTATATGTTGGGGGTGTACCTGTGCACATATGTGCATGTGTATGTGTGTGTGTGCATGTGTAGGTGTGTGTGAGTGTGTATGTGTGTGCATGTACATATTTATTCAGGTATATGTTGGGGAGTACCTCTGCACGTGTGTGTGTGTGTGTGTGTGTGTGTGTGTGTGTGTGTACACATGTGTTCAGGTACATGTTGGTGGAGTGCCTGTGCACATTAATGTGCATATGCATATAGATGCCAAATAATAACCTAGGGTTTACTTCAAGTACCATCTACTTTAGTTTGTTGGTTTGGTTTTGACTTGGTTTTGATTTCTTGAGACAGAGTCTCATTATATATTCCTGCCTAACCTGGAACTCACTATGTACTCACAGAGGTCCACTTGCCTCTGCCTTGGCCTGTGTCTCCTGGTTGATGATATTAAAGGTATGAATCACCAGGCCCAGCCAATCTTGTTTTGGTTTGTCTGTCTGTCTGCCTGTCTGTCTGTTTCTCTGGATGGATGGTTGTTTTATATTTCAGCTCCAATTTAATCTTTCTTTTCAATTTTTGATACAAGTTTTGATCATATTCTTCCCCTTACAGATACTCCCCTCCTCCTACCCACTCTACTTCATGTTCTTTTTCTCAACAATAAAAAGAAGAAACAAACAAGCAAGCAAGCAAAATATAGGTGTGTGTGTGTGTGTGTGTGTGTGTGTGTGTGTGTGTGTGTGTTTGTATTGCCTAACAACTCCTGAACAAGGCCCTTCCTTGAGTGAGTGTGGTTGATACACACAGTGTCACTTCATTGAAGAAAAATGATTTTTCTCTCTCTCAACAAGTATCAGATGCAAACAGCTTATGATTTGGGGTGGGACTTCATGTGTGCTAGGATTTTCTTTTTTTAAGGTTAGATTCCAGGCTATTTATAGAGTGTCTATTAATGTGAAAAAATATCAAATAGATGTTGACTAAATAAATACAATCTGAATATGTTTCTTTTATTTTTTAAAACAAATGAAGTTTGTAATAATCATTTTGATATAGAGATGTTTAAAAATTATTTCGTCAGCTTTTTGAAGCTAAGACAACTGCTTGAATTTTCTACTCTGAAAGGATTTGCTAGTAGCAGTACAGTCTGTTTTCAACTCAACCAATCTCTTACACTGTTTTTTTCTTCATTAAATGGCAACAAATTTATTTGTTATCCTATTTCAAAGCTAGAAACAGGGATATCACATCATATTGTATTTATTTGCACATTTTTCATGTCCAATAAATGATCACAGCTTTCATCATTTGTGTTTAAAATTAAAAGTGTGTCATTTCCTCAAATCATATTAAATTCTAAACATTTTAAAGCATTGAAAAATAGTCCTTGTTTACTAATGAACAGAATATTTATCATTTTGTCAAACTCTATAAACAATTGTCTCTTGTACATAATAGGAAAACTTAATAGATACTGTAAGAATTAGATAATCAATTACTAATGTGGTTAAAAGTCAGATATAAAGAACAAAGGTCACAACATATCACACACATAGAAAAAGAAAATTTTACTCTAAAAATAATGACAGAAACGTTGGTAAGACATAAAATGTTTTATCTTTATCATTTTACGTTCCCTGGCAAAATACTATCTAATATCAAGCTTTAAATGTTGACCAGAATCAATGCAGAGTTCTATACAGACAGTGCTTCCTCCATCCATTAATAACAACTCAAAAGTATTTGCTATTATTGTCGGTAAAGGAAGGGAGCTCTGCTGGATGAAAGGGCCGGTAACAGAATACTGAGCACATTCTTACAGGCGTTGCAGGTATGACATGTGAGCAGGATTTATCCAGGGTTTTCAAAACACTGCCTATTCCTAAGTACCTGCGAGAATCCTGCAGGTGGAGAGGATCCTTTAATTTTAGTTTCAGAGATGAGACTTGTGCTCAATTAAACCTTATTTGCTTTTTGTGTTTTACTTATTCACTTTACATCCTGTTCACTGCACCCCTTCAAATCAACGCCTCCTTCCCCCTCCCTATCCCTCTTCTTCTTTCCCATCCCCTCTCTCCCTCCCCATCCCCCTCCTACCCCATCTCTCCTCCCCATCCCTCCTCTCCTCATCTGAGTAGGTAGGGCTTCCCACATTGGTATCCTCCCTCCTCAACCCTGGCACATCAAGTGTCTGAGAGGCTGGGTGCATCTTTTCCCACTGAGGCAGCCCAACTAGAAGAATATATCTCACAGACAGGCAACAGCTTTGGGTTAGGGGTGGGATTTTATGTGTGCTGGGATTTTTGTGTGATTGGAACCTGAATAAGTCTTATGCATGTTATCATAGCCTCTGTGACTTCACCATTCCTGGTGAGTCTGGAAGATGTTGTTACCTTGGAGTCCTCCACCACCTCTTCCTGCCATAAATCTTCCTGCTGCTGCTGCTAAAGATATCCATCCAAGGATGAGTGTTCCAAGGTCTCTCATAGTCTGCACACTGCCTTGTTTTACAGAAGGGAAAGGGTAGGGAGGGGAGGAGAGGGGAAGAGAGAGAACAGGAACACACAGGCACAGGTGTGTCTGCCTGTCTGTCTACTACATCTACAGCAAGAAGCTTTTCTGATGAGTGTGAGAACTGACCTTGATTTTGAGAAAAGAGCCCTCATTGGCTTGGAGCTCACCAAATGGGCTAAGCTGGCTGAAGAAGGCCAGGAATCTGCCTGTCTGACCTCCAGAGAGAGGGAATCATTCGAATGCACCATCACGCCTATCACTTTTACCTAAGATGTGGGGCTGGAAGTCAGGTCCTAGTGCTTCTTGACTGAGCCATTTCATCACTAGGGCTCTCCATCACTAGGGCTTTATTGACAGATGGCTCTCTGTATCCATGTGGAGCAGTGGTCGTATACAAAAACATCTCTTTGCCCTTTTATATCACAACTTCAGTTCTTCTTAACATCCATTATCAAAGTTGTCAAACGTACTGAAAAGCTGAAAGAATGTTAGTAAACATTCACAAAGGCCACCTCTCATTGCCAACATCAGCATTATGATAAATTTGCCATACCCTGTTAATATCTATCGATCCATCCACTAATCCATTTGATGCGTCTCAGAATTAGCTCCAAGCAGGTGTGTATTCCCTCATACCCCAATGAAAGACTCCAGCAGGCTAGAGCAGTTTCCCAGGAAAAGAAAATAATTACGATTGATCTTCAGTACCATAAGCAACTCAAAACCCTAGCCTGCTTATCTGGTCCCTACTATGATCTCATACTCTTTTCTTTTTTACTTCGTCCCCTACTAACTTGGGCCTGGTCCTACTTGTCCTTATCCCTAAGCCCCCATTTCTGCCCTTGTCCATCATTTCAGCTTATCTGTGCAACCATGAATGAGAAGGAGCTGTGGAAGCCAAGGTTCCAGCTGTGTGATATACGTCGTAGGTGATCTCTGTGAGGTATTGAGAAACCATAGACTATTTATTATAGACTCAGAAACACAGAGAGTTGTCAAAGTGCTTAGTGCAGTATCTAGGGCACAGAGGCTTCTTGGTCATAGGATGGGATGGAACCAGTGAAGAGGGAGAAATGGAGGGGAGTGTTACCAAGGAAGGGAAGGGACGCAGCAGTGGCAAAGGTCCTCAGAGGTGCCGCTATTTTGTAAAGAAGTTTAGTGAGATTCATCTCAGCAGAAACTTCTCCCCAGTCCTCTAAATAAATAGACTCTCTTCTGTCCATTACCAGGAATCAATCTCCAGAGAATCAGAAATGGAAAGAATCAGGGAAAATGTGGGTTCTTTGTGGCAGGAACTTGACCAGAGAGCCTTTCTGGAGAACAGGCAGCATTCACAGGTCACTAAGTCTTCAGCCATCTTACAAGAGGCTGATGAAGAGATTTGAAATTCAGGCAGAAGCCAAGAGGGTGGCAAATTTAGAGTTGCTAATGCTAAAAAGCAAACAAACAGAAAACATATAAACAAATGTCTTTCAGCCACCTGTCCCAGTATTAATAAGGAAGATGATGGTGCCCTAGCACACCATGGTAAAAATATGAGAGAAAAGAGGGAGGGAGAGGGGGAGACAAAGGGGGAAGGGAAGGGAGAGAAAGGGGAAGAGGGAGAGAGAAGAGGAGAGAACAGGAACACACAGGCACAGGTGTGTGCGTGTGTGTGTGTGCGTGCGTGCGTGCGTGCGTGCGTGCGTGCGTGCGTGCGTGCGTGCATCTGGCTGGTTGGCTGGCTGACTAACTGGCTGTGTGAATATGGAGTCAGTCAAGCTACATTGTCACTCCTCAGATTTCTCTACCTTTGTATGAGATGTAGTTTCTCACTGGCCTAGAAACTGACAAACAGGCTAAGCTGCCTGGCCAGTGAACCCCAGGAAGCTGTCTCCACCTTCCCAGTTCCCAGATTACAGCCACAGCCAGTGTTTTGTTAATATTGGTTCTGGGACCAAATTTGCGTCTCCCATTTGCAAGTCAAGCACTTTAGCAGCTAAGCACTTCCTCGCCCCAGTGATAAAATTTTAAGTTTCCATTTAGAACCTAAATCTCTCAGATGTGTGGTAGCAAATAAATGGTATATCTGCTCCCTGAAAAAAAAGATTACCTTACAGAAATAAAAAATATAAGGCAATCATGTGTGTACATGTGCATAAAATACAAACTCAAGATAAAAACAGAGTATTATTCCCAAATGTATCTAATGATGGAGGAGGGACCTGGACTGGTTAGTTTTGCTAATGTAGCCTCGCCCAGGAAGAGGGACGCTCAGCTAAGGCATCGCTGCCGTCAGATTGACCTTAAGCAAGTCTGTGGAGCATTCTCCTGACTAATTGTTGCTGTGGAAGAGCCTAGCCCGATGTTGGCAGTGCCATCCCTGAGCAGGTGGTCCTGGATGTATAAAAAAGCAAGCTGCCAACCTGGGAAGCCCTGCTCCTCCATGACCTCTGCTTCAGTTCCTGCCTTGAGTTCCTGCCCTGAATTTCCTCAATGATAGACTATGTATGCTCTGGATGTCTAAGCCAAATAATCCCATTCCTCCACAAGCAGCTTTATTTTTTATTTTATTATTCTTGGATATTCTATGTATTTACATTTCAAATGGCATCCTCCATTCCCCCTACTCCATCCCCTCCCCCTGCTTCTCTGAGGATGCTCCCATTCCCACCCACCCACTCCAACCTCAATGCCCTGACATCCCCCTACATTGTGGAAATGAGCCTTCACAGGACCAAGGACTTTTCCTCCTATTGATGCTGGACAATGCCATCCTCTGCTACATATGTGACATGGGTCCCTCCGTGTGTACTCATGGTTGGTGCTTAGTCCCTGGGAGCTCTGGGGGGGTCTGATTGGTTGATGTTGTTGTTCTTCCTATGGGGTTGCAAACCCCTTCAGCTCTTTCAGTCTTTTCTCTAACTCCTCCATTGGGATCCCCGTGCTCAGTCCTCATCTGTATCAGCAGGGCTCTGGCAGAGGAGACACCCATATCAGGCTCCTGTCAGCAAGCACTTCTTGGCATCAGCAATAGTGACAGGGTTTGGTGGCTGCATATGGGATGGATCCCCAGGCGGGGCAGTCTCTGGATGACCTTTTCTTCAGTCCCTGCTCCACTCTTTGTCCCTGTATTTCCTCCTCACAATCAGCTTTTTATTAATATTTTGTCATGATACTAGAAGGCAAACTAGAATATCGTGCCTGTGGACGCTTAACTGGAATATATCCTTATTTTTATAGAAAACATTTGTTTAATTTTTCTTATTATTTAGCAATATCCAAGGTTTTGGTTTTTTGGGTTTAGTTGTTGTTGTTCTTTGTTCTTTGTTTTTAGGGGCAACATCTAATACTACTCAAAGTACATCCATTGTGTCCTAGGTGGTTCATGCAGAGACCTGGAAGGCAACTGGGTAGTATTAATGAATGAAGGCTGAACCAGACTTTCTACCTTGGCCACTAACAAAGGCTAAAACAATGAACGTGTCAGACAACAGAGTTGTCCAGTTTTCCATGGGACTTCACCCATGCTCTGTATGAAATCTTAGCTATCGTATTTATCCTGGCTACAGGATTTGAGTTTGCCTTGTAGGACACCTGGTATATTGCTTCTGAAGAGCTTGACGTTCACTGTTGCATATTTTAACTAATACAGCCTTTCCTTCTAATAACGAAGCTATCCTCTAAGGCACAGTGCCCCTCCATAATTCCTGTTGTTTACCAAGAGCCAGATGAATTCAGGTAAATGTTCTTTAATTCCCTGGGTCATTAGACAGCAAGAAGGCTCCACATCAAACTCACCAATCAGTTTTCGGTGGCTGTCACCAACAGCCATGTTTGTCCTGATTTCACAGTATTGCACAACTCAATGGTATTGTTCTTTTGCCTTACACATGAGTGCGTTTGTTCTTAAGTACACATTGGGTCATCCTTTTCCTTCTCCCCACTTCCCCCTTCAGAGCTGAGGTCTATCTTGTATCATCACATATGGTAAGTGAAAGGATAGAAGAAAGGAATAACAGAAAAATTGTTAGCGTGCACTTTGTGTGAGCATTCTGGAATCCGAATGCCTCCATTCCAGTTTTGGCTCTTGTCTCTAGCTACTCTGGAACTCTGAAACTAGTTACTCAACCTTTTTGTACTCTAATATTTTCACATGGAAAAGAATAACTGAAATCGTCATTATTCTTGGCTGACTCAAGAATTGGGGGTTTGTGCTTGTTTGCTTGCTTTATGAGAAAATTAACACATCATAAAATAACCACTGAATATTTTGCAGTGTATTGTCCAGTGGTGTCTATACATTTATGACATGGCACTTGTCACCCTCCCTGGCTTTGTAAAATTTTCATCACCTCCTGTAGAAGTTCTGAACCCATTAAGTTCTCACACCCTCCTCCTCCTCCTCCTCCTCCTCCTCCCCCTTCTCCTTCTCCTCCCGCTCCTCCTCCTCCTCCTGCCCCTCCTCCTCCTGCCCCTCCTCCTCCTGCCCCTCCTCCTCCTCCTCTTCCCCTTCTCCTCCTCCTCCCCCTTCTCCTCATCCTCCCCTTCTCCTCATCATCCTCCTCCTCCTTCCCCTCCTCCTCCTCTTCCTCATCCTCCTCGCCTCCTCGTGCTCCTCCCCTCCTCCCCCTTCTCCTCCTTCTCCTTCTCCTTCTCCTCCCCCTTCTCCTCCTTCTCCTTATCCTCCCCCTTCTCCTCCTTCTCCTTCTCCTCCCCCTTCTCCTTCTCCTCCCCCTTCTCCTTCTCCTCCTCCTCCACCATCCCCAAGCTCTGGATTCATCTCCACTGAGTATATCATGCAAATGAAGTATATAAAAAAATGTGCTTGCTGGGCCTGGGTTCTTTAACAAAGCCAACATTATTTTTTTTATTATTTTTTTTATTAACTTGAGTATTTCTTATATACATTTCGAGTGTTATTCCCTTTCCCGGTTTCCGGGCAAACATCCCCCTCCCCCCTCCCCTTCCTTATGGGTGTTCCCCTCCCAACCCTCCCCCCATTGCCGCCCTCCCCCCATAGACTAGTTCACTGGGGGTTCAGTCTTAGCAGGACCCAGGGCTTCCCCTTCCACTGGTGCTCTTACTAGGATATTCATTGCTACCTATGGGGTCAGAGTCCAGGGTCAGTCCATGTATAGTCTTTAGGTAGTGGCTTAGTCCCTGGAAGCTCTGGTTGCTTGGCATTGTTGTACTTTTGGGGTCTCGAGCCCCTTCAAGCTCTTCCAGTTCTTTCTCTGATTCCTTCAATAGGGGACCTATTCTCAGTTCAGTGGTTTGCTGCTGGCATTCGCCTCTATATTTGCTGTATTCTGGCTGTGTCTCTCAGGAGCGATCTACATCCGGCTCCTGTCGGTCTGCACTTCTTTGCTTCATCCATCTTGTCTAATTGGGTGGCTGTATATGTATGGGCCACATGTGGGGCAGGCTCTGAATGGGTGTTCCTTCAGTCTCTGTTTTAATCTTTGCCTCTCCCTTCCCTGCCAAGGGTATTCTTTTTCCTCATTTAAAGAAGGAGTGAAGCATTCACATTTTGATCATCCGTCTTGAGTTTCGTTTGTTCTAGGGATCTAGGGTAATTCAAGCATTTGGGCTAATAGCCACTTATCAATGAGTGCATACCATGTATGTCTTTCTGTGATTGGGTTAGCTCACTCAGGATGATATTTTCCAGTTCCAACCATTTGCCTACGAATTTCATAAACTCGTTGTTTTTGATAGCTGAGTAATATTCCATTGTGTAGATGTACCACATTTTCTGTATCCATTCCTCTGTTGAAGGGCATCTGGGTTCTTTCCATTTTCTGGCTATTATAAATAAGGCTGCGATGAATATAGTGGAGCACGTGTCTCTTTTATATGTTGAGGCATCTTTTGGGTATATGCCCAAGAGAGGTATAGCTGGATCCTCAGGCAGTTCAATGTCCAATTTTCTGAGGAACCTCCAGACTGATTTCCAGAATGGTTTTACCAGTCTGCAATCCCACCAACAATGGAGGAGTGTTCCTCTTCCTCCACATCCTCGCCAGCATCTGCTGTCACCTGAGTTTTTGATCTTAGCCAATCGCACTGGTGTGAGGTGAAATCTCAGGGTTGTTTTGATTTGCATTTCCCTTATGACTAAAGATGTTGAACATTTCTTTAGGTGTTTCTCAGCCATTCGGCATTCCTCAGCTGTGAATTCTTTGTTTAGCTCTGAACCCCATTTTTTAATAGGGTTATTTGTTTCCCTGCGGTCTAACTTCTTGAGTTCTTTGTATATTTTGGATATAAGGCCTCTATCTGTTGTAGGATTGGTAAAGATCTTTTCCCAATCTGTTGGTTGCCGTTTTGTCCTAACCACAGTGTCCTTTGCCTTACAGAAGCTTTGCAGTTTTATGAGATCCCATTTGTCGATTCTTGATCTTAGAGCATGAGCCATTGGTGTTTTGTTCAGGAAATTTTTTCCAGTGCCCATGTGTTCCAGATGCTTCCCTAGTTTTTCTTCTATTAGTTTGAGTGTGTCTGGTTTGATGTGGAGGTCCTTGATCCACTTGGACTTAAGCTTTGTACAGGGTGATAAGCATGGATCGATCTGCATTCTTCTACATGTTGCCCTCCAGTTGAACCAGCACCATTTGCTGAAAATGCTATCTTTTTTCCATTGGATGGTTTTGGCTCCTTTGTCAAAAATCAAGTGACCATAGGTGTGTGGGTTCATTTCTGGGTCTTCAATTCTATTCCATTGGTCTATCTGTCTGTCTCTGTACCAATACCATGCAGTTTTTATCACTATTGCTCTGTAATACTGCTTGAGTTCAGGGATAGTGATTCCCCCTGAAGTTCTTTTATTGTTGAGGATAGCTTTGGCTATCCTGGGTTTTTTGTTATTCCAGATGAATTTGCAAATTGTTCTGTCTAACTCTTTGAAGAATTGGATTGGTATTTTGATGGGGATTGCATTGAATCTGTAGATTGCTTTTGGTAAAATGGCCATTTTTACTATATTAATCCTGCCAATCCATGAGCATGGGAGATCTTTCCATCTTCTGAGGTCTTCTTCAATTTCTTTCCTCAGTGTCTTGAAGTTCTTATTGTACAGATCTTTTACTTGCTTGGTTAAAGTCACACCGAGGTACTTTATATTATTTGGGTCTATTATGAAGGGTGTCGTTTCCCTAATTTCTTTCTCGGCTTGTTTCTCTTTTGTATAGAGGAAGGCAACTGATTTATTTGAGTTAATTTTATACCCAGCCACTTTGCTGAAGTTGTTTATCAGCTTTAGTAGTTCTCTGGTGGAACTTTTGGGATCACTTAAATATACTATCATGTCATCTGCAAATAGTGATATTTTGACCTCTTCTTTTACGATCTGTATCCCTTTGATCTCCTTTTGTTGTCTGATTGCTCTGGCTAGAACTTCAAGAACTATATTGAATAAGTAGGGAGAGAGTGGGCAGCCTTGTCTAGTCCCTGATTTTAGTGGGATTGCTTCAAGTTTCTCTCCATTTAGTTTAATGTTAGCAACTGGTTTGCTGTATATGGCTTTTACTATGTTTAGGTATGGGCCTTGAATTCCTATTCTTTCCAGGACTTTTATCATGAAGGAGTGTTGAATTTTGTCAAATGCTTTCTCAGCATCTAATGAAATGATCATGTGGTTCTGTTCTTTCAGTTTGTTTATATGATGGATCACGTTGATGGTTTTCCGTATATTAAACCATCCCTGCATGCCTGGGATGAAGCCTACTTGATCATGGTGGATGATTGTTTTGATGTGCTCTTGAATTCGGTTTGCCAGAATTTTATTGAGTATTTTTGCGTCGATATTCATAAGGGAAATTGGTCTGAAGTTCTCTTTCTTTGTTGTGTCTTTGTGTGGTTTAGGTATAAGAGTAATTGTGGCTTCGTAGAAGGAATTCGGTAGGGCTCCATCTGTTTCAATTTTGTGGAATAGTTTGGATAATATTGGTATGAGGTCTTCTATGAAGGTTTGATAGAATTCTGCACTAAACCCGTCTGGACCTGGGCTCTTTTTGGTTGGGAGACCTTTAATGACTGCTTCTATTTCCTTAGGAGTTATGGGGTTGTTTAACTGGTTTATCTGTTCCTGATTTAACCTCGATACCTGGTATCTGTCTAGGAAATTGTCCATTTCCTGCAGATTTTCAAATTTTGTTGAATATAGGTTTTTATAGTAAGATCTGATGATTTTTTGAATTTCCTCCGAATCTGTAGTTATGTCTCCCTTTTCATTTCTGATTTTGTTAATTTGGACACACTCTCTGTGTCCTCTCGTTAGTCTGGCTAAGGGTTTATCTATCTTGTTGATTTTCTCAAAGAACCAACTTTTGGTTCTGTTGATTCTTTCTATGGTCCTTTTTGTTTCTACTTGGTTGATTTCAGCTCTGAGTTTGATTATTTCCTGCCTTCTACTCCTCCTGGGTGTATTTGCTTCTTTTTGTTCTAGAGCTTTTAGGTGTGCTGTCAAGCTGCTGACATATGCTCTTTCCTGTTTCTTTCTGCAGGCACTCAGCGCTATGAGTTTTCCTCTTAGCACAGCTTTCATTGTGTCCCATAAGTTTGAGTATGTTGTATCTTCATTTTCATTAAATTCTAAAAAGTTTTTAATTTCTTTCTTTATTTCTTCCTTGACCAGGTTATCATTGAGTAGAGCATTGTTCAATTTCCACGTATATGTGGGCATTCTTCCCTTATTGTTATTGAAGACCAGTTTTAGGCCGTGGTGGTCCGATAGCACGCATGGGATTATTTCTATCTTTCTGTACCTGTTGAGGCCCGTTTTTTGACCAATTATATGGTCAATTTTGGAGAAAGTACCATGAGGAGCTGAGAAGAAGGTATATCCTTTTGCTTTAGGATAGAATGTTCTATAAATATCCGTTAAGTCCATTTGGCTCATGACTTCTCTTAGTCTGTCGACATCACTGTTTAACTTCTGTTTCCATGATCTGTCCATTGATGAGAGTGGGGTGTTGAAATCTCCCACTATTATTGTGTGAGGTGCAATGTGTGTTTTGAGCTTTAGTAAGGTTTCTTTTACGTATGTAGGTGCCCTTGTATTTGGGGCATAGATATTTAGGATTGAGAGTTCATCTTGGTTGATTTTTCCTTTGATGAATATGAAGTGTCCTTCCTTATCTTTTTTGATGACTTTTAGTTGGAAATTGATTTTATTTGATATTAGAATGGCTACTCCAGCTTGCTTCTTCTGACCATTTGCTTGGAAAGTTGTTTTCCAGCCTTTCACTCTGAGGTAGTGTCTGTCTTTGTCTCTGAGGTGTGTTTCCTGTAGGCAGCAGAATGCAGGGTCCTCGTTGCGTATCCAGTTTGTTAATCTATGTCTTTTTATTGGGGAGTTGAGGCCATTGATATTGAGAGATATTAAGGAATAGTGATTATTGCTTCCCGTTATATTCATATTTGGATGTGAGGTTATGTTTGTGTGCTTTCATTCTCTTTGTTTTGTTGCCAAGACGATTAGTTTCTTGCTTCTTCTAGGGTATAGCTTGCCTCCTTATGTTGGGCTTTACCATTTATTATCCTTTGTAGTGCTGGATTTGTAGAAAGATATTGTGTAAATTTGGTTTTGTCATGGAATATCTTGGTTTCTCCCTCAATGTTAATTGAGAGTTTTGCTGGATACAGTAACCTGGGCTGGCATTTGTGTTCTCTTAGGGTCTGTATAACATCAGTCCAGGATCTTCTGGCCTTCATAGTTTCTGGCGAGAAGTCTGGTGTGATTCTGATAGGTCTCCCTTTATATGTTACTTGACCTTTTTCCCTTACTGCTTTTAATATTCTTTCTTTATTTTGTGCGTTTGGTGTTTTGACAATTATGTGACGGGAGGTGTTTCTTTTCTGGTCCAATCTGTTTGGAGTTCTGTAGGCTTCTTGTATGTCTATGGGTATCTCTTTTTTTAGGTTAGGGAAGTTTTCTTCTATGATTTTGTTGAAGATATTTACTGGTCCTTTGAGCTGGGAGTCTTCACTCTCTTCTATACCTATTATCCTTAGGTTTGATCTTCTCATTGAGTCCTGGATTTCCTGTATGTTTTGGACCAGTAGCTTTTTCCGCTTTACATTATCTTTGACAGTTGAGTCAATGATTTCTATGGAATCTTCTGCTCCTGAGATTCTCTCTTCCATCTCTTGTATTCTGTTGGTGAAGCTTGTATCTACAGCTCCTTGTCTCTTCTTTTGGTTTTCTATATCCAGGGTTGTTTCCATGTGTTCTTTCTTGATTGCTTCTATTTCCATTTTTAATTCCTTCAACTGTTTGATTGTGTTTTCCTGGAATTCTTTCAGGGATTTTTGCGATTCCTCTCTGTAGGCTTTTACTTGTTTATTAATGTTTTCCTGTGCTTCCCTAAGTGTGTTCATGTCTTTCTTGAAGTCCTCCAGCATCATGATCAAATATGATTTTGAAACTAGATCTTGCTTTTCTGGTGTGTTTGGATATTCCATGTTTGTTTTGGTGGGAGAATTGGGCTCCGATGATGGCATGTAGTCTTGGTTTCTGTTGCTTGGGTTCCTGCGCTTGCCTCTCGCCATCAGATTATCTCTAGTGTTTCTTTGTTCTGCTATTTCTGACAGTGGCTAGACTGTCCTATAAGCCTGTGTGTCAGGAGTGCTGTAGACCTGTTTTCCTCTCTTTCAGTCAGTTATGGGGACAGAGTGTTCTGCTTTCGGGCGTGTAGTTTTTCCTCTCTACAGGTCTTCAGCTGTTCCTGTGGGCCTGTGTCTTGAGTTCACCAGGCAGCTTTCTTGCAGCAGAAAATTTGGTCTTACCTGTGGTCCCGAGGCTCAGGTTCGCTCGTGGGGTGCTGCCCAGGGGCTCTCTGCAGCGGCAGCAACCAGGAAGACCTGTGCCGCCCCTTCCGGGAGCTTCAGTGCACCAGGGTTCCAGATGG
The DNA here is from genome assembly GCF_021556685.1 of Rattus norvegicus. Taxonomy (NCBI): domain Eukaryota; kingdom Metazoa; phylum Chordata; class Mammalia; order Rodentia; family Muridae; genus Rattus; species Rattus norvegicus. The sequence continues at coordinate 66,777,273 of NC_141550.1, forward strand.
TCTTTGGCTTTTTCCTCTGTTCCGAGATGTGTGTGCAGGGAGCAGTCTCTTCTGGTTTCCCAGGCTTGTCTGCCTCTCTGAAGGTTTAGCTCTCCCTCCCACGGGATTTGGGTGCAGAGAACTGTTTATCCGGTCTGTTTCCTTCAGGGTCCGGTGGTGTCTCTGGCAGGTGTCCTGCTGCTCCTGGGCCCTCCCCCACGGGAGCCCAGAGGCCTTATACAGTTTCCTCTTGGGCCAGGGATGTGGGCAGGGGTGAGCAGTGTTGGTGGTCTCTTCCGCTCTGCAGCCTCAGGAGTGCCCACCTGACCAGGCGGTTGGGTCTCTCTCTCACCGGGTCTGGGAGCAGAGAGCTGCTGCGGGCCGGGATCCTCGGGTGTGGGACTTCCGGTAAAAACCAACATTATTTTTTTTTAGCTCCATTCATATTATCTATATATTTCATTTTTATTGCCCTAATTGTCCCTCCATTCATCAACTGATGGATTTTGAGTTATCTCCACTTACTAACTAGTGCAGTCTAGTGATGCTGTACTCCACTATGTACAAGGTTTCGGTGGGCATGCTCTTTCTCATTAATATCCTGGAATGGCATTGTGAGTCATATAATTATTGCTGTGCATAACATCTAAAGAATTTCTGGATTGTTTTACCAATGACCACACTATTTCACATTCCTACCAGCAGTATTCGGGGGTTCTAGTTCCTTCACAGCCTTATCTACACTTTTATGTTTTGTTTCATTGTGAATAGCCTACCATCTGTGCTGTGGTAGCTCACTGTGGTTTTAATTTGCATTTCACTAATAACAAAAAAAAATTAAGTATCTTTCCTTGGGCTTCTTGATTCTTTTAGTAAGAATTGATTGAAAAAAATTAGCTTATATCTACATAGTAATTACCATGTATCAGTCATTGTTCTAATTGTTTGCATATATCTATATGACAAATGGTTTATCTTCAAAAGGTTTAGTACTAGTGGGAGGAGTCTTTGTGAGTGTGTACATGTTTGTGTGTGTGTGTGTGTACACTTGCCCATGTGGGTGAGTGTGCACATATGTATCCAGGTGCAATGTGTCGTATATGGGTATGATAGCCACAGTGTAACTTTACATGTTAGTTCCTTGGGTACCACCAACCTTTTCATGAGTCAGGGTCTTTTAATGACACAGAACCCAATAAGCAGGCTACATAATCTGGCTGGCGAGCCCTAAGGACACACCTATGTCTGCTTCCTGCCCCCAGCACTGGGATTACAAGCATGTACCATGCCACCATTGCCTGTTCTTTTTTACATAGGTTCTGGGGGCTCAAACCCAGTTCCTCATGTTGGCAAGGCAAGCACTTTAGCCACTGAACCAATCCCCAACCCCAGTCCTGGATTTTTACATTTAATGTATTGAGAACAATATGTTGCAGACAGTAAAAATAGTTCATTTCATTGATCAATATTTGTAATTTGTAGAAGCATCATTCTCTGTCCTCCACTCATCATCAATTATCCAAAAGATCCTAAGCTACTTTTCCTGTCTTCTCCTGTCATATCAGAACATCCTACAGGCACCATATCCATTCAGGGGCTGTAGATCCAACAGAACACCCTTCCTAAAGCAGGCCAGGCTGGCTTGCAAAGCTTGACAGATGTTCTGTTTTGCTCAGATGTTCCTTTGGTCATTCATTCATTCACTCACTCATTCATTCAACCAAGGGGTATTATGCCTCCTGTTGGTCAGTCACCATCATAGGAATTTTGCACTAGCAATTGATAAAGAGAAGAAAGAGGCTTTCTTTGGGGGTAACCTCCTCAGGGCAGGAAATAAACTGCATAAATAATCTATAATATATAATTCAGGTGTGTGGTGGGGAACACTGTAGAGGCAAAGAAAGGACAAGGGGACAATCAAAGCCCAGAGGAAGTATTCCTTCAGTTGAGGACCTGTATGACCTACTGAGGTGATGGTCTTATTCCATCATCACCAGTGGAATTTCTCTTCCCTAGTCTTCCAGCTTAGGAGGTAGAAGAAGGGAAAGGGGAGGAAAAGAATGGCAGTGGATGGAATGATCACTGCTCTGGTGTGCTTAGGCGAAGATTCAGTGCCTAGATACAGTGTTGGTTTGTTAGACAAACACAACCCAGACACAAGCCCGGATATGGCCCTTTGTCAATTTTTCCCCCTTGGATGTGCATATATGTTGAAAGATTTCATTGTTCCTAGTTTGCTATGTTTGGGAAATTAATACAACCTAATTGTTCAAATATGACCAGGTCAGTCATGAATAAACAGTAGGTTCCAAGATCATGCCTGATATCTGAAGTGAGAGTACAAATGTCTACCAGCAGGCTCGGTTGGTTCCTAACCAATAGGACACAGTCTGGCCTCGAACAGTGTTGTAGCTATGAGATTGGTTATTACCTACATAGGCAAATTGGTTCTATCCCTGTGTTTAGGCTGTACCTTAATCTACTGTACCAGTTAAGGAGCGCGGAGGTGGGAATATACTGGGAAGAATATAGAGATCGGCATCTGGTTCCTGGGCCTGGCACCCCATGTTCTTGCTTGCGATAAGTCCTTCCTTATCTGAAATGGAAAGAATGCACCTATGTGTAAGCTGGTTGTTGTTGCAGTTCATAGGCATCATGGCTATATAGGACTCTTGGTTACCTTTCTCCCTTGGCAGATTTTATAACACTTTCTGGTACTGTGAAAATTAGTCCTCAGTGAGGGGGCTTTCAGGTCAAATCCTACTCAGATACTTTGAGTCCTGTGTCTAAAGTACATGGTGTCTTCAACAATAGGGACTTATCTTCAAACTCTGAGGGGCAACTGAGGGCGACAGCAATAATTTATATTGCTTAGGCAGTCCTGAGACTCACGAACAAACTGAAAGGGAATGCTCTTGCACGGAGAGCACTGTGAGCCCAAGTGGCATAATTTCATTTGATATATACATATATAAATATGTATATATTTATATGGAGAGAAAAATTACATATTGCTGTAAATAAACATAATTATATGTATCCTATGTAACTTTAGGTAAATAAAAAAAGATATCTGTGGCTTTTTCAAACATTCTTAGTCTATTTAAATAGGTAAATATATTGATATGCACCTGGGATTAGTAAATCTTGACTTGGGATGTTGTATTTATTGTATTATTAGAGTCAACAATAGTCATATATATGTATATATACATATATACACATACATACATAATTTGGCTATATTCATTATTTTTCTCTTCCTGTGACAAAAATATCTGACATAAAGCAACTTATTTATTTTGGCCATCAAGGAAGAAAAGCAATGCATCATGTTTGGTAAGGCATGCTGGATTCCTAGTGGGAGCATGTCTTACTTTGGATTTCTACTGCTGTGAAGAGACCCCATGACCAAGGCAACTCTTATAAAGGGTAATATTTAATTGGGGCTGACTTATAGATTCAGAAGTTCAGTCCATTATCATCAAGTCAGCAAGCACAGCAGCATCCAGGCAGGAGGAGCCAAGAGATCTACATCTTCTGAAGTCAAACAGGAGAAATCTGGAAGACTGGCTACCATGTGGCTAGGAGGAGCATCTCAAAGCCTACCTACACAGTGACACACTTCCTTCAAAAAGGCCACACCTCCTAATAGTGCCACTCCCTGACCCAAGCATATTCAAACCACCACAGAGCATACAGCTGAGATTCCTCACATCCCAGTGGATCAGAAAACAGAAACTGGATGGAAAGTGGACTAAAAATTTGTAAGGACCATCCCAGGGGACCCACTTCCTCTAAGAGGCTCCAGTCCAAACGGTTGCACAATTTTTGCTCCACCACCTTGGTTCAAGTGGTCAAATCCATGAGCCTATAAAGGATATTTTACATTCAAACCATAAAACTCTTACCATTTACACAAGAAAAGGTAGTATTCTTCAGGAACACAACTTAGTGGCTATCCAGTCATCCAGCAAATGAATGGCTAACAAGTCAACCGTGCATGTGGGTGACTTATGAGCATCCCCTCAACCCTGGCCAAAGGCTGTCTCCTTCTCCTTTCTCAAAACAGAAGAGCTCAAAGATCCATCTCTTCTAGACCAGAGCTCAAATTTCATAGTTCCTATGAGACACCCAACGCACAGAAGGACATTAATAAAGACCAAGCAGAATAATAAAGCACACAAAGAAACACATAGTTGTTCCCTGATATCGAGCCCAGGGAAGATTATTTTTAGATGAAGATGGTGCTGAAGACTGCAAGACTGTGTGTGTAATGCTAAGCTCTGGCACATGATAGCCTTCCACAAACCTGAATCAGACAGCAAGATTCAGAAATACACCCACAAGGAAAGGAACGTTTACTAAGGAATACTGTAAAGGTCACCTGCAGGATCAGTACATAATGGGAAAAAATAAAATAAAACATGCAGATAAAGATACTCAAGGTATCATACATCTCTGTCCATAGCAAGATACTCTGGCCTAGACAAATGCACAATCTATTTTCTCTTCCTTTAAAAGTAGCCTTAAATTAATTGGGTAACTGTCAAGACCCCAGTGCTCAGAAGACATATTGTACCAGGTTCCTCTGTGACATTTAACAGCTTTGTAGGAGACTGATATCCTCTATCTCCTTGGACAGGCCAAGGAAGAAAACAGAATTCAGCAAGAAACCTGCCCATGGGCTCCAAACATGTAATTACTTTTCCCCACAGGACTCACAAATAATTAAGATATACAAAATGTGAACCTCTGAAGTAGCTCACAGGAAAGGGGTGTCGAGTGTATTGTTCACCAAAAACCTCGGGTACTTTCAGAGACCAGGAAGGGACTCTGGCAGCCATCTTTGAAGCACCCTTCAGCTGCTTTATGGCCGTATGCCAGCACAACTGAGCATGTTCAGCTTGCTGCTCTCATTAACCCCCATGCCAGTATATACACATGGTATCACTGCATTGCCATCTAGGGACCACAGTCGGATGGATCTCTACCTTGTTTATTTCTGGCTGTTTGTGAGTTCACTGGACACTGAGAGAGCTATCAGTAAAACAAGATAACCTGCCTCAAGCCTAGCATGGTGACACAGGCCCATAATCCCATCACTCAGGAGATGGAAACAAGAGGCCATCCCCCACTACACAGTAAGTTCATATAAAATAATGCCTCTTTCCATGTGCCAAAGCCAATGTCACTATGAATTTTAAGCTGTTTCCCTTTTCCCAAAGCTTCAAGCACCACCCACCAGCCTGTCTAGAAATTTCTCAAACTCTAGCAGTCCCCCCTGCATTCTCCTTTAATTTTCTTACCACGTAGCCAAATCAGGAAGATACAGGGTTTCCTTTGCAAGGCAGATATGGCAGCTTTGAAAATCTGCCTGGTTCTGCATTAGGATCTCAGTCTTAAGGCGGGGGGTGTTGGGGGGAACCAAACAGATAAAGTGAGGAAAGTATAAAGGGATCTGAGATTGTATCTTTGGATTCTAGTATTCACCGGCATCAGAACTGCTCCTGTGACTCCATGTGAGTCTTAGTATCACCATCATTATAATATGCGGGGCATGGTGTTGCACACTTTTAATCCCAGCACTTGGTAAGTAGAGGCAGATGGATCTCTATGAGTTAGAGGCCAATCTAGTCTACATCATGAGTTCCAGAGCGGCGAAGGCTATATGGTGAGACCCTGTCTGTCTTGAATATTATTTATTTATTTATTCATTCATTCATTCATTCATTTATTATATGGATACTAAATGTCTTTGTTTTATTTTCTGTTTCTATGCTAAAATACTCTGACAAAAGTAACTTAATGGAGAAAGGATTTATTTGAATGACAATTCCAAGTTATAGTCCATCATTACAGGAGAGTCAAAGCATCAGGAATTTGAAACAATTAGCCACATTATATGCTCGGTCAAGAACAAAAAGCAATTAATTCATTGAATGGTAATTCTCAGCTCACTTTCTCCATTCTAATACAGTCTAGTATTCCTTGCCTAGAGAATGGTGTTGCCCACAGTGGGCAAATCTTCCTGTCTTAATGTCATCAAGATACTCTCCCATGGACATGCTCACAGGCCAACCAGGTCTAAAGGATCCATCATTAAGACTCTTCCCAAGTGGTTTGAGATTGTGTCAAGTTGATAGAACTAACCATCACACCAGACCACCTTGCTTGACTGGGAGGGAAAAGTGCAATCATGTGGTTGATTTCATTGTTATTGGTTAAGATGGGATTTCATGTGTCTCAGGCTTGCCTGAAACTTAATGTGTATCAGAGTATTGAACTTCTGATCCTCCTGCCTCCACCTTCCTCACATGCAATGATTACAAGCATGTGACACCACACTTTATACTAGACTGGGATGGAACCCAGAGCCTCATGCATTCTAGGCAAGTGATCATACAACTAATCCACATCACACCACTCACAACCCCCGACCTACCTCTCTGTGAAATCATCTGCAGCACAGACCCTGAAACAGAGCAACAAGGGAGCATCTATGATGTACCATCCCATGACATAGCAGGTGTTGGAGGATGCCGTCAGGTTGGTACATGCAGTAGTGTGCACTAGAAAGAACCCCAGGAGATTAACTGAAAGTCGGGAAGACCAGTGGAGAAGATAGAGTAAAGATTTAGGGTCAAAAAAGAGCCAAGGCAATGTCAGAATGCCCCATTCATACTTCAGCCTCCCCACTAGAAAAAAAAAATGATCTTACCAGCTGTGAGCATAATTAGGCCCTCCAGTAGAACTCTCAACCCCCTGAACTCTGGGCCTGTGGCTTCCTTAGTGAAGTTGGCCTTTAAGTAGGGCTGCCAAATCATCCTTCGGAGAAGCCTCCAAGTCTTAGCCTGTACTGGAGTCACACCTTCCAATGGTGCACATCTCAAACCCCAATCCTCCACTCAAGGAGTTTCCTATTTCCCCCCAAGTCTCCAAGCCTGTAATCTGTACCTATTTCAATATTTCATTTCATCTCTTTAACTATTACTTCTTGATTCAGTTATCTCTTTACCAGCTCAGTGATGTCTTTTAGGAGGGGATGTCCAAATTTCTTTTCTGCTTTCCTCCTCCTCTTCCAGGGTGTTTGGTATATAATCACAGATGAGCCATTTTCTGTTTGATGGTTAGAGTGTCTGGGATTTCAGACGGGATGGGGAGAGAACAGAATCTATATAGACAAGAACTTGAAGTCAATTTGAACATAGTTTAGGACACGTAGTACATTGCCTTCCCTTCAGAGCAAACCTTTTGATACAAGGTCTCTCTATATCTCTCTGTCTCTCTGTATCTCTCTATGTGTCTCTCTATCTCTCTCTCTCTCTCTCTCTCTCTCTCTCTCTCTCTCTCTCTCTCTCTCTGTGTGTGTGTGTGTGTGTGTGTGTGTGTGTTCATATATAGGAACATGTGGAGGTCAGCAGTCAACATTGGGTGTCTTTCTAAATTTTGTTCTTTACCAATTTGGGTAGACTGACCAGAAAACTGCTGTGGAATTCTCTTGTCTTTGTCCATCATTCTAGGCAGGATGTTCATATCTGGCTTTTTCAAGTGAGACCCAAACTCAGGCTCTCATGCTTATACAGCAAGCACTTTACCAACTGAGCCATCTCTCCAGTCCAGGTACTTATGATCTCTGATAGCAGGTTTCCTACGAGTTTAGAAACCACTCTTCAGCTAACACTAGTTTGTCGCCTGGGCCCTTAGAGCTGTTTAAGTTGAGGTGCATTCTTCACCATATCCCTCAAGATGGGTAAATGACACAGTCTCTCACAAGGAGTTGTATCATCTAAAAGGCTGAGCACTTATGTGCAGTCCTCAGGAGAAAACAGACCACAAAGTCACATCTCTCCAGGCTCATGTGGCCCCATATTTATACATTTGGAAGGTTAAGAGGCAAGGAGTTGGCCATTCCCCAGGTAGGTTATGGCCATCCCACACAAGCCAAAAATACCCTGCAGGGAGACAGGACAGATGAAACCCTATCTGTTGGTTTCTTGTGCAGGCCTTCACAGAGGTCACATGATAAAAATTAATGCTGTTTGTTGAATGCTAGCAATGTGCCAGACATATGACACCATGCCTTACTGAGTGCTGAACACATCGAGCAATTCAAACACAAAATGGGTCAGCTCTTGGGGTGGTTCAGTCTCAGAGGTGAGCAGTTTCAGAGTGTGGCAGCTTGCTTCTATTGTTGCTCAATGGTCAGGTGATTTTGTTAAAAAAAAAAAGAAAGAAAGAGAGAGAGAGAGAAAGAAAGACTTTCCCTGCTGTTCTGGGAGGAAAAGGGCCTCTTCTCTTCTGTGCTGGGCATTCACTAATCTGCCCTGCGATTGTGCTTCTAGCATAGCTGTCCAGCCTGCCAGTCACCCCCCTCTAAGCTCTAAAACAAAGCATCCCCCAAGAGCCTGCTTTTCATACATTCCCACAGTTGTGTTAAGTAAGAGAGTGTTCGTAGGTGTCAGGTGTTTATCCTCATTTTTGACTCAAATGACATTGATTCATTTTCGCCTGAGGCACACCTCAAGCTAGATTCACTTCAAGTGAGTAGGGATTAAAAAAAAAAAAAAAAACCTACAGAGGTGATCTTGTGTTTCTAGTCCCACAGTTCTGGGGCTGCCTTCTGATTTAGGACACTCCTGTCTGACCCAGCCTAACCTTGTAACCATCTTCAAAAGGGTCCCCTGTGGCTCGCACTAAGGTAAGACTGTGGAATCACTGCAAATGTCTTGGTGATGGAGATGGGCCAAGAAAAGTAAAAGTTAATATGATAATGGTATTTATTTAAGACTAAAATATGTCATATGAAGAGGGACTCTTAAGTTGAAAGATTGCAGGCACCCTGGGATCCGTCGTTGCTGTAGGGTGACTACGATGCATGCTATGTCTGGAAACAGCTCGCACATGGTACTGTAGAAGGTACTTCGTTCGGCCTTCTCTTTGGTCAGATCCTTTGTGCTATGCCCCTGCTGCCTAGTGAATTGTAAACTACTGAACCTAAATGGGATTCCAGATCACTGGTGTCTGTTGGCTTTGACCTTGAATAAGTACCTAAGCTTAACCTACAAAGGGGTCTCCTTGCTTCGAAGTATAAACTGACAATTCCAAAGGCAAGCCCCACAAATATTAACTCGGTCTAAGAATAAAACAAGGTCTTGGGTCACACCTAACCTCCCAAACTTATACCCACCCTCTCTATTTTTAGCTAATTCATTTAGACAATTGAGTTGTCTGAACTCTGAAAATAGATACTAAGATAGGAGGTTTGGGAGATGGCTCAGTCTGAAAGCATTTGCTGCACAACCACAAGGACCTAACTTCAGATCCCCAGCATGCACATATAAAGTCAGGCGTAAGTGGTATTTGAGTGCAATCCCGGTGCTGGAGAGGCAGAGACAGGCAGATCCCCGAGGCTTGCTGATTGCTGGTGACCCAGACGATCAGCAAGTTCCAGCTAAATAGGAGAGACTCGGTCTCAAATAGGCAAGGTAGAAGGCATCCTGAAGAATGACGATTGAAGTATTGAAGTTGACCTCTAGCATCCTCATGGACACACACACACACACACACACACACACACACACAGAATGAATGAATGAATGAATGGATGGATGAATGAATGAATGAATGAATAGTGGCTTGTTGTAAACCTGGTAGAATGGCCAGAAGCTCAGCTCAGGTCTACCCCAGATGCTGGTGACTCTGGGATCAATAAAGGCTTATCATAAAGGCAAGATTGGTGTCATTGGCCTCCCTGATCTGAAACTGTTTGATATACAACAGATCAAGATAAGGCTCACATGTAGCAGCATGTAGTGCCTTATAAAGTAATCATTTTTGTGAGTCAAAAGTTTTAACATTTTAGTTCTATATTAGAACCCTCAAGGCCCCATGTCCATTGGCAAACAAACATGTGCCAATGGAAACCTGAGACTCCGAGGTCCTCCCTCTGATCACGACACCAGTCACCCCCAACAAAGAGCAACATGGTGAGGTCAGCAATCGGGGTGTCTCCCACGAAAAATGGGGCATCTGCTCCCTCCGTGGGTATAGCAGCCCAAACCCAGAATCAGCTCCACAGATGGGACAGAGTGACTTATTCAGAACAGCTGAGACAAGTGGGATCCAGCACGGATCCTGTCTTGAGGCAAAGCTAGGCTTATTCATCTGCAATCAACTTTTATAAAGAAAAACAGAATAATGGTAAACATTATACTCGTGAAAATGTCCAAATATCAGCAGGCAGTATAAAAATCAGAATATAACATTCTGACAGCCTGCAGTCAGGCTAGACTGTGGGGTATTTTTAGCATCATGGGTATGTTTTTTAAAGTAATCTACATGCTGTGATAGATGTCATGAGCAGACCTCAAATACCAGCAGGCACTGAGTCCCCCAGAGCACAAAGCCACCTGCACAAAACACTGTTTTCCACAAAGTTTCCCTTGTTCGGTTTTAAAGTTTTGCAGAACAAGCCTCCAGTTCATTTTCCTTTCTAAAATTTATACACAACCAAGAGCTAGGAGATGCCTCTCTGTTGAACATTCTTGTGCTGTGTCCCTATGCAGGAATGACTGGGCAGGGACAGTTATTCCTCCCCTAAACCTCCTCTCTCCCCCAGATCCCCTCCTCCATTTCCCTTCAGAAAAGAGCAGGTGTTCTAGAGATGTAAACCAAATGTGGCAGAACAAGATACAAAAAGGCCAGGCACAAACCCTCACATTATGGCTGGGCAAGGCAACCCAGTAAGAGGAAAAAGGTCCCAAGAGCAAGCAAAGGAGTCAGAGACACCCCCACTCCCAGCTAGGAGCCCCACAAAACAAGAAGCTAACAACCATAGCACATACACAGAGGACCTAGCTCAGACCCATGCAGATTCCATGACTGCTGCTTCAGTCTCTGTGAGCCCCCATAAGCCCTGCTTAGTTGGGGGCCTTCTGTGGGTTGTGTTCTCCTGGTACCCTTGACCCCTCTGGTTCCAACCATCTTCCTCACCCTCTTTCAGGGTTTCCCTAAGCTCTCAGGGAAGAGGCATGACGGAAACCTCCAGTTCGAGCTCTCTCTCTCTCTACCTAACGTTTGGTTGTGGGTCTCGGCATCTGGGATGCTGAAATCTTGACTATCACCCCTGGGACAGTGACGATACGGTAGGAGAGATGAGTGACTCAGGTTGTAAAGCACTTTCTCCATCGGCACGGAGGCCTGAGTCTGAACTCAAGTAGCCCTTCCAAAAAATGCCAAGCATGGTGATATGTCCTTATAATGCCAGCACCAGGACACAGAGACACCTAATCCATGAGTCTCACATCCCAGTGAGAGACCCTGCCTCAAACAAAAGATAGATGGCTATTGAAGAATGACCCCAGAGGGTGACCTCTAGATTGCACATGTACACACACATGTGCACACAACATGCTTGTGTGCCTGCACAGGAGTTCACACATGCATGCATGCACACACACATACACACACACACACACACACACACACACACACACACACACACACACACAGTTAGAATGGGCCAAAGGTAAGATCCGCTGGGAGCGTTTGCCATGAGAAGAGAAGCTTCCTAAATACTACCTTGCAAAATCACTCCTGCTTGGCAGCCCTTTAGCAGGTCTCCATTGTTTTCAGATGATGCTAACTGCTGACACCTCTGAAGGCAAGGGGTGCAGTGGAGTGTGCACAGGTCACCATCTCTCTGCCACTCTAGTCCTCTCACTGGCCTGCAGAAGAACCTCCAGGCCACACACACTCCTGCCAGGCTTACCTACCTCTCTCCGGGTGCCCTGGACCTCTAGATCCCCAGCCTTCTCAGATCTAGTAACTTGTTCTTTCTGATCCACATCCAGCCATTCCCTCTCCTCCAGCTCTCCTCACCATGCCTGAGCACAGGAGCAGGATCCACACCTCTCTCATTGGACATTTATGGTCATTCCTCCAATTCTTCACTCATGAGGACTGTCATATATACTAATGCCCCAAGACTAAGCATTTTATAGTCACCCTCTAAGATTATCCTTAAGGGCACCAAAATAGTTACATTTCATCCCATTTTATAGCTGAGGAAACCGAGTCTCTAGAAGACAAGGGGACTTCCCAAGTTTCCTATACTGCAGGTTGGAACTGGTTTCGAACTTGGTATGAACTCGACTCAGTGTAAGATCCATTTTCATAACTTCTTACACCTTTAATATAATGTATTATTTTAGAATGTATTTTATGTATGCTTTCATTCTCACACAAGCATGAGTACACACACAGGTACACACACATGAGCACAGACACACATGTAAACATACAAAAAAGCACACAAGCACACACACAAGCATACACACAAACACACATACAAACACACACAAAAGCACACAAGCACACACACAAACACATGCAAGCACACGCAAGCATACACATATAAGCACACACGCAAGCATACACAAAAGCACATAAGTACACACACACACACACACACACACACACACACACACACACCCCACAAAGCTGAGTTCTGGATCTCTCCCACAGCAGCATGTTGAATCCTTTTAATTTTGTTCATTTCTTAGAACTGAAGAATGGTGAATTTGCTCAGATCTTGGCAGTCCTTTGGTAGAATTGGTTGGATACTCGGCTTCCTTTTTAATAATCTTGTTGCATAAGCAGGAAATAAGGAACACGTAGCCTTCATTTGTATCTTATTTCTAAATGATTACACATTGCTACATGTGTATCATTGATATGCCACCACCATCACTTTCTAAAGCCACGGGGGAGGGGGCAATGTAAGGGAACTGCTGATGTACTTGCCAGGTAGTTCAGAAAGCACAGGGCCAGATTTCTGAGGGGGCCTGGCTGGGATGTGTGAAGCCATTCAGCCATTCAGCCCCTATAGAACTGTGTCTTAGCCAAGCCTAGACCTCTTCTCCAGATTAACTCATCCCCTCCCTCTTGCTTGCTCTCTCTCTGTCTCTGTCTGTCTGTCTCTCTGTCTCTTTCTCTGTCTCTCTCTCTCTGTGTCTCTCTCTCTGTCTCTCTCTCTGTCTCTCTCTGTCTCTCTCTGTCTCTCTCTCACTCTCTCTCTGTCTCTCTCACTCACTCTCTCTCTCTCTCTCTCATTCTCTCTGTCCCTTATTCTACAAACCTGTGGGGCAGACGGCACACATAGTTTCATTTCCACGCTGTATGAGAGGAGCCTCCACTAAGCCTCCTGACTACTTCCAATCTCAAATACGAATCCTAGGAAAGAGAATGCCACCCATCAACAGCTCTGGACAGTTTGTCCAGGTGTCACTGAGGTAGGACTCAGCAGCAAACCCAGAAAGCTGAGAGAGTTGTGTGGTGGTTAGTCTACTTTTAAAGTGTCCCAGCCTTTTAAAAAAAACTTTGCTGTTGCTATTATACAGTTAGCTCTCACGTTTGGGGGTGCTCACTTCGATCCCCTTGCTTGCCTGCTTTACTTACCGACTCGCCAAAGAGCTTTCCCAAAGCAGGAGCATTTGCAAGAAGTCATCCGCCTATGGAGCAGCCCTTGGGAGAAGACGTAAATGTCACTTTGTCATCTCCTTCTGCGAGCCACAGTTGGCATCCTAACAGGAAGAGCAAGTGTAAAATGGTAAAATGAGAAAGTTCTGCGTTAGAAGGCTTGCTGGAAACAAGGAACACTTGAAATTGTTGAAACTGCTGGGGCTCGCCGGCTCGCTTTTCCTCTCTCTGAAACACAAACACCAGAGGTCTCTGTCCTAACTCGCAATCTTAATCTGTAAAAGGCACTCATGGGTCATTCAGGTCCTGGTTACAGAGACTGTCATGGTCTCTTCTCCCGAACATGATGGATGGCTTTAGACTTTGAAATACTAACTTAGATCCTTCAGTAAGCTGCAGCCTTCAGATCTGCCGCTGTCCCATTTCCCAGGAGAGAAGAATTAATTGCTTTCAATTTCATAGTAAATAAACTCTAACTGGTGAATAATGGCACCGGCTCGACTGTTAACTCCTGGTGTGTGGCAGCTACCGTTTCTAACTTCCCAAACTCCTACAGAAGACCGAGATGTCCTCATTTTACAAGGGATGTGATTAGGGCTACAAACAACAAACTGAATTTCTCAGTGCCACACAGAAAATTCAAATCCAGGGATCAGTTGGCAATAGAGATTGTTTTTAAGAAAAAAATAATAAATGACGGCTCCTTTTAATGTTCCTCAGTAGATACATGTATCTTTGCATTACTAAGTATTTAGGATATATATGTATATATACATATATGTATGTGTTCATATATGTGTCATATGTGTCTTCATATATGTATGTGTTCCTTTATGTATGTGCCCTTGCAAATGTATGTGGGGTGCATTATACACGCATGTACACGTGTACAAGAAAGAACAGTTTTGGCTGTCATTCCCCATAAGTTGTCTGCCATGTTTTTAGACACAGGATCTCTTACTGGTATCTAAGGCTAGACTGGCGGACCAGGGAACCATGCATCTGCCTCTACTTCCCAAGTGGGATTCTAAGTCACCACACCTAGCTTTTTCACAGGAGTTCTGAGAATCAATCTCAGGTCCTAGTGCTTGCAGGGCCAAGCACTTTACCAACTGACCTGTCTCCCCAGCCCCCATAAAATGTTTCATATATGCACATGTTTATGTACATGGATACACACACACATATATATATTTCATTTATATCTGTAACCTATCTCTCAGGCTGCTTGTCAGACATGAGGACATGAGGGCTGGGAGAAGGGGACGCAGAGGACCAGTTTCAGCCACAGGAACCTGGAACCTGGTGGATTAGTCAGTTCAAGAATAGTTCAGTGTATCATTGTCACACGAGGGCACCAGCAGTGTCTCGTGCCAGCATCAAATAGCCATGAAAGAACAGGAGGAAATTTTGGGTAGAGAGAATGGCATCTGTGAAGGGAATACAGAGAATGAAGCCACGTCCCTTCACGCTATAAGTTCCCAAATGCTTGTGCACTTAAAACCCAGGAGGATGGGTTGCGAGGCCTGTGCCTGGCAGACATCCTCAGAACTTGGGATTTGGCAGGTCCGGTGCCACAGAGCACACATCTCTAGCAAGCTCTCGGGCGGTGTGGGTGCTGCTAGTTCCTGTAGCACTGCCTGGGACAGCCCAGGGGGAGCCACTTCTTCAGGTCCCCAAACCAGGCTACCCTTTCTAAGTTTGGCCAGCGGAAGCCGTGCGCCGTCTTTGTGACCATTGCCTCTACTCGCAAAGATACCTGGGAATCTGTAAGGCTTCTTTGTTTGATTTGAAAAGGCCCCGAGCAAGGAAGCCAGGAATTGTGAAACTAAGAACAAAGCTGGGGGATGAACTGGCCGAGCTGAGCACAGGGTACCATTGGTCTGTCCTCAGACTCAGCCATACAGAAAGCTCAAGATTAACGAAAGCAGGAGGAGGAAGAGACAAGTCCCTCCTTTCTGACCTCTGCTGTCCTCTTAAGATGTACTGGTGAGTCCAGAACACAGCTAGTCCACCACACTTCCCTCCACATAGTGTGGCTTTCTGTCTCAGTGCCCTGTATCTAGTAAGACCTTCCTCCCCGGTTATAGCATCCACTGAGCATGCTTAGAGCTCTATCCATTTTTGAGGACCATGGACAGTTTAAGGGACATCTGTCTGGTGCTATAGTCTACTCTACAGTCTGTTGGGTTCACAGGAAGAGAATGAGGAAATACTGGCTTCTCCCTGAGGAGGAGAAACCCAAAGCCACTTGTCAGTAGGGACAGTAGTAAGTGCTAAATAAAAGCTTGCTCCCTTTCCCCCAGGACCAGAGAGGACTTGTGCCACTTCTAAACCTGATCAACTTGAGAGGAGGTGAGAGGAAAAAGAAATGGCCAGAGAAATAGAACAAAATGGCAAAATGATCAAGGCCTCCTCCACTGGACACCAGGGGCACCAGTAATTCATCATCAGATCACACATCTCCTCAGTCAGACTCTGACCAGTTTCCTGATAATAACCCAACTCCAACATTTACTTAAGTTCTTTGGGGTTCCCAGCCCACTGGTTTGGAACTCACATACAACCATCTGCTTCCTTTGCCCTTTGAGGAACTATTTCAAGTGAGCTGTTTAAGGTCAAGCTTCACACTAGAATTCTAACCACTTCTCTGTTTTTTAACCTTTAGCGTGTGTGTGTCTGTGTCTGTGTGTGTGTGTGTGTGTGTTTGTGTGTGTGTCTGTGTGTGTGTGTGCGCGCGCAGGTATAGACATGTGTATCTGTCTGTCTGTCCATGTACATGTGTGTGCATCTGTCTGTCTGTGCTCAGGTGTGCCCATGCCACAATGCACACATGAGAGAGGGAGGACAGTTTTCAGGAGTCAGTTCTGTCCTCTCTTCGTATTCCTTAGATATCAGGTCTGCATGTCAATCACATTTACGCTCTTAGCCATCTCTCGGTCCCTATACATTGCTTTTCCTAGAAGGACTAAGAAGAACTGGGTCATCTGTAATGTTCTAGATTTGCAGAAATAAGGGGCTGAAAAGGACTGGCCTCGTGCCCACAGGTGATCAGGGAGCTGGAAAATTAAGGCAGGCTGTTCAGTGCAGATTGGGGATTCAGAGACACCCAGTTCTGCAGAACTATGGAGAGGAGCTCATGTCCTTCTGCGTCCTCATTTTACCCATGAGAACACTGCAGCCTCCCAGGGACAGATAACCACTCGCCCCACACCATCGTATGCTAATGAGTGGCAGCTGCAAGTCGTTGCTGTCATGTCAGTCATTTTTATCTGGCTCGGAATGAAGAGTGTTCCCGGTGGTGACATCGATCGCTTGACACTTACAGGGTATTTCCTGTGTTTTAGACACTGAGCTGGTCAGTCCTCTGCATCCTTGGACTGGCCTCTCCCAGAGTCAACCAACCACAGATCAAAAACACACAAGATGTTTTAAGCTCATTTATTAGCAGGTATTCATGGTTAGAAATAATGGGTTTCATTCTGACTTTTCCACACACACATCATGGGCTTTTTTTTTTCCTTTTTGCAAAGTCTGAATTCTGCAGATGAGAGAAAATGTGTAATACATGGCACCCAATGCAGAGCGTAAAGGGGATGTTCGATCAGCCTTCGGAGAACTGAACTCTACCCCATATTTGATTTATATTCTTGGGGCCCTCTCAGCTCAGGGGCTTCTTTGTGCATGCAGAGGATTCCCTCCAAGTCTCCTGGAGGATCATCTCAGTCTAGTAGGCGCAGAAATACATGTGCAAGCAGTTCCCCATGTGGGGAATATTCTTTATGGTCAGTTTGCCCGCATGGCTCTGACTAGGCTCTGTTGAAATGTACTGATGACAGCATCTCACCAGTGTCTCTGGAGCACGAAGCTTCCACTCCTCGTACTTGTAAAATATGATGCAATCTAGTTTATCCAGACAAATTTCTCCCCTGGGGGACCTGATGACACTTCTTGATCCTTTAGTCCCTGAGTTAAATGTCACTTTGTCACAGAGTCATCTTTGTCCAATGTTATATGAATAGCCCCACACACCACTCTATACACTTTTTACCAGCTCTGCACCTTGATTATTTCTTTTGTAGCATCACAGTTAAGTCCACTTGTTTGGGTGGGTTTTCAGGAGTCTTTTTCTTGTCTAAGAGAATGCAGTGTTTTGTTTGTCTGGATCATCCTGAGACTTCCCAGAGGTCAGCGTGTTTTTAGCACATAGGGAAGCAAACACCATTTGTCTGCTCTGAGTTGGGCATTCTAAGGGCATTCACATTTGTCTTCTTTCTCCGTGTTTTATGGATGAAGAAACTAAGGCACACAGAGATGAAATAACTCACCCCAAAATATAGAGCTACCATATGTATTTTAGCCCATGGAGTCTAGCTCTGGGTTCACGTTCAACCATTACTCTGAACAAATTATGTGTGGCAATTATTCTTGTTTGAGCACATCAGTTAACCAATTGAAATCTGCTTTTCTGACACTTGCATTTTATGTTGGGGCAAGTGTTCCCACTTCTAAACATTGTCGTTTTTTAGGAGTGGTTTGAGGAATGCTATGAAAGTGAATGTCTTTCTAACACATCTTTAATTAAAAAAAAAACTCATCTACAGTTCTGAAGGAAATGTATTTATATCATATATAAAGTCAAATTCCAACAAGAGGCAACCATTTATGATAAAAGTTTTATAATCCAAAGGCCAGCACATTTCCATTTTTTGTTATATTGACTGTAGTGGACTGCTATTCCAGCCCTTAATCCTGTGACCATATTGCAAAAAGAATCCGCAGATGTAATCAAATGAAGGAGCTTGAGACAAGATTATCCCAGATTATCCATGATGACCCTAAACCCAATAGCAAGTATCTCCATCAGAAACCCACGGAGAGGGAGAGAGAGGAGGCAATGTCTCCAGAGAGGCAGGAGTGGATTGATGTGGTCAGGCGTTGGAAATACAACAGGCAGAATGGAAACCCTCCTAGGGTTTCTGGGGGAAGTGTGTTCTTAAGAATGCTTTGACTGTGAATTTGTAACTGCTACAATTGTGAGAGAATAAATAAATACACATATAACTGTTGAGTCTCTCTCTCCTCTTCTCTCTCTCTCTCTCTCTCTCTCTCTCTCTCTCTTTCTCTCACTCACACACACACACACACACACACACACACACAGTAAGAAACTAGAAGGGGGCAGGTTGGGAAGAAGGGGATCAGCAGGAGTGGGTGGGGATACAGAATAATGGGAGTAAATATAATCAAAATAGATTATGAACATGTATGAACTTTTTTAATGAGACCCATTATTCTGTATCATATATGTTCATCTTAGAATACTCCTCAACCCTCAGGATGCTGAATCCTCAGAAGGGAGGCATGGAGCATCCCTAAGTGGTCTATGGGAGTGCTGAGCTGCCCATGGCTATGGCATGACTCGCAGAACCACACTATTGTTCCTTAATCCTGCTTGCTGTCGACCACCTAATATTCTAAAGGCCTGTTCAGAACTTGACTGGTAAGAACCAGACTTGGGGCACAACTAGAGAGAATGCCTGAAGGATAAATTGTAGAGAGCATGGGGGAAATCTTAACAGGGACTTTGAAAGGAACAAACAATGACCAATGCCCTAAGCAGCCTCCAAGCTGCCCTGTATACGAGTGTATCTGGATTCTTCTAAGGAGAAATGGGTGGAAGATGTCTTCAAACACAAATGGCCTCCACCACAGAACTTTGGATAAAGGTTTAGACTGGGACTCCCAAATTTACACATCTAAAAAGTAACCACTTGACAGTAATTGATGCTGGGTAGTCCAGGAAACCCTCTTCTGAATCCAAGTACAGTGATCTTACTTACTGTGATATCTTACTTACTGATGGCTATCCGTGTTACCCATCTGCATCGTGAGTGGCATCACTTCATGGTTTTGTTCCAAATATCTCTACTTTTGGCAGCATGTGATAAGCTTGCTTGGTGACAACTCTGATACCAAACAAAGACTTTCGACAAAAGCACTACAACAACGTATTGGGTTTTACATAAACACGGGGTACACCTTCACAGGGCTTTCCATGTACAGGAAGAAGCCATTAGGACTCTCTGTAAACCATCACCTGCACTGGCTTTTCCTTAAGAGTCCCACTGGGAATCCTCAGCTCCCTAGGAGGAGTCATCCTGAGAGAAGACAGTTACTCTCAGCTAAGTAGTTAACTAACCCAAGTTCACTGAGTTAACCTTTCTTCCTAGGTCACCGCCCCCATTCGATCTGTCTAATGCAAACAATCCCCTTCTTGATTCCTCTCTAACTTGTTGATAGAAAGCTACTAATGAAGATGTCTTCAATGATATTCCTAAATTCTCTCATCGTTGTTTCCTTTTTATTGGATATTTTTTATTTACATTCCAAATGTTATCCCCTTTCCTGGTTTCCCATCCATAAACCCCCTATCCCATCCTCCCTCACCCTTCTATGAGGGTGTTCCCCCACCCATTCATCTACTCCTTCCCATCTCCCTGCCCTGACATTCCCCTACACTGGGGGGGATCCAGCCTTGGCAGGACCAAGGGCTTCTCCTCCCATTGGTGCCCAACAAGGTCATCCTCTGCCATGTATGCAGTTGCAGCCATGAGTCTGTCCATGCATACTCTTTGGATGGTGGTTTAGTCCCTGGGAGCTCTGGTTGGTTGGTATTGTTGTTCTTATGGGATTTCAAACCCCTTCAGCTCCTTCAATCCTTTAACTCCTCCAATGTGGACCCCATTCTGAGTTCAATGGTTGACTGTGAGCATCTGCCTCTGTATTTGTCAGGCTCTGGCAGAGCCTCTCAGGAGACAGCTATGTCAGTCTCCTGTCAGCATGCACTTCTTGGCATCAGCAATATTGTGTGGGTTTGGTGGCTGCGTGTATATGAGCTGCATCCCCAGGTGGGGCAGGCTCTGAATGGCCATTCCTTCAGTCTCTGCTCCAAACTTTGTCTCCATATATATCTTTGTCTCCTCCTATAAATATTTTTGTTCCCCTTCTAAGAAGGACTGAAGCATCCATACTTTGGTCGTCCTTCTTCCTGAGCTTCATGTGGTCTGTGGATTGTATCTTGGGTAATCTGAGCTTTTGTCATCATTGTTTCTAAGTGATCAACCCAATGTGTTAGAACATTTAACTGTGGAAGCAGCTCCCTTAACTTTTTTATGATGCATTATTAATATTTCAAGACACTGAAAGTCACATGGTGGTGATATGTTTGAGGCAACAAAGGAGATGGGAATGGTTCGTGGTGCCTGAGGCAGAGTCCAAGCCTTGAATTGCTGCTGTCTCTCTCAGAGCCAAGCCTTGATGTAACAAGAGAAGAAAAGTACTGAGCTGACGTATGCAGCACAGAACAAAATCTGGAGCCATGGTTGGCCGGCAGAGGAAAGCTTGCTGCCATTGGAAAACAGATATACTAGAGACCATATTACTTTGGGGTAGATTCCCCCAGCCCTGGTGGATATGCATTCTAATTTAAAATATCATACAGAAGAAAGAAATAGACGTTTCCATGGAGATAGCTTCACAGGGCTCCTGCCTCATTATCATATCTGATTTAAGTACTTTCTGGAATCAGTTTGAATATCATCCAAGCACCTTTTTCCTTTAGTGACCATGGATTATATAACATCTGGCCAGAGGTTTTCCTAAATAAGCTGTGTCATTGGAAGCAGTCCCTTCAATTCCCACCCATCCACTCACGAATGCTTTGCTTACAGACTGATTATCACATGGGAATTCAATTAGCATTTACCTTTAGATCTCTAATTAAGAATTTTTTTCCTTTTCTTCCTCCCCCCCCCCCCCCCCCCCGGAGCTGGGGACCAAACCCAGGGCCTTGCACTTGCTAGGCAAGCGCTCTACCACTGAGCTAAATCCCCAACCCCTCTAATTAAGAATTTTAAGTTGGCTGAATCTATCCTTTCTTTGGAAGTCAGAAGAGATACCTGCAGCTGGTTTTTCACAACCGTATGCTAACTGTGTTCCAGGACACATGACTAGTTTTGGCTTGAGTTACCTGATGTCATATGCATACCGCACCCTTCCGAAAAGCACTCCCCTGACACGGGATTGTTTCTTAGTGACCTCTTCTTAATTATTCTTTATCTGCCCTGATTTGTCTCTTTATCCTCATTTGACAACTTTCATGGGGGGTTCACTGAGGTCCCCTTAGTTTACAATTGGGCCCCTTTAACTGGGACTCCATATTGATGCTGTCTTACTAACAATGAGAAGTCACTCTCCTTTTTCTATCCTGCCTCTATCTTGGTTAAATATGATTATCTGATGTCTTACAGTTGGAACCTGTGGGTTCGCAAACCATTTTAAAAACTAATTAAGCCTTCAGCAACCTAATTCATGGGAATTCATTACAAATCCCTCACAGCATCAGAATACCCAGAATTCTGTTTGCATCTGTTTGCTTTAGAAAAGAAATTTCATTACCTCTAGTTCAGGAACTCAAACACTCTTAGTCTCTTAGTTGTACACACAACTTAAAAAAAAAAAAAAACAACTTTCAGTCTCTTAGCAATAACAGATCATCTAGATTTGTATCGGAACTTGGGAAAAGATTTAGTGTTCTTAAAGCTGAAACTTCAAGTTCCCTCAAAGGGCCCCTGAGAGAAAAGAGAGTGACGACATTACATATTCGTAATCTTGTGTGCATTTTCTTAACAGAACAGACAGCAAAATTACATAAGCCTCCATCTCCAAAGTCTGTATCTACCCCTGGTGGGAATATTTTGAAATACAAATTTTATTAAAAAAAAAAAAACTTTCTTAAAGAATCTGTGTTTCAGTTGGGCATGGTGGCACATGCCTGCAATCTGACTATTCAGGAGGTAGGGATGGGGAGATAAAGAGTTCAAAACTATTCTGGGCGTTTGAGGTAGATGCCTGTGCTACATGACCAGGGATTTGGGAGGGACATATGGAGGGAGAGGGAAAGGAGACTTTGCGTAGTTGAACAGAATGCTTGAGATAGATGCTGAATGGCCATTGGAGACACTCACACTGTAAACCTGGTGTGCTTTGTCAGTAGAAGGATGATGAATACAGCCAGGATACAGCAGACTTCTGTAGCCTGCCACAGACCCTGACACACTCATCAGTGTCTGCACCAAGAAGCCAAGATAGACTAATGAGCTTCCCTAAACCTCAGTGGTTTCCCACACCCAGGTTCCCTGCTCTGTCAGGATCAAGGGAAGGCAGGCTGCCATCTTAACACTGCTTCCTGATGAAGTCAGCCTAGAGAATTCTTTTCCATTCAGCCTTGAGTACTACCAATGGCTCGGGCAGATCTATTCGACCAGGCTCGCCCAGTGGTACAGAACAGCAGGGCCTTTGTCATAGCCACATCAAAGTGGTGGCTCTGAGCAGGTCCACCCCTCCAGTGTTCCAAAGAGTTAGTGTTTTATCCCGTTGGTCCTGGGGTGATTCCTACTAGGCTGGGATGAGCCTAGTTTGCACTCATGCTCCCCAACAGGAGTGTAAGCAGTTTTATGCTGCAGAACAGCCAGCAATCTGGGTGCAAGGTGATGGGGGCAGGAAGGAAAGAATGGGTAACGCTTGCTTCCAGGAGTTTAAACTCCAAAGTGAACAGGAGGAGAAACAGACCCGATCCACACATAGCATATGCATGTGCGGTGATCGTACAAGGTTAGCCTATGCGATTTGTAGGTGTTTATAATTACAATTTCTAAAGTGAGAATTAAAGGAATTCAAGGAATTAGCTTTGAATTCTCTTACTGCACCTTTCCGGGTTCAGTCACAGAATGAAGAGCTAGATCAGCACTGAGCTGGAGGTGCCAGTGCACAGAGACAAAGCAGTCGCTGGGTTCATGACTACAAGAGGACCCCATGGTCCTGTTAGCTGAAGACATGTAAAGGGATGGAGAAGTTTTCAGTTTGTTTATCTTTAAGCATTCTTTCATACTTTGATACATGAATACAATGTGTTTAGATCACATCAACCCTGTACAGTTACTCTAACTCCTCACAGACCCCTCCCCATCCCCTGCTCAGCTTCCTGTCTCCTGCTCCTCTTCCTCTTTTTCCTCCTCTTCCTCTTCCTCCTTCTCTGCCTCCTCTTCTCCCCCCTCCTTTTCTCCTCTTTACTTCCTCCTCTTCTTCCTCCTCCTTTTCTCCTCTTTTTCCTCCTCTTTTTCCTTTTCCTCCTCTTTTTCCTTTTCCTCCTTTTTCTCCTTTTCCTACTCCTCTTCCTCCTGCTTTTCCTCCTCTTTTCCCCCTCTTCCTCTTCCTCTTTCTACTCCTCTTTCTCCTCTTCCTCCTCGTTTTTCTACTCCTCTTTCTCCTCTTCCTCCTCCTTTTCCTCCTCTTTTCCTCCTCCTCTTCCTCCTCCTCCCCATCCTCCTCTTCTTCTTCCTCTTCCTCCTGTTCCTCCTCCTCTTCTTTATATTACACTGAGTTCAATTAGTACTGCCCACATGCACATGGGTATGGGTGTCATCCACTAGAGCATGGACAATCTACTGTGGATCACTAGACTGAGGAAAACTGCCTTTCTCTCCTCTTCCCCCACAGCCATTAACTGCCCACAGGGGTGAGGAGGGGTTTGAGGGTTAGGTGGAGATCTCAGCTAAGGGTGGGTCTCCTTAGCTCATTCATGAGAGGGGTTATAGTAAAGTATTGGAGTCTAATGCTCACAGTCTGCATCTAACAACTACTACCTAACCAGTCAAAGGTGTCTTGGGCAAGCTGCTTCTTAGCTCCTTTTCGTCTTTATTTCCTCATACATGGAATGCTGTATTCCAGAGAACTAAAGCTTCAGTCTAAAGAGTATAGGTGACATATAGGTGAGTGGCATGTGGAAGGACTCAGTGTATGGTGGGTAATCTGGATAATTACAGCTGGGTGACATTTCACAACAAAAAATGGAACAAGGCAAGGGCCCGTGGTGGTGCCATCTCAAATGCAACATGACGCATTGAATCTGACATCATAAAGACTTCGTCGTCTTAATTTACAAATTGCCAATTGCATAAAAAATAAAATTCAGTTCCTTCATAGAGGACGGGCTACTCTCCTGCAGGGTGTCAATCGTGTGCAATATCTGATGCGTGCTACCCTCATTAAGACATAGGCTTTGGGGTCTAGAAAGATCCATCAGTGGGTAAGCACACTTGATGCACAGGATAGGACCTGACCTCAGATCCCAGCACCCATGTAGAAACCAGGCAGGACTGAGCATGCCTGGAACTCTAAAACTGTCTATGGCTTGTGGAGGAGACTGGGGGTTACTATCAAGCAGTCTAGCTAAAGCAGCAAGGCGAGAGACCTTGTCTTTAAAAAAAAAAAATTAAAGAATCAAAAGAAAGTACCTGGCATCCTGACCTCCATACGCCCACACCCGAGGGCGTGATGAGCACACACAAATGCACACACAAAAGAAAAAAAAGAGGTGGTTTAGCATGGTAATGGTAATGTTAAGATATATTGTATAAATATTGTCCATAACAATATTTGACAGAGATCTCATCACATCTACGCCGTTGGGTTCTCTGCTTTACACTCACTGTCCCAGGAGACAGGGGGTGAGCCTCGGAAGGGGAAGGTACACTCTCAGCTTGCAGGCCGGTGTATCTAGGTCCAAAACACAACACTCCTGGTTGTGTGAAGGGCCACACGCCTTACACCTGACCCTGATGGAGCTCTGAGGAGAAAGGGAAACATTCCCCAAACACATTCATCATGGCAGAAGGCCTGTGCACAGCCTGGGGTGTGGAGGGGATGTGAGTTGTGTGTCAGTCAGAACCTGTGCGATTTGATGGCTTCTTCTGAGGATAACTCGCATTCAGCCTGCAGTTGTCGCTCTCTGGTTGCTTACGTTAGGATTTCTCCTTCTTCAGCCTGGGGTGAATCTATTTCTATTGGTTTCACACTTTTGGTATTTAATTTTTTTTCAGACTTATCCCTCTCGTGTTTTGGGTTTTTGTTTGTTTGACTAGCTCAACTTTCTCCCTTGCCTCTTTGTTCTGAGTCCCACAGGGCCAGAATTCACACTAGCCTGAGCTCTAGTTTCCAGTTGATACAGGAAATTCAAAACAAGAGGTCATTGTTTTCTAATATTTAATGGTACAGTCTCTGCCAAAGTATACATTTTATTATTATTTTATTTTGATTCTCACATATTTCCCTGCTCTCATTTCCACATACGGTATTTTTAGTGGTATAACTCCCATCTTTAAGTGCTTACATATCAGATTTTAAATTTTTAATTTACACTTTACATTTTAGTCGCAGTCTGCCAGTGCCCTTGACATTTAATGAATACAGCTGTGAGCTTCTGACCCCATTGTCTGCTTCATCTGAACCCGTTCGTATCTCTTCATTTCTCGGATCCGCTGCACCGTTGTAGAGTGTGGGGCAGACCGTTGGTGTCTGGTTCATTTAGACAGGAGAATCTGATACATATAGCCTTCCGTTCCCTACTAATACGGCAGCAGAGCTTGTGAAGAGAGCTTGTTCTGGAAACCAGCTATTTTATTTTTGGAAGGATTTTGGAGATTTGTGTTGGCCTCGCTGATGCTGAGCTCTGCAACATTTCATTTAGAGAAGTTTTTCAGCAAACACAGTATCTCATGCACTCTGCTGCCCTGGAAATTCCACTTGAGCCAGGGACATGGAGTGCCAACTACTGGATGCTGGATGGTCCCTTGTCCCTTTCCAAACATGTGTGGCACTAAGGCTTATTTCCGCGGAATAGGAACAATATCCGTAACATACTGTCAAATGAGAGAAAGAGAAGCTAGGGAAGGTAACACTGTGGGGCCGTTAGGAGCAAAATCTTAGTTGAATTTGCCTTGAATCAGGGTGAGTGTGTGAGTGTGTGAGTGTGTGTGTGTGTGTGTGTGTGTGTGTGTGTGTGTGTGTGTGTGTGTACAAATGCGTGCCAGCGGAAAATGCTCATTGTTGCTTCTCAGGAACTCTCTACTTTTATTCTGAGACGGAGCCCTGACTGGCAGATAGCTTGCTGAGTAGTCTAAACTGGCTGGCCAGAAAGCCTCTGGAAGCTGTCTGTCTCTACCTCCCAAGAATAAGGATTGCAAGCACGTACCACCAAGTCAGGCTTCTTAACATAAATTCTGAGTATGGAACTCAGCTCTTTCTGCTTACACGGGAAGCAATGACCAGCTGAATCCGGAGCTACGTCCCCAGCCCTTGAATCAACTCTTAATTCTGCGTCCTAGGAGCTATGTGACCCTACCCCCCACCAGACTCCTCAATGCCTCCATCTTCTCAGGAGACACTTTAGTCACTGACTCAGTTTATAGGGTGGAGGCAAGGACTGAGTGACTTAATACCCATGTGTACAACGGTGCCTGGTCTGAAGTAAGTGCTTAAAAGACCCATGCATAATTCTGCAGAAGGCCAGATTTTTAGAAGGACACTCCATTCCCCCTAACAAATATTTAGTTATTAAGTAAACTCTTGCCTGCGGATTCCTCAGGGGCCTGAGAATGAGAGGCAAGAGCAAGAGAACTGGATTTCTACTTTCTGCTTTATAAACACAGGTATTGTTTGAAATTCAGGTTTGCTCATGACTGAAATGCTTGCTAGGGAGCCAGCCAGCCCATGTGGTGTCCTGGGCTCTGCATTTGCAATGAGCCCCGGGGAGGAGACTTTTAACCACTGGGTGTATTCATGTCTTTGTGCATGTGGGGGAGGTGGGTTAGGGGAGCCTACAGTTAACCAACCTCAGCTATGGTCCTTCGGGTGCTATCTGCTTTGGGTTTTGCTTTTGTTTAAGTGTGTGTGCGTGTGGACAGATGCAGAAGTGCGGCAGTGTGCAGATAGAGACCAGAGAGTAACTTTGCAAGACTTCTTTACTCCTACCTTGGTTCCTTTTCAATTTTACTATTTTATGTATATGTGTTTGCTTGCATGTATATCTGTGTACCAGATATGTTAACAAGTACCACGTTATGTGTGCCTGCTACTGCAGTGTACAGAAGAGTCCTTGGATACCATGGAACTGAGTCAGTCTTAATGGCTGACCCATTTCTCCATCCCCTCCACCTTGTTTTTGAGGCAGGGTCTCTCATTATTTCTGCCCTTGCCCTGCATATGACAACTTTCCATCGACTCTCCTGACTCTTCTCCACCTCAGGACTCACTTTAGGAGGGCTGGGGCAGGGGTTACAGATGTAAACTATTATATCTGGCCTTTGTTTTTCTTAATGCAATTTCCAGGAATCAAACTCAGGTCACCACTGGGGTTACATGGCAAGTGCCTTTACCTGCTGAGCTATATCACCAGCCCCACCTTTTTCTGACACAGAGTGTCTCACTGATGTAGAACTCTTTGAGGTAAGGCAAGACTACAGCAAGCCCAACGAATCTCCCTCCCCAGTGCTAGGATGATACCTGTGTAACCACACCTGCTTTTCTTGCCTGTCCTGGGAAATACAAGACAGGTCTTTGGACTTGCAAGGCAAACACATTACTAAACTGCCTCCACACAGCCCCAGATTGATTCCTGAAGAGAACTGGAGTTTGCCGTATTAATGAGTACCAGGATATTTTCCAGATTTTTCCTGGCAAAACAGAGTATTATGACATTTTTCTGAACCTCTTCCATCTCTGTTTGTGCCAGAGTTTGTCCGTCTGAGCCTCATTGACACTTGAAACCAGACAGAACTTTATCCTCAGTCTGCAGCATCCCTAGTATCTACCCCCTAGATGTCCAGAGCCATTCTCTTCAGGTTGTAACAAGAATAGCAGCTCCAGACATTGCCAAATTTCCCCCAGGGAGAGAGCCTTCTGAAGTGAGAACCGTCACCTTAGAGTCTACAAAAAATGAGCTTTTGTAAATCTTAGAAAAACCCATTCCATAGCCAATCAGAGAGGAGCATTCTCTTTATCTTACCGTTTTAGATTAGGCTAGGTATGCTGGGTGTTTTCTGTAATTTCTGTTCAGTGGGAAGTTGTCGTATGCAGGGCAGGGGCAGAAAAAACAAAAGAGACCATGACTCAAAAACAAGGGGATAGAGAGATGGGCCAGCAGGGCTCACACACTGCTTTGGGACATTTTGATTTTTTTTTTCAACTTACAATTGGATGTAAAAAGATGGATCAGTTGGGATCTGCAAACAAATGGGAATATTAAGGAAAATCAGATATGTGGAACATGTCTGGCTGTAAAGACAGTCTTTTAAGTGAGGACCTTTAAAGAAACAGGAGGAGTCTGACTTGTTAATAATGACAGTGTAAATAGTGGGCCAAATGAATGTTCATCATTGGGTGGCCTTGCTGTATGTGTGTTGACCTATCCACATCACAGTCCTAACAGGATTTTTTTCCCACTAGATTTTTTTACTCCTCTTTTTAAGTGTACATTTATATCTTATATGTATGACTGTGTATACACACATGTTCATGTGTGTGAGCACAGGTACATGCATGCTACAGGGAACATATGAAGGTCAGAGGACGTCCTCAGTTTCCAGTCCCCACGCTCTGCCTTGCCTCTTATTGTTTTGTGACTGTATAAGAAAAGCTCGCTTCTAGGTATCCTCCTATCTGCCTCCCATCTTGCCATCAGAAGCTGGAATGACAAACACACCATGGCATTCCCTTTTTACTTGGATTCTAGGGTATCCAAACTCAGGTCCTTAACCAACTGAGCCATCTCCTGACCCCCTAGGAGATCTTTAAGCAAAATTATTTCCACTGTTCTGTAAGATTAAGGGGTGTTTTCTCAGCACATGGCTTCTTCCCTCCCACCACAAAAGCATAGAAGTCACAGGGAATGACATTGAATGAACTTCAGAATGTTGAAAACCAGTATGTAAATCTTAACCTGAAAAGGTCTTCTCTCCTCCAAGAACCCTGGGGACAGAGTGCCGCCTTTAGTAAAGAGGGGTCTTTCCAGTGTTTGAAAAGAGCTACTCATGTTTGCTTTTTACTTCATTCCATTCCTCTAAAAACACTAATAAAAAATGTTCTAGACCTAAAAGGTGCTCGTGGAGATCCACAATCATCCAACTTAGATGTTTGTTTTTAAGGTAAAACTGTGTGAACCGATGCCAAGCCTTTCCCATTTTGTTGTCACGGTTGAATAAAAGCTTATGAAAGGCAGCGACCAGGCGGGCAGTCCGATGCATCATCTTTTTTAAAACAAGCTTTCTCCCTTTTAAGTGGAATTTTATCCCACTTTTGGCATTCAAGAATGTTTTGTTCACAACAAGAATCATTGTACCATATTAGGCAACGTCTCTCCTCCTCACAGCTTGAAATAAAGACAAGGGTTAAGTTCACAAGTTTGATTCCCTTTAAAGACATGTTTGATTGCAAAGCTCTGTCCGCCCTGTTTGATATCCTCTGTAGACCGCATGACTGAACTAAGCTGAGTTCCAAGTCTGTGGTCAGGGACAGCCTGCCGCTTAGGTGTCTTATAGCAGCGAAGTTGTTCTTTGAGTCAACTTTGCCACCTAGCGGCCTGGTGTGATCTTTCTATTCATGATGACTTAGCTGTTGAGTATTGTCACAAACTGTGACAGAAAGCAGACACTCCTGTCCAAAGCAGAGACCCAAAATAAGCCCTGAAGATGACATACACCGGGTTCTAAACAGAGGAAACGCTACATAGCTTTCCTGGTCTTTCAAGAAACATGGTTGCAGACTGCAAAAGACTTCCCACAATTAGGATAAGAAGAAAAAGAAATAAAATGGAGGTAGAATTACAGAGCTGGAGGGATGACTCGATAGTTAAAAGCACTTGTTGCTCTTGTGTGGGACATGGGTTTGATTCCCAGCATCTGGGTGTTGGTTCACAGCCATCTGTAACTGCAATCCCAAGGAAACCAATGTCCTCTTCTGACCTCCATGGGTGCCAGACACACAGGTGGTACAGATACACATATACAAGCAAAACAGTTACACATAAAATAAAATTTAATTTAAAATGTAAATAAATAGAATTAATTTAGAGTTCTGGGGTCAGGAAGTAATTTAGACTTCCCAATGAGTTTAAAAAATGAGAGTTTTGAGTTTTGGCTCACTTTCCGGATAAATGACAGGACTACAGTGCTTTGTAGACAACCAAGTAGGACAAAAGAAGCTATAAGAAAACAACTGACCTGAGCCTTATTTTCAAATTTCTTACATTCTTTGATGCCTTTGGTCAACTGAACAAGTCTAGCTGTTTTTCAATTTATACAACATCATGTGAATGTCCACAGGGATGGATTTCTTACTGTCTGCTTGACTTTCTGACCTTTTTTTTTTTAAAAAAAAAAAAGATTTTATTCATGTCTTGGCTCCCAGTTGTAGGTCAGATCATAAGCACAGAGCCTGTGACTTCTGGATTCCACAGACCAATCACAGCAGCTTACAAGAGATGGTTTTAATAAAGTGTGTTGATGATATGACCAAATTATGGGGTTTTTTTACCTCTAATCATATTTTTTTTACTTCTTAAAAACATATTTCAAGAGCCAGTGAAATGGATCAACACATAAAGGTACTTGCTGTCAGGCCTGATGACCTGAGTTCTATTTCCTACACCCTGCTAGTAGAAGGAGAACTCCAACACCGCCCCCCAGATTGTCTTCTGACCTCCACACGTGCACCATGGCATATGTACTCACAACATGTATATCACACATACAAAAATATAAGCTAATAAATACATGTAATGAAAACATTATAGCCAACATTCTCAACATATTGAGAGTCAATGGTTTCTACCGTGATACAGATCTACATACCCATTACAGCGGATTATTACACGTATGGTTAGAGCAACTCAAATCCACTTGTTTTAACAAAGTATAGTTAGGGTTAACTATAATCCTCAAGTTACTTATTAGAGAGGTAGACTAGTCTAGAGTATTGACTTGTTCCTTTAATGGAATAGTTTAATCAAGAACCATTAGTTGTGGATAATCAAAGCCTTCCTTCAAAAGTACAGGGAACAAAGGGAGATTTTCTTTTTTGCTATGTAACCAAGGTTGAGGTGGTCCTATTGATTTAAAAATAGCTATGTCTAGTTTTGAAACACCTGTCTTCAGGTTGTATCTGCTTCTTAGGATTCCACCCATCTTGCTGCTCCCCATCTTTCTTTGCCTTCCCTTACACTCAGATTTTGCACATAGAGGTACAAAAGTGGTGAGCAGAACCCAGCACCCACAAAGATGGTAGACCTTTCTCTCTTCCTAGCATCCACATACATCGACCAAACTGATGGTCTTTGTTTGGATATATATCAAGTCCATTACTGAGGTCAAGGACTCAGGGCCAAGTGGCAAATGCCTGTCTCAAAACATGCTGGAAGGGTGTCAGGCTAGACACAAAAGAATATCTGAAAGGATGCCACATCACAGGCATCAGTTGTGTCACCCCTTGACAAGATGAAAGAAGACGGACAGAAGCCTTGGGATTTCTGGATATTATGTCTATTTGTAATAAAATCAACATGGTCATCATAAGACGAGAAAGCAAGACACCAGAACATGATTCTTTCCCATGAGAGCAGAACCCTGCCACAATGGCAAGGGACCCTTGCAATAGACGTCAATGCATGACACAGAGTGGCTCTGGACTGTTAAAAGGTGTAAACAAGGCTGACAGGCAAGCCTGGCACTGAAAAAGGAAACTTAGCAACTGTGTCTAAGAACCTTTGTAGAAGATGAGTCCCCAGGAAGATTAAAAATCTCTCCAGAAAGATATAAGAAATAAGCGTGCTATCGAATGTCATACAAATTAAGCATATCACATATTTCAATAATGTTTCAAAGAGATGATGTCACCAGCTAAGCATGTAACTCACTTACTAAGCCCCGTCCCCCCACCATCTCCACCACCACCATGCAGAAAGGCCCTGGTAGATTCCTCAGGCCCAAATATACTAGGTGTGGTGAAACATGCCTTGAATATATACACTCCAGGGGTAGAGACAGAAAAATAAGACTTCAAGGTCATCCTTGGCTACTTAGGATATTTGAGACCAGGCTAGGCTATACAAGGATCTGTTCCCAAACAAACTAGATAAAGCTAAAGAGGCCGCATCAAGTGAAATGGTGGATGCTTTTCTCTCTTGCCTTGGGTTGGCTTGGATCATTCCACTGAGGCTGGGACAGCTGGTGTCACCTTCAAGTTGCTTATGTTTATCATTTTATCAGGTGGATGAAATGCCACTAGTCACATGCACTTGCCAAATAGGATGACCGTAACACTGTGCTTGAATAAATGGCCACATAAGCATCTGCTACGTTTTCCCTGTGGAAGTAGAAGTGAATAAATCTGTTGGGTTTGCTGTCAGCATTCCGAGAAATGTCTGTACAAATGTGAGGAGAATGCACCAAGTTCCATTCCTTAGCTACCTTGAACAAATCAATCCCAGCATTCCCTTAGCTCATGCCCTTCACGTGAGAGAATTAACTTGGTGGTGTTTAGCTGCCTGGAAATGTGCGTCTTGTAACACACATCCTAACGGTAGAATACACAGCCAAGTGTGGTGCATGCCTTATCCCAGCTCTGGAGGCTGGGGCAGGAAGGCCACGGGTTTGAGGGCTAAAGACTGAGTTCCAGGCCTGCTTGGGTTACAGATTGAGACCCTCCCTCAGAATGAAAATGTAGACAGGAATGTGAGAAAGATTTTGTGGGGACACTGGGATGAGTAGACAGGAGTGGGAAGGAAATTAAGAGAAGTTGGGACTTGGTGTATAATTGTCAAAGAACAAATGTAATTTATACACACACACACACACACACACACACACACACACACGTAATGTAAGCTGCCCAAAGAGCATACCAAACAGAACAAAGATGTTTCCTAACTCCATCTCTTCTCTTTTTCCCCCCCAGACTATGTCAGAGAGTCACAATGACCTTGCACAGTAACAGTACAACCTCGCCTTTGTTTCCCAACATCAGCTCTTCCTGGGTGCACAGTCCCTCGGAGGCAGGGCTGCCCTTGGGGACAGTCACTCAGTTGGGCAGCTACAACATTTCACAAGAAACTGGGAATTTCTCCTCAAACGACACCTCCAGCGACCCTCTCGGGGGTCACACCATCTGGCAAGTGGTCTTCATTGCCTTCTTAACTGGCTTCCTGGCATTGGTGACCATCATTGGCAACATCCTTGTCATTGTGGCCTTCAAGGTCAACAAACAGCTGAAGACAGTCAACAACTACTTCCTCTTAAGCCTGGCCTGTGCAGACCTGATCATCGGGGTCATTTCCATGAACCTGTTCACTACCTACATCATTATGAACCGTTGGGCACTGGGGAACTTAGCCTGCGACCTCTGGCTCTCCATTGACTATGTGGCCAGCAATGCCTCTGTCATGAATCTGCTGGTCATCAGCTTTGACAGGTACTTTTCCATCACTAGGCCACTCACCTACCGAGCCAAAAGAACAACAAAACGAGCTGGTGTGATGATTGGTCTGGCTTGGGTCATCTCCTTTGTCCTATGGGCTCCTGCCATCTTGTTCTGGCAATACTTTGTAGGGAAGAGAACTGTGCCCCCAGGAGAATGTTTCATTCAGTTTCTGAGTGAGCCCACCATCACCTTCGGCACGGCGATCGCTGCCTTTTACATGCCTGTCACCATCATGACTATTTTATACTGGAGGATCTATAAGGAAACTGAGAAGCGTACCAAAGAGCTGGCTGGCCTACAGGCCTCTGGGACAGAAGCGGAGGCAGAAAACTTTGTCCACCCCACAGGCAGTTCTCGAAGCTGTAGCAGCTATGAACTGCAACAGCAAGGCGTGAAACGATCATCCAGGAGGAAGTACGGTCGCTGTCACTTCTGGTTCACCACCAAGAGCTGGAAGCCCAGTGCCGAGCAGATGGACCAAGACCACAGCAGCAGCGACAGTTGGAACAACAACGATGCTGCTGCCTCCCTGGAAAACTCTGCTTCCTCCGATGAAGAGGACATTGGCTCAGAGACCAGGGCCATCTATTCCATTGTCCTCAAGCTTCCAGGCCATAGCTCCATCCTCAACTCTACCAAGCTACCGTCCTCAGATAACCTGCAGGTGTCCAACGAGGACCTGGGGACTGTGGATGTGGAGAGAAATGCTCACAAGCTTCAGGCCCAGAAGAGCATGGGTGATGGTGACAACTGTCAGAAGGATTTCACCAAGCTTCCCATCCAGTTAGAGTCTGCCGTGGACACAGGCAAGACCTCTGACACCAACTCCTCGGCAGACAAGACCACGGCTACTCTACCTCTGTCCTTCAAGGAGGCCACGCTGGCTAAGAGGTTTGCTCTCAAGACCAGAAGTCAGATCACCAAGCGGAAGAGGATGTCGCTCATCAAGGAGAAGAAGGCCGCCCAGACGCTCAGTGCCATCTTGCTAGCCTTCATCATCACGTGGACCCCCTACAACATCATGGTCCTGGTGAACACCTTCTGTGACAGCTGCATACCCAAAACCTATTGGAATCTGGGCTACTGGCTGTGCTATATCAACAGCACCGTGAACCCTGTGTGCTATGCCCTGTGCAACAAAACATTCAGAACCACCTTCAAGACGCTCCTCTTGTGCCAGTGTGACAAAAGGAAGAGGCGCAAACAGCAGTACCAGCAGAGACAGTCGGTCATTTTTCACAAGCGAGTGCCGGAGCAGGCCTTGTAGAAAAGGGGTATGTTGAGAGCAGTGACCACGCAAGCGCGTCAGCCCACACAGCCTAGCAGGAGTCTGGCGCAGGTGGGGGGAGCCATCCCTGATGGTGATAAAATGGGTTTTTATCGACCTCACGGGAGAGAAGCTACCTGTTTACTGATCCATTGAATAACTGATTTTGGTCCAATGCCAATTCAGCAGGAAAGAAGGAGAGGCATACCGCTAAACATGAAGAGATGTGTTCTGAAACAGACTTTTAAGTGGATTTTGTTTCCTCTAAGAGAAAAAGAAATTATTGTCTCAGAGCAAGTATCCTCAGAAATTGGTCTGCCTGGGTCTCTTAATTCCTATCAGCTCTGGAATCACTGGTGAGCCTCAAGGCACTAGATGCCATGTGCTCTCCCTAAGGGTCCCAAAGTGTCCATCCAGATCCCATGTGAAGCACGGCAAGCTTGAAAAAAAAAATCTGTGGTCCTGAGTTATTTTGTATATTGCAAAGCTGACACCACTTGTCCCCAATCAGCTTCTGTCCTCTTTCAGTGTGTTGTCAAACTCTATTCGTGGATTTGACTCTTGGTTCTTGCAACGTACTGTTTCGTGCTGTTCAAGTTTCACACAAATAAAATTGTACAGGAACATGCATACCTATACATGTGTGAGTTTCCGCACGCACGCACATTGTGTATATAACGTGATGGGGAACACTGAACTGAAAGGAAGTTCCTACCATACTTTGGTAACTGAAACTCTCTAGGATCCT
Organism: Rattus norvegicus; assembly: GCF_021556685.1. Taxonomy (NCBI): domain Eukaryota; kingdom Metazoa; phylum Chordata; class Mammalia; order Rodentia; family Muridae; genus Rattus; species Rattus norvegicus. Next base: position 66,813,119 of record NC_141550.1, read on the forward strand.
CAAATGATATGAAACTGAACTAAGCCCAGTTTGACGTTGTGTTTTGGTCTGGGTTTTTGACACTGGAGCTATTTCCCACAAACCATCCTGAAGAATAATATCCAGCACAGAGAATCCAGACCTTCTCAGCAAACCTGTGCTAGACAGACAGTCTTGAGGGTCAGTCGGCACCGTGTCTTGACTGGACTCAGTACGCACTGTCTCCTGCACTGTTAGCTCTCTGTCGATGGAGCTAAATAAACCAGGGCCCCTTTGAGCTCAAAAGAACGAACTTCTGTACATGTTTGAATTTAGTCGTCCAAATCTGAATGTTTCAAAACAAAATTTCTGGGATCTGAACTGCTCGAAACTCAATCCTAGAGTCACCTTTGAATGTCACACACAGCAATATAATCTACATTTACATAGAAAAATCAAAGGAAACGCTGTGCTCGGAGCTGACGGAGGAAAGTATTGTATTCCACTTCCTGCTACCTGGCACCTTCTGAAAGGAAGGTGGGCTTACCTCCTGTCACTTAGCAGGAGTCAGAACCCTTCTGGTAGTCACTGTATAACCTTCACCTAGGAGTGGTTGGTGTCTAGGAAGCCATGCATCCTCTGAAGAAAGAATGGCACTAGAAAAAGTATTACTTCGAAATCGATTTCTTTCCATTGTGACAACCGAATTTCGCATCATCCTTTGAATTGCCCCAAGTGCACCGTGTTTCCTCTGGGGGAGGGGTCTGCTGCTCTCATTCTTCTGGCTGCTGTATTGTTGGGTTTCTTCTTTTCCTTCTGCTGGGACTGTGTGGGGAGCGGGTGGGGTGGGGGGTGGGAGGGCTGTGGAGAACCCTTCCCTTGTGCAGGGCATCCATCCGTGTTGTGAACCCAGAGCTGGGGGCCAAAGCTGCTTTTGTATTCAGTGTGAGGTGGTGTTTACAGCCGACTTTGACATCAGTGGGTGTGTTCTCAGTGGTGTGTCTGTACCTGAACTATTTAATGTTGTGTCATGTTTATATAAAGAATATTTATGCATACTTTATCATGTGTTTATTTAGTGTTGATGAGTATGATCCCCCCCCTCCATTGGGGCACCCTTGGATATTGATTCTTTAGGGTCCGCTTGAGTCATGACTAATGTCCAGTGAGCTTTTCCATGTGGCTAAAAAGAAGAAGACCATCACCTAGTGACCATCCGAGAGCAGCTGACTCCTTCCAGGTAGTAAGCCCCTGTCGCTGAAAACCACTCCTTAGCTAACCCCATATGAGGCAGCAAGGCAAACTTCCTCCATGGTGTCTGGAACCACATTGCAAGGAACAAAATGAAAATCCATATCACAGTAAGGATTTTCTTTTAATTTTTTGCCCTCATTTAAGCAAAAGAACAAGGAAAACCAGAGACTATTTTTTTCCTGGGTAATGTGCAAAAGCCGTGTTCTCCGCCTGGCAAGCCTCCAGTGAGCTATTGAATCTGTATTTTATTACTCAAGTCGGCCTGCCATTATTAAATATGTGGACTCTTATTCAAGTCTCACTGTGCACCTGTACATCAGTAATTCTAGCTTCCTGAAAACTCCCATTCTACCCCCTTCCCCAAAGACCTCTTCCCTTTATTTAAAAAAAAAGTAGAAAAGTCCTGAGCTTGCACAGAAATTCAAGGGTAAAATGTGGATTCCACTTAAACATCATTATCTCCAGCCTCTTGTCCAAGATGCCAATAGTTTAAAAACCACAAACTCCTAAGACTCCGACTCTCCTTTCTAGCTAGCTACTGGGTTCATTATGATGAATAACCCTCTTACAGGCAAAAGCTGCTTCTAATCTCTCTTGGCTGTTTATGGAAAGGTATGTCCAACTGTTGGGTCATTTCAGAAAAGGAAAATAAACAAAAGAGATTCTTTTGAAATGAAGAGCTTAGAGGTTTATCCGAAGATGCAGTTGAGCATTTGCAACTGCGTGTATTACGTGGGCATTCCTCAGAAGGGCTTGTCCTACAGCAGGCCTCCAGCATGCACTGATGATCGTGACTTAGCCCCAGCCTTAGAATAGAACTACTCCGTCCCATAAGAATGAGGCTTTCCGGAGCTCTCAGGTTATCTGCCTTAATTGGAAGAGAAAAATAATTGAATCTGAAGTATACCACACATGGAGACATTGAGAGCCTCTCTTTTTCTTCCCTCCCTCTCTTTCTCTCTTCTCCTCCTCCTCCTCCTCCTCCTCCTCCTCTTCTTCTTCTTCTTCTTCCTCTTCTTCTTCTTCTTCTTCCTCTTCTTCTTCTTCTTCTTCCTCTCTCTCTCTCTCTCTCTCTCTCTCTCGTCTCTTTCTCTCTTCCTCTTTATCTCCCTTTTTATGTCTCTGTACTTTTCTGCTTTCTCTGTTTCTCTGTATGGCTCTGTGTCTCATGCTCGCCTACACACACACACACACACACACACACACACACACACACACACACACATACACACTGTTCTCCAGGCCTTGCCTAGTTCCCCTTACTTTAGTCTTTCTTACCTATTCCTTGCCCTGTGGTCTTGCTGTGTCTATCCCCTATTGTTCTGAACCCCTTTTGACCCCAAGCCCAGTCCAAGTTCAGCTCCCATTTTTATTCACCCTTTAATATATATTATTTCTAGACTCTAAGAGAAAGGAAACAAAACAAAAAATAAGCATTGAACACAGGAGTGACTAAAGACCTAGAAGGTTTATCAACTTCCTTTGCTAATCTTCCCATACGGCAGTGGGCAAACCCTACTCCTTTCTAGGGGATATGTGTGCTACATACAGCCAGTGAGAGGGGAACTTAACTTGAGGTCAGCTGAAGAGGTGACTGGTCACCCCTGCCCTGGGGAGAAGAATAGGATTTCCAACCCAGAAGCAAAGGCTGGTACACCCTACGGCAGTATGAAAGAGGAACCCAGGATAATACAGGGATAGCAGACTTCCCTGAGTGAAGGTGAGTCAGAGCTGAGGACTGAGCTCAGTAGGTAACTTGTTTGGCATGCACAAAGTCCTGGGCTCAATCCCCGATATCACATAAAGCAGGACGTAGGAGCAGGAGGAGCAAAGAGATTCTAAGGTCATCTTTTGCTATGTGCAGAATTCAAGTCCAGCCTAGCATACATCAGACTCTGTCTCAAGATGGACAAAAAAGAAAATAATTAAGGATGTACTATCAGGAAGTTGGATGTTTTTGTTCTTGGCTGATTTTGAGGACCCTGAGGCCTGTCTCTTTCTGTCCTGTCTGGTCACGTGTCCTTGGACACACCTGTCAGTTGATGCAAATTCTCTGGGTTCCCTCCCAATGCTTAAACTAATACTTCTAGCCCACTTCCCAGTATCAAACAAGTCACGTTGAAGAGCGAAGTGAACCACTATGGCAACCAACATACCGGGCAAACCACTGAACGTTCCAAGCTTTAAATACCCCAGAGAGTTATGAACTTTGGTCCTTCAGATAAATGTGGAGAACTCTTTTTGTTTTGTATATGTGATTTGGTATATGTGTGCAAACATGTTACAGCGTGCATGTGGAAGTCAGAGGACACTTCAGAGGAGTTCATTCTCTCCTCCCACCACATTGGTTCCAGGGATCACTCGGTCATTAGGTTTGGTGGGAAGCATCTTTAGCCACTGAGCTATGTCCAGAGCCAGAAGGTAAAGAACTTTCTGAGGCTTGTCGGAAAAACCAGCAATCTCAGTTTCAAATGTCACCTGTACCATAAACACACCCTCTTTAGCCCAGCGGGCCTCACAAGAGTCCCCAGGTAGCAAGAGTTGGTTCTGGTTTTGTGGTGGTGTCTTCTCACCCTAAATTGAGCATTTTCTAACACTTACCCTGAAAGAGGATTTTTTTTTATACAGTGCAGGGTGAGGCAGATCTATCTGAACAGTATCAGTTCCAGATCATCGCAAGGGCAAGGGCAACTTTACTGCCTCTCCAGGAGTTTACGTTACACATTCTGTTGTTTTCCTGCCTCTAAAGAGTCAGCCTCTAAGGACTGAGGGCATGGCTCAGTTGCAGTGCTGGCCTTGACTTGAGTTTGAGTCCCAGCCCAAAGACAAGCATGGTATAAGCCAGGGCAGGAACATTCTCCAGACCCTGCTAACCTCAGTCTTGCTAATTGGGGAACTCTAAGCCAGTGAGAGACACTGTCTCAAAAAAGGTAGACAGGGGTTGGGGATTTAGCTCAGTGGTAGAGCGCTTGCCTAGGAAGCGCAAGGCCCTGGGTTCGGTCCCCAGCTCCAAAAAAAAGAAAAGAAAAAAAAAAAAGAAAGGTAGACAGACTTCCTGAGGATAACAGGTAAGGTTGTAGTCCAGCCTTACACACACACACACACACACACACACACACACACACACACACACACACACACGTACATGTACCTACACACATATACATAAAAAATAAATAGGGCTGGGGATAAATAAATTGCTCAATGGGTAGAGACACATGCCACCAAGCTTGATGACTTGAGTTAGATCCCCAGAACCTGTATGGTGGAAGGGGAGGACTGATTCCCATGGGTCGCCCTCTATTTGCACACATATACACACATGCTATAGCAAGTGCACACCTGTGCAAACAAATGTATACCCAGACTGCACTCCCACCAGTAGCCTCTCTGGGGCTCTTTTCCTGCTGCAAAACCTCAACTTTTCTCTACAATGCCTTCAGGCCAGGGGATTCCAATGCTACTCTGTCTGCACCTTCGCTAATGGCCTCTCCCAGTGCCAAGTCTCAGCTGCTCTCCATGGCACCTTCATGCCTCCAACCAATGCTACCTGAGTGGTGAGGGCCTGGGGACCAAATACACATGAGGTTTCTCTTTGTACCAGTGGCAGATCATTGGACTCGCATAAAACATCCTGAGACGGCAACGGTCTCAGCTGGGAGGTTACTGCTTGAGAATCTTATACCCTTTCCTACATGCAGTTACATCTGTTCTCCTCCATTCTAGAAGCTTCTTTAGCCTCCTATGCACACAGAGGCTCCTCCTATGGAGGGCTCATGCTTGGAATTTGGTAGAGAGCACAGTTTGTGCAAGGTCCTAATTTCATTTTTTTCTTTATCCCTTTCTTTGTGTATGCATGCGTTCATGCATGCATGTGTGCACATAATATACACTCTTTCTCTGTGCTTGTGTATGTGTGTGTTCATGCATGTACATGTGCACATTTGGAAGTCAGAAGTTGATGTCAGGTATTTCCTTCATTGTTTGCCTTATTTGCGGAGACAAGTCTCACGCAGACCTGGAGCTCATTGATTTGACCAACCACCTGGTCAACCAGCCCCGGGGATCTTTCTATCTCCACCACCCATCACCTTGACCACAGATACGTTCTCCCATCTGGCTTTTTACATGGGTACCTGGTTTTCTTTTTTTTTTTTTTTTTTTTTTTTTTTTTTTGGAGCTGGGGACCGAACCCAGGGCCTTGCGCTTCCTAGGTAAGCGCTCTACCACTGAGCTAAATCCCCAGCAAGGTACCTGGTTTTCAAACTCAGGTCCTCATGCTTGCATACTATACCTAGCTTTCGCTCCAGTCTCCTGGTTTTTTTTTTTCACAAGTTGGAGAGATCTAAAGGGTTTTGTGCAAACAAGAGGGAGAATCGCGTGGGTAAGCAGAACTCATACTAGAGTCTGCTGACGTAACCCTTAAGTTACGTCAGCAGACATGACACCCTCCTACTTCTAATGCATGTGGCTAGATAGAGAAGCTACCACACAAAAATCGAAAGTAGCTTTGTGAGCAAAAGGCACAGATTGGGTTTATATCCCCATCTATGCCAGAGGTGCATAGTTTTATCTATAGCCTTGTTTTGTCCTAAGACAGGGTCTGTTGTAGCCCAGACTGGCCTCAAACTTCTTATGTAGCAGAAGATACCTGTCATGCCTGATCCTCCCGAGTGCTGAGACTACAGGCATGTGTCATCATGGTCAGCTGAATCTTACCTTTCTTATCCCCCATGGCCACTGTTTCTTCAAATCAGCATCAAAACATTTTCAGCCTTTATGCTGGAGACAAGTCACCCTTGCTATAAGATGACGGCTGCCAGCTGTGGTGTGATCCCAAGTTTCACAATGAGAGAAGTAAATAAATGATACCGGGGCTGAGCATGGCTCACTGTCCTTTAAAGATTTCCTATTTATTTCAAGTTACATATAGATGTGTGCTTCTGCGTGTGATGTTTCCACCTCTAAAACATGAGTTTTATATATCAGTATAACTTAGAAGTGATGAGAACAAGTTATAAAACACCTGAGCACTGACTTATGCTTCCTCTCACCCCCAGGTGATGGGATTATAAGTTTGTACCATCATGCCCACTTGCCTAGACCTGTGCAATCTCTACTGTTATGGTACATTGAATCTTAGGTACATAATCCAAGCGGGTCTCTAAGTGGTTCGAGACCCTCCTCCGCCTTGCAGACCTGGAGGCACCTGTGGATATGTGGAGCTGTGACTGGGGCTAGTATGGAACAGAGTCCTTTGGAATTCTCTGTCTGAGTTATAGGGTGGGGAGGGGAGGATCAGGAAAGGTTTAGGAGATAAACGAGACTACAGAAAGCTACCAGTGGTGACCTCCATCATCTGTGACTTTCCAGGGAAGGACTCTCTACATGTAGCTTTGGAACACTATCAAGAGGCCAGGCTGGAAGTCAGTGTGTTCCTGGGTTGCATTGTCTATAGTCACTTTAGCCCTGGGAATAGCATCAGTGCTGTTAGCTTGAGTGGCAAAAGTAGGAAGGGAGGTACATAACGATGGACATGTGGCCATCTTTACACCAAGCTTCACCTCAGACAGCTTCACATTCAACATTACTGAAGCCCAGGTAGGAAACTGCTCAAACAACTTCTCTTTTTTTCTGCTCTCTTAGAGATAAGACCCAATTCTATGATTCTTTATCAATGGTGGAAACTGCATTCATCATCAACATTCTCAGTTGACCCAACTCTCTGTTGGGAACCTGTGTGTCCTATAGCCCAAAAATAAATGCTCTTCAGTTTAGAACAGTTATACAAACATAAATATACTTATTTGAAACCTTCCTGTTTCTGGATTTTTGAAAGAAATTAGTCTGTGTATTATTAAGTAAGTGAAATATCTCACTAGTCAACTGTTGGCCAACAGTGGGTGGGTTCCAAAGATAAAACCAAATGCAAAAACAGAGAAAAAGAAATAACACTATTGCAAAGAAAATAAACACTACTGAGGCGATAATAGAGTTGGGTGGTGGTCCATGCTCTGAATCCCTACGCCCAAAAGGTAGAGGCACAAGAGTCAGAAGTTCAACGTCCTGTCAGGAATTTGCTACCAAGACTGACAACTTGGCCCAGTTGATGGAGGGACATAACCAACTCCCACAAGTTGTCCTCTGACCTCCATATGTGTGCCAAGGTAGGTGAGCACCCACATACATATAAATTCACATACATACAGAGAGAGAGACAGAGACAGAGACAGAGAAACAGAGAAAAATATACAGAAAAATAAATAAATATGTACTTTTAAATTTTTAAAAGAAGAACAAGCTCAAGATTGTCCTCAGCCACATACGGTTTGGAGACCAACCTAGAGTACAGAGACCCCATCCTAAAAAGAAAACTATGGAGTGACGACACCAGGGTAAGACAGAAAACTCTTCCTTATTTTTTCGTTTCAGGACTCTACAGTGAGGATAAAATTTTAACATACTTGAGAGATGGAGTCTTGAGCTGGAAGGGGTCTTTAAATATTCTCCACTCAAATTCATATTCACACCTTCTAGGACATCTGTGACAAATGATCACCAAATTCTGCATGTATAATACCAGTAGCAAGAAATTCATCAATAGGACAGGCTACCTTGTATGTAGACAGCTTTGTTGTTTTGTCCAGATGTTCTAGATTTCCACCACCCCAGTCTTTACTTCACAATAGCATATGAATATCCACAGAGGATGAACTAAGACTTTATGGGAGTATTAGAAGGTGATTCATCTGTGTAAGAAATTTATTTCCAGATCCTAAGTGCCCAAAGGTCCTCCTTCCTAAGTTAGCCTGCCTAAAAAAATTATCCCCTCTACACTTGCGTTTCTATTTTATATGACCTGCCTTTCACTTGGTCCAAATCTTACACCTCTGTACAAAGTTTTCTGGACAAGAAATAAACACATTGTTCCAAAATGTTTGCTTTCTGAGATAAATGTCCAATGGCCAAAAATTGAAAGTCCTTCTGTAAGAACTTGGGCAAAGGAGATGACTCGACATGTAAAGAGTTCCCTGTGCAAGTGTGAGGACCTGAGTTTAGGTCCCTCAGATCTCCATAAAGCAGCACACAATACAATGCTATGTGTGTGTTAACCCACCATTCCTGTGCAGAAAGGGGAATGCTGGACAGGAGACACTCCGAAAGCTCACCTGACAACCTGCCTGAGTACACAGCAGCAAACATGAGAGCCTGCCTCAAGTAACTCAGAGGTGAGGACAGGAGGTTTGTCTTTTGGTCTACACATGCATGGGCATATACAGTCACATTCGTTCTGTCTCTCTGTCTCTCTGTCTCTCTGTCTCTCTGTCTCTCTCTCTCTCTCACACACACACACACACTCATGCACATACATGGACATACAAGATAGAAGGAAAAGAAAGAGAAGAAGAAATAATAATGGAGTAAGTTATTTGATCTAGAGAACAAATATGAGCTAAGACTCTGCTCTGATCATCTAGCTATTCAATGTTCAGTGGCCCATGGTCTATTCATTCATCTGTCTATTCAATCACCCATCTGTTTATTCATTTATCCATGTATCCATTCTACCATACTTTCATTCATCCATTTCTCCATTCATCCATATATATTATGTATAAATTAGAATTGAAGCAATAGATTCATCATAAAAACACATTTGAATATATGTCTTTGGGGTGAAAATTAAGTCAAGATTTCATTCCAACATAAAGTAAATGTAATTAGGCTGATTAGCTTGACAATGAGAGCTGGTATGGCCAGTTGTCAAATGATTGACATTTCTCATAAGATGCATGGTAAAATCTGCACCACTAGGTTTTTGACTTCATATATAATATATATTATATAACATACAGATAGATAGATAGATAGATAGATAGATAGATAGATAGATAGATAGATAGATAGATAGACAGGTAGTGTAGAGATAGCTTGGCACATTTAGGAAATTGAACCCTTATGAGATAGTAAATTTATGGTAAAAAACTAAATGAGCACAAAGGAAAATTGTTGAGGAAGTATTTTGCTTTGAAAAATTCAGTTTGTGTCCATGAACAAAAAAAATGAATTCTATAGAAAGCAAAATAATCAATTTTTAATGTCCTTCCTCCCCGTGACAGATTTCTGGATCCATGGAAACAGCCCTTATCCCCCACTTCTGTCAATCATCCTCCACTTTATACTCCTAGGCAGCCTTAGCCACTCCCATCATGTGACCTGTGTAATCCAGAGGTGCAAAGAACTTAGTCATCCCGAGAGTTCCACCCGGACTCCCTGAGTCCAGCTCAGGAAAAGACTGTAGCCACTTCCACCCCATATCCTCAGAAGCCAATCAGAAGATGGGACATCATTTCTTACCCCAACCCAGGTCCTGTACTATGTGATACATAACACCAGATACCTACAAACAGAAAACACTCCAAGTGTACAAAGCCTGGGTCAAGGCGATGGGTAGAGGAAAACAAGCCCTGATGAGCCAAGCTCAATACTCAGAACCTACACTAAAAGGCAGATGAAACTGGGCAGTGGTGTAGCATGCCTTTAATTCCAAAACCTGAGAGACAAAGGCAGGTGGATCTCTCTGAGTTCGAGGCCAGCCTGGTCTACAGAGTGAGTTCTAGAACAACCAATACTACTCTTGTGGCTTCCATGGGCACTTTCAGGTATGTGGTACACAAACTCATGCAGATACACATAAACACACGCATAAATAAAAAAAAGTACATACATTTATTTATTTAATTTTAATTTTTATAGATTTTTCTGTGGGTTTTACATCATGTACCCCAGTCCCAGTCATCTCTCTGTCCCTTCAACCTCCACTCATTCCAACTTTCCCTCAACACCCCCCAAAATAAAACGCACAAACAACAAAAAGCATAGAAAACATCTCATCGTGGAGTCTGTAGTGTGTCACAGTGTGACGCACAGTACATCCCTCTGTCCACACATCTTCATTTGCAAATGTTCATTGCAATGAGTCGTTGGTCTGGTTCAAAGTCGACACCATCAATATCGGATCCTCACCAGGACTCCTCTGGGTTATCCCATTGTTGCCCTGTGTCATGGAGGTCCTGCAGCTTTGGAACAGCAGCACTGGCCCTTTTCACACATCTCAACCATTTGCAGATGCTATAGATTTTGGGGGTGGGCCAATTCAGAGCCCTCGATCTGGGCCTGGGTGATAGCCGAGCTCATTAGCCCAGCATCTCTCTTTCATCCACACCACTTGGGCAAGTTCTCCAGCACTGCTCTGGCTAGGCCACCGTCAGCAGAAGGCAGGGACAGTTCTCCTGCACTCATGCCCTCAGGGCCGGCTCACCAGCACCCACACCAGAGCCAGCCCCACTGCCTTGTCCAGTAAAGGTTCAGAATCCACTCTTCTGAATGCTGCAGCCTTCGAGGGGCTGTAACGGCTCTCCTGCTCTCACATGCTTGGGGCTGGCTCACTGTGCCTTCTCCATCAGGACCAGCTCCGCTGCATTGCCCAGGTGCAGGGCTGCTCTCCTGAGTGTTACAGCCAATGAGGGGACAGAGCCAGTTCTCCCACTTTCATGACACAGGAGCACCTTTCCTGACTACTGCAGATGGCAAGGTGGGAGCAAGAAGGCATCTCCCCCACTGCCCAGGCCACTTCACTGCAGCTCTCCCATGCTCTCACCCTTGAGCGCACCTTCACCCAGAGCTATCGAGGTGAAGTGCAGGGATTGTTCTCCTGAGTGCCGCAGCCATTGAGGGGCTGGGGCCAGCTCACCTGCCCCAGGGCTAGTTCTCCCAACTGCTGCAGGGGGTAAGGGGTGAGTGGGGAGGGCATCACCTCACACCCACAACCACACCATCTCACAGCAGACTGAGTGGTGAAGCCAGCTCTCCCAAGCTCTTGCTTGCGCTTGCACCCAACCCCAGCCACCTGCACAGCTCTCCTGTGCTGTCCAGCAAGGAGCAGGGCCCACTCTCGCACGTGCTGCAGCTGATAAGCGGCGGAGCTAGCTCTCCTAAGGTCATGAACCCGTGAGTAGCTTTCTCAACCACCAGAGTAGGGAGCATCACCTCTGCGCCCACGTCACCCCATGGTAAATGAGTAGCAGGGTCACAGCTCTCCCATACTCATGCCCTCGGAGCTGGCTCACCATACTTCTGCAGCCTGGGCAAGGCACAAGACCTGCTCTTCTGAATGCTCCCACCAATGAAAAATGAGCCAGCTTTCCAGAATGCTGTATCCAGCGAAGAGGAGAGACAGTTAGAGCTATGCACAGCCCCTGGGTACCCACGTGGTCCCTGGCAACTACCTAACCAGGGACATCCCCCCCATGTTCTCCAGTGGTAATATGAGCCACGGACATCGACACTGACCCCTGCCACTGCGTAGCCACAGACTCAGATGTGGCCTTCACAGAAGATAAGGCTGTGACCTCACCAGGGCTCCAGGTGATGGGGCTGGCCACTCATCACAGGCTACGCTACCCCATCCTCAGGTCTCCAGTTTCATCTCTCCTTATAATGAAATGTAAAGCCATTCCACTCCGCTTTCTCTCCCATCCGACCACAACACACTCCCACTGGGCATATGGCTGGTGGGCCCCTAGGCCATAACCTCATCTGTACTAAGCGGCAAGCCGGCAGGTGTCTATGGCCCGCCCGTTCCTGTCTAGGAGGGCAGATTTGTGGGTCACGTGGCCATCCACAGGTCTCTGTCTGACCTCCTCCTCCTGCCTTGTGCTGCCAGGCTTTAATATGATTTGATTCGATTCAATATGAATTGTATGTGTCTTAACCATAAGACAGCCTTGGCCACTGAGTCAGGCATCAAACTAGGATGAGCAAAGGGCTGCCATCTGCCCTGCCCCTGACTGATAGAAGACCACCACCAACAGGGTGTGTCTTTGCCCATTGCCAGGGGAGACAAAAAAATCTTATTAAGAGATCATCCCTCAGGGCTGGAGAGCTTGACTGCTCTTCCAGAGGTCTCGAGTTCAATTCCCAGCAACCACATGGTGGCTCACAACCATCTGTAATGTGATCCGATGCCCTCTTCTGGTGTGTCTGAAGACAGAGACAGTGTACAAATAAACAAACAAATTAATTAATTAATTAATTAATTAAATGAAATTAAATAAAATAAATAAATCTTTTTTTAAAAAAAAGGAAAAGAAAAAAAAGAAATCACCCCTCAGGATGAGACTTCAGAAATCATATAAAACCTGCCTACGGTGTAGATCAGCACCATGGCCTCTTGGCCACTGTCCATTTTCAGTTTGAGAATTCCTCTACCACACAGTATACTCTGTCCTCTACATCCTACACTCTATGTCTGAATTCTTTCAATGGTGATCACAAGAATCAGGAAGCAGAGGAGGGGCCAGAGAAAGGCTCTAGTAACAGTTTAGGCCAAATAAACAAATAAATAAATAAATAAACAAACAAATAAATAAATAAATAAATAAATGTGAAAAAGAAAAGAAAAACACTGTCTTCCAGCATTCACATGCACTGTGTCAGCACTAGGGGGCAGCATTTCTAGGAGTAATCAGTAAAATGATAACTTGCATCTTTAAAATATAGTTCATAATTTTTAGCAGAAAAGTTTAAACACATGTAAGTTACCCCTCTTACTACGGCTAAGTCTTTGAGCCTGGTAAATATAATAACCTTCAAGACCAAATATTTGTATTAAAATACTCTGTGGTTGTATATAACCCAGATCCCAGATAATGATTTCTATCCAATAAAATAATAATAATAATAATAATAATAATAATAATAATACCTTCCATACAATAATCTGAGAATAGATAACCCTTGAAAATTCCACTGCATGAATCACTTAAGACTGAAGCACCCCTAGGTTTCCTCATCTTGTTCAGGGCGGAGGCCAGCACTGTTGGTCAGATTCCCATCGCTGAGAAAAAACGGTGTAATAAATGAAGGATTTGTTTAGCTCATGGCTTTCAGAAGTTCCTGTCCATGGTCAACATCTCCATTGCTTCTGGGTCCATGTGTAGCAATGCATACTATCGTGCTAGATCCATAAACTGGAGCAGAGTAACTCACCTCAGACGGGAGGCAGTGATGGACGGAGAAAGCGCCCTGTCCCCGAGAGCACACCACCATCTTGATTATTTTTCTATTGCTGTGACCAACACCACGATTCAGAAAACATATAATAAAAAGGATGTAATGTAGGGCTTACGGTACATAGAGTGAGTCCGTGGCCATCATGGCAGAGATCGTGACAGCAGGCAGACGGCATGATGCTGGAACAGTAGATGAGATGTTACATTATGGTCCACAAGCATGAGGCAGAGGGGAGGGGAGGGAGAAAGGGAAGAGGGGGGGGACAGAGAGGGAGAGGGAGAGGGAGAGGGAGAAGGAGAGGGAGAGGGAGAGGGAGAGGGAGAGGGAGAGGGAGAGGGAGAGGGAGAGGGAGAGGGAGAGGGAGGAAGGACTAACTGGGAATGGTGTGGGCTTTCGAAACCTCAAAGCCTGCCCCAGTAACACACCTCCTCCAAGGCCACACCTCCTAATCCTTCGCAAACAGTTCCACCAACTCAAGACCAAGTATTCAAACGTATGAGCCTCTGGGGGCCAGTATCACTCAAACCACACTACCCAATGACTTACTTTCTCCAAATGGCCCCCCCAAAACTTTTCGTCACCTCCCGTCTTGGTTTTCTTGGCCAATTGGTACAACAAAATGCTCCATTTTCGTGAGAAATTGTTTCCTCTGACTCACAGTTCAAGGTCTAGACCTCCATGTCAGGGAAGTCAAGTCTGCCGGAGTTCGAAGCAGCTGGATCTGTTCCATCCCCAACCGGGAACAAATAGCAATGGACACATGATGTTGCTCGGTTCACTTCTTCACGTACACAGAGTAGGACCCTAGCCAAAGAATGGTGCCACCCATAGTGGATGTCTACCTGCCCTGATTGATACGACCAAGATATGGACAGCTACGCACAAAGACCTCCCCCCTCCCGAGTGATTCTAGATTCTGTCAACTTGACAATTAACACGCATCACCACACCTCCCAAATACACCACCAGTTAATGACCCCACCAGTAGATGAACCCACTGGTTAGCTAAGAGCCCTCTTGGTCTAACCACCTCTCCGTAATGAATCCATAAGCTGGGGCCAAGCCTTCAACACATGAGCCTTTAGGAGGCTGGAGACAATTCCTATCTGAACAAGTACACACTCAAGGAGTAGAAGAAGAAAGCGACACACTGAAGGAAGTGTCACTTCTTTAAACGGGTCCCTTTAGCTGGACGATCGAGGCATCTGCTAACATGCTATGCAGGAGCCAGGGTCACCCAGCAGAATGCAGGATTCCCTATGGAAGTGCAAGGTGGAGACTGGGGGACACCAGTTTTGTGGCTTAAATGTGAAATGTCTCCCGGTGCGTTGACCACTTGGTCCCAGGTGGGGGAGTTTAGAAATTTTAGAAGGCGGGTCCTAACTGGGAAGTAGATCACTTGGTATATATGTTTTTATGATGGTGGTACCTCGTCCCTGGATTTTCTCTCTCCTCCTTCCCTGCCTCTCTTCCTCCTCCTCCTCCTCTTCCTCCTCCTCCTCTTCCTCATCCTCCTTCTCTTCCTCATCCTCTCCTCCTCCTCCCTTTCCCCATCCTGTTCCAACTCCTGCTCTTCCTCCTCCTTCATACCCTCCCCCCATGAGATAAAGAGTCAGTGCCACTGCATTCTAGAGCCACCATGACATTCTGCTAAAACAACCGGACTGAATCCTGTGAAATGGTGGGCTAAATCTAATCTTTTGTCACTTAGGTGGTTCCCTCCGTGGCTTTGGACACAGCTACAGAAAGTTAACTCACACAACTAGTTACCTGAACCACAACTAGTTCAAAGAATAATGTGGAACCCAGCCTCCAGGCACAACTTGTTGGCGGCCAGCTTGAACTCCCAGCTACTTGTATCTGTAAGTTGCCTGCAATCTTGTAGGCAACACCAGTTAAATTCACTGGTACACCAAGGTATACTTGGGTATTGTTTCTTTGGTCTTTCCCTGGTTGCCTATGTGGGTAAGTAGATGTTTGTTCATCTCCCCAGGAAAAGTTAACAATGGTTGACCCAGAAAAAAAAAATCAAGTTTAAGTAAAGCACTGATGTCAGCAGCCACAGACACCCAATATCTGTGCTGACCACACTAACACTAGCTGCCCAAACCACAGAACACAAGCGTGTGTGCTGGGTGGAGGACTGGTAATCCAGAGCTGTGTTGCTTGTTCACTGACTGTTGAAGCCTCTATCTTTGATGGACAGGTGAGCTTTCCTCCACAGTACAATGCAGAGAGAAAAGTTATTCCATTTGCTCCAGCTGCAGCCAGCAGAGGCGAGGACAGCATGGGACAGCGCAAACACATCAGAATGTTTTGGTCCAAAAGGACACATCCACTCACAGCCCAGCATCTGGGATGCAGCCGGCTTCCACAACAGGAAATGTGTCTGGGAAGGAGAGGAAGCTGACTGTTCTGAGTGGATTTTTGTCTGTCAAGGTATGTGTCTCTCTTGGAGGATACGTGAGTCTCATGACAATGCCACTTCTTCTGTCTGGGTTTTTTTTTAATTGATTGATTGATTGATCGATTGATTATAAGTACACTGTAGCTGTCTTCAGTGGGCATCAGATCCTATTACAGATGGTTGTGAGCCACCATGCGGTTGCTGGGATTTGAACTCAGGACCTCTGGAAGAGCAGTCAGTGTTCTTACCACTGAGCCATCTCTCCAGCAATGTCTGGGTTATTTTAATTTGGTGTGTGTGTTAGTCTCTCTCTCTCTCTCTCTCTCTCTCTCTCTCTCTGTGTGTGTGTGTGTGTGTGTGTGTGTGTGTGTGTGTGTGTGTGTGTGTGGTGGGGGGGTGTATATGTGCACACTGCTAAAGACCACACCGAGGCCTTGAACATATTAGGCAAGCTCTCTACCACCAAGCTATATCCCAAACTCACTACCTTCCAAGGTGGCATTAGCACTGTCATCTCTGTGTGACAGCTACAGTTACACTGGAATTCACATACCAGAGGAGCATGGAATCTGGGAAGAGAATCTGAATGCCATTCTAAACATGAGCCGCTTTCAAACACAAAAGGAAATCAAGAGTGATTGCAAGGGAAGGGATTGACTTTCTTGGTCATTTGATTGAGTAGAAACAATTCGCTAGCCCTTGTGGGTCACCGCATTCTGTTTTCCACTCAAGAAAGAAATCTTCCCTCTTCATTTAAATTCGAAAATGTATTGACACGACTTAATAGAGAGGCGTAGACACTGTAAATAACAACTGGAATTTACATTTATACTGGGGCCCTTCTGCAGCCAAGCCAGAGAATGGGGACTGGGAAACAGTTGGACTTAATTTAAATTCCTGTGTGGTGTGCTGGCATCCATGACCCCCATCATCAGAATTCTTGGAGACTTGAGAGTTTTCCATCCGGAGCCAATAGATTATTCTTATAGACATACAAATTCTAAGATCCAACTTCTATATTAATCTTACGTCCTGTACATGGACTTCATCAACACGGCAACCTCCACTCCCAAAACAATGAGTCCAATAATTATGGTTTAATCTAACGATATATTCGTTTGAAGGGCTGAACCACGGAGCATGCATGCAGTTCTCTCTTAAGAGCACCAGAGGGCACTATGTGACAACTTACTGCAATGGTGTGTCTTCGCTTCAACAGTTTGTGAAGTTAGCCTTCTTCGACACCTTAAAGTATTGCCAGTGGTCAATGTGGAGACCGTAACTACAAAATACCTTTATTTAGAGTCTCAGGAACTGCTATTGGAAGGTTGATTTGAGTAAAGGCAGAGTATATCCAGAAGACAGAACAAAGGACTTGGTTAAAGAAACCAAAAGCTGCAACAGTTGGTGGGGGTGCAGAGTCTGGGGGAGACAGGGGGTGGGGGGCAATACACGGAAGGAGGGAGAGGTCTGAGGAAAGCTCGTTCCGTCTCCAGTATTTGTTTCAACACGCAAGATCACCATTTCTAACTGTAAACAACTCTAATTCTTTTGACTTACCCACCCGACCATTCCCCCTTCAGCTCCGAAGAGCGCCCCCACCCCATCTGCTCACAGTACCCTGTAATCTCTGCTCCCACTGAATTTCTTTGGGTTTCATAATTTCCTCATTCCCTTTCAAGTCTAGCTGGATTGCAGAGCTCAGTTTACAATTATGAATAAAAACTAAATAAGAAAAAAAAGGATAAAATAAATCTTTGCCTCTGCCATGCTGGTTTCAGTCAGATTTTTTTTTTTTTTAATCACAGCAACAGAGAAGCAAACTAGGTAGACTTTACAAGGCAAAAAATACAGATACTAACTGAAGGCTGAGGAGAAGGCTCAACAGTACGGCACCAGCCTCGTAAGCATGAGGACCTGAGCGCCCTCTCCAGGATCCGTGCAAAAAGCAGGGCAAGATGACCTGGGCTTTGAGGAGACTGGAGGCAGAGACAGGAGCATCTCTAGAGGGATCTCTAGAGGCAAAGTTGCAGGCCAGTGATACTCTGTCTCAATCAAAAAGACAGAAGGCATCGGAACACTGATAGCCAAGGCTGCCTGCCCTCCCATCACGCCCCCCATACACACACAAATGCACACACATCCCACAAAAGATAATTGAGAAATGGATAAAAAGTGCATTCAAATCTAAAGAGCTAGAACTTGTTGGGGTTCAAGAGTCACCCACAAACCACAGGAACAGCAATCTCGAGCAGACAGGAAGGGTTTATAGAACACACGCCCTAAGACTGATCAATCAGTGCTGTAGCTCAGAATTTAGGGGATGAGGTTATGACCCCGAACATTTCTTAAGATTGGCTTATAACGAGAAAAAAAACCACAATGACGTCATGTGCAGATACCTCAAGTGCTGCCCGGTGGTCGGCTCTGGCTATTTTGGCCAGCTAGACCAAACAGTTCTAACTTACCTTTATTCTGAGTGGTCCTAGGTGGAGCTTACTGTTGTCGAATTTCTTAAGATTACTAAAGCTCAGAACACACGGAACATGTGGTCAGCGTGACCCTGCTCTGAGTTAAGTTATTTTTCTGTGTCAGTGGCTGGCAGGCATATCACAGCCACAGTATGAAATAACTGGCAGACACAGAGCAAAATGGCTGCAGCTACGCCGGGCTGGGGGTGGGGCGGGCCTCAGCAGAACTAAAACTTAACAAAGAGAAAAGGGAAAACCTTCATGATTTTAGGTTGGTCGCTAGTTTCTTAAATGTCCAAGCCAAAAAAAAAAAAAAAATGAGTAAAGGACCTAAGTTGGTTGTTCATGTTAATTCCATTTCTCACTGTTGTGACCTGCCGAGAAGCAATTTCAAAGAGGAGGGGTTC
Source organism: Rattus norvegicus (assembly GCF_021556685.1). Taxonomy (NCBI): domain Eukaryota; kingdom Metazoa; phylum Chordata; class Mammalia; order Rodentia; family Muridae; genus Rattus; species Rattus norvegicus. The sequence continues at coordinate 66,831,691 of NC_141550.1, forward strand.
TCGTCCGTCCCAGGATACGGTGAAGAGGAGGCGTGGCAGCAGGAGCTTGAGGCGTTCTACATCCACAGTCAGAAAGCAGAGGCGTGTGGCCCTGATGCTCTGCCCACTTGCTTGTTTTACTTAGTGAGTGAGGAACCCCAGCCCATCCATGATACCTGCCATAGCCAGGGCGAGCCTCTTCTCTTCTGTGAAATGCTTCAGGAAACACCCTCAGTGTCGCACTTAATGCGGTTGTACAGGGCTATCCTCTGAGGCAAACTGCCGCCATCTTCCTGAGTTCAGCTGTGCCTGCTTAGAGCATCGTATGAGCTTATTGGCTGTTGATCTCCCCTCACGGGATGGGTAGGGAAGGTCATGAGAGTATCCAGTCATTTCTCCCAACCAGTTGCATGGGATTCTGCCCTAATTGCATGTAGCCTCAGGGAGGGGCTAGAAACATAGTCTGGGAAGAACGAGAGAGGGGGCTCCATCTATGAGGACCTGGGAGAGTCATCAATCCAGTGGAGTGCAAACCTTCTAGTATGGCTGCTTTAAGACTACCCACGTCCTGCCTGTAACCCCTCACCTATTAGTCTGTAAATGCAATAAACTCAGTGGTTCCCCAGAGTGAATGTCAGAGGAATGTGTGCCTCCTTTTGTCATCAAAACCTTAGGAATAACTGAAAACATTGTTTACCTCTGGGGGGGGGGGGTAGCAACACGCGGCGATTTGAAATCCAATCAAACTGACAATGAAAGTTAACAATCACACGTATCAGCAGAATTTTCTCCAGCAGAAAGAAAAATACACTAACAGGTGTGTGTTTTTAAATACTGGATTGTTAAAAAGCAGGGCTTCGAGGCCAAGTTGAACTACATAGTGAGTTTTTAGGCTACCCTGAACTAACACCCGAAGGTTTGTTTCACAACAAAAACAAAGGGGGTGGAGGGGCTAACAAACCACAGAGTCCTGTGCCTCCCCTCCCCTCTGTGTACACATGGTGCATTTACTCACAGGCAGGAAAACAGTCCTATGCATAAAATAAAATAAATCTTTATGTAGTAGGTGGATGTCAGAGCCATCAGACCAGCACACAGACCGTAGGCATCTGACATCAGTGTGATATACTACTTATCTGTATATTGCTTTCTACGGTTGAGCATCTAGAATGGCCCAGTCTGTGAGTTTAGTCCAGTTCCCAGGACTGATTTTTAAAGCAGGGCGTGGCCCCTCATGTTCCTGCTGTAGGGAGGAAACACCAAGACACACAGATCACTGGAATGCTGGCTGCAGGCTCAGAGAGAGAGGCTCAAGGGAGCAGGACAGTGTCTTCTTCTGACCTCTGCATGCACACAGGGACTAGGGAACATGGGGACTCAAAGCAGGCTGTGAAATTACCTTTAACAAAATCTAGTTTTTGCCTAAAATGTGCAAATCCTAGAAAGAATGAAAGACCCCACTCTTGTCACCCTATGGCATATGCCAAAGCTTGACAAAATAAAATCCACACAGTGCGCAGTGCCAGTTGGTGGAACAGATCTTCTGACACACCATTACAAAGTAGACCGCCCATTAAACCTTGAATTTGTCAACGACAAAGACTTCAAAAAGTGGTGTAAGTAATGTACTTAAACCTGGACTATGTTGCCAGTTTGTACCCTGCCATCTTTTTCAATTTTTCGATATGATTTTACCTGCTTTTACACTGTAAGAAAATGAGTCATGAATACACAATTTAAAAAAAAAAAAAAAAGCAGACACACAGGCCACACGTTGACTCTTGCACTCCAGTGGGATACTGTAAGTGGCGCTTCCTCAACTTCGGGGCCCATCCTGCTGCCACATTTTAGAACGCCACCTCTCTCTGTGTTGGGCTTTCTCTCCAGAAAGAAAATTGAATCGGAAAGTAAATAAATAAACATATAAATAAACATTAACTTGCTATGATGACTAACTCTTAAAGTCTCAATGAAATCAGTCTTGCTGAAACATTGTAGATGAAAACAGGTGCAGGTCCCAGTCCCTGAACTAGGAATTGAAAGGTTTTTCCTCCCTCAATCGTATCTTATCTCTCTTCCTGCAGCCTCCAAGTGTCCTGAAGCATCGGTGACATCTCTCTGGGGTCTTTCAGGAGACTTCTCACTAAGAAGTGGCAGGGAGGAGCAGAGATAGACTCGCACCTGCGCACCTGCGTTGCCAAGCAACTATTGCTGCGCCTGGACCTCTGGGTTTATGGACACTGTGCTCCCCCTCCTGGCAGCGCTGGGCCGTCACTGAAATTCTGCGTTGGGGCTGTACCATTTTGTCAGAGAAACGACCTAAATAGAACCTCCTGTCCCCATGTCGATGGAGGTAATTTTAAAAAGTTAAGAAGTTGAGCAATAGATTAAAAAAAAAAATAAACTGTTTCCTACAGTCTAGCAATGCAGGAATAATTAGAATTCAAAAATAAAATACTATCTCCGATAGCGTGCCCTCAAATGGAAATCCTTAAATAAAAGTCCTACAAAATATATACAGGTACATTTTCACAAAACCTTGAAATGAAGTGTAAATAAGCCAGGAGTTTATAGATCAATGTGAAGAAATTCTTTGGTCATTAGCAGAGAGGTTGGATCACAATATCCATTCTTTCTGTCTATACAATCAGAAGACTAAATCCTCGGAGAAAATAGCAACAGTTTCTAACCCTGCAACAGATATGTAAAACTGGAGAGAAATGTCAGACAGGCACAGAGGCCCAGATCCACCATCGAAGGCTTCCATAACGAAGTGTGTTTGCCGTTGATAAGGGAATGAATAAATGGAAGAAGAGAAGAGAACAGAGCCTAAAATAGACCAGTGTAACTACTGACAATTGGTTTAGCCAAGGGGACAATGGTAACTCAATAAAAAATAACAGAAATGTCTGCTCCGCAAACAGGAGTAATGAAATTGGAGAGTGTAAAGGAATAAACATGGGCAGGAGCTTGGTAGCTTTTCTAAAGCTTTACTTAAAATAACCAGCAGAGGGGCTGGGGATTTAGCTCAGTGGTAGAGCGCTTGCCTAGGAAGCACAAGGCCCTGGGTTCGGTCCTCAGCTCCGAAAAAAAGAACCAAAAAAAAATAATAATAATAACCAGCAGACGTGCAAACATTAGAAATAAAATACAAAACAAAAACATCTACGTGGCCTTGGGTTTGCAGTACTTTTTAACGTGACACTAAAAGTCGTGCCTTAAAAATAAATCAATGTAGACTTTGTTAAAATGTAGAAGGTTGGCCTAGAGATATGACTCAGCCGGCAGAGTGCTGGCCCATCATACACAAAGCCCTGAGTTTGGTCCCCAGCACCTCCTCAAGCCTCCTGGGATAGCACAGGAGAGGCAGAGTCAGGACAGTCAGTACTAGACCATCTTCAGCAACACAGGAAGTCTGAGCTCAAAAGTAATTAAATTAAATGTCAAGCGTCTCTCTTCTGTAAATGATGCTGTTGAGAGAGCGAACTAATGAGCCAGAGTAGGAGAAAATATTTGAAAAGTGCGTTTTTAAATAAGGTATGTAAAATACATAGATAAACTCCAAAACTCAACAAAAGGAAGACAGAAAAGGGATTTAAAGATGAATGAGGGATGAGCGAGCTCGTGGCCCAGGCGTGTGAGCTCAGCACTCCAGAACATGGGACAGGGGTATCACAAGTTCCCAGAAAGCCAGGACTACAAAGTGTGGTTAGGGGTACGGCTGAGTGATAAGAAGGTTCTTGGGAAACCTAGGGGCCTGGGTTCAATCAGCAAGAAAACAGTTAGTAAAGGTCTGGATACATCAACCTGTGGGTCAAAACCCCTTGGGGGCCAAATGACTCTTTCACAGGGTTTGCCTAACAGCATCAGAGAACACAAGTATTTGCATGATAACTTTTAACAGTAGCAAAATTACAGTTATGAAGCAGCAATGAAAAAATTTTAGGGAGGGTCACCGCCACCCAAGGAACGGTATTTATTAAAGGGTCACGGCAATCAGGAAAGTTGAGGGCCACTGCAATGGACACTTCACACACACACACACACACACACACACACACACACACACACACACGACACCCAAAAGTCATCCTGGCAAGAAAGAAAGGCAAATTAAAACAGGTGGTATTAAAATCCAGGGGCAGAAATAGAATTACAACAGGGCTGTTTATCCATTGCTGGGGGAATGTGCTAGGGTGTGGTCACTTTGGAAGACAGAGAGCTAAATGTAGTCTTATAGAAGAGCCAACAATTATATACCTGGGTATGTGATAGCTAATAGGAGTTCCAAGCAAAGAAACAGGAAACAGCATTCAAACTGCAGACGGCCAACTCAGAATGGGACCTTCACAAGGGCCCCATGACCTTCAGGGGTAAGTAAGTAGCCTAGCTAAGGTACACCCATGAGATAACAGGGGTATGAGCTCTGAGCCATGCAAACACGGTGAAGAGGGGCTAGTGGTGTGGGTGGCTGAATATGTCTGCATGCACAAAGCCCTGGGTTCAATCCCCAGGACATAAGAAGGAAATAGGGAGGGGGAAGAAAGGAGAGATGGATGGATGGATGGATGGATGGATGGATGGATGGAAGAGGGAGGGTAGGAAGAAAGGGAGGAAAAGAAGGAAGGGAGGAAGAAAGGGAGGGAGGGAGGATGGGAGTGAATATACATTGCTGGGGGGGGCAATCTAAAGATGCTGCATACCACATGATCCCAATAATGACAGGACTGGGTGGAAAGGGGGAAGGACAGATGGGTATAACAGTTCGGTGAGTGACGGAGACGGTGGCTGTGTGGTGAGTGCAGTGTAAGACTGCGGAGCATGGTGGAAAGCTCTGATTCTTTAGTACAGATTGAGTAGAGTCTGGGTGGGAAGATTCTCCCACCACACATGGAACTACAATGGGCCCAGCTATGAACAAGGCTTTTAGGTAAGAGAGATAGCACTAGATGTAAGAATTCAACATTCAGATCATTTCCTATGATGGTAAAAGATATAAAACTTAAATTTCTTCTTTAACTTATTTTTAAAACTTATAGTTAAGTGAATCACACAAAAGATATGATTTCAGCTCTTCTGAGATTAATGTCAGTCAACTAAAATATATTCACACACTAGGGGTTTCCAAGCCCACCAGCAACACTTGGAGCTCCAGGTTCACTCTCGCCAACTCTGTCTTCTCCTCAGAACTAACTATCAGGCTAGGGAGTTTAACATCATAGACCGTTGTCTTATTTTCAGTTGACAGTAGCTGTGAGAGCTGTTATTGCTCCTTTATATTTACTGGCCTTGGAGCTGGTGGTGGTTTCCTGAATATGACACTAAACACACACCCTTTCCCTCTCCCTTTCCCTCTCCCTCTCCCTCTCCCTCTCCCTCTCCCTCTCCCTCTCTCCCTCTCCCTCTCCCTCTCCCTCTCTCCCTCTCCCTCTCTCCCTCTCCCTCTCCCTCTCCCTCTCTCCCTCTCCCTCTCCTCGATCTCTCTGTGTGGTGTGTGTGTGTGTGTGTGTGTGTGTGTGTGTGTGTGTGTGTGTGAGAGAGAGAGAGAGAGAGAGAGAGAGAGAGAGAGATCATGAGACATTGAAAACTACTGAAACCAAAGAACACTACTGATAAGGGAGAAGAGGGACCTTGAGATAGCCCAGTAGATAAAATCATTGCCACCAAGCAATGCCACCTAGTGGCTTGAATCCAATCCCTGGGACCTACCATGGAAGGACAGGACCAACTCCTACAAGTTGTCTGTGATCACCACACAGTACTGTGGCATGCATGCATGACGTGCACACATACACCTAAAAATAAGTAAAATTTTAAAAGTGTAATTCAAAGGACTGGAGAGATGCCCCAGTGGTTAGGAGCAAGTGTTGCTCTCACACAGGACCCAAGTTTCATTCCCGGTTCTACACTGGGAGTCTCACAGCAAATTAGAACTCCAGTTCTGGGGGAAAGGGGTGATCCAGTGCCTTCTTCTGGCCTTCTCAGGCACACGTATCAACATACGCTGAGAAATGGAAACATCATGAAAAATAAACTCTAAAATTTTTCTAAGGTTTTGTCTTTTAACTCACGTGTGTTGGTAGGTACCAGGCACGCTCAGCTGCAGAAGTGGCTCCGTGCCTCCGTGTTCACATGTCTTCAGAGCTGTTTGCTCTCACATCTCCCCACATTCTTCTACTCTCTGAATACTAAAGATCCATCCTAGGGTCTGTGTTCACCTTCACCCCCAGGACCCTGCCTCTAGATGGCAACCCTCACGTTCTCAGGGCTCTGAAGACACATGCAGTAGGTACAATGTCCGTCTGAACCAGAAAGGGGCCTTCAGCATCTTGGACCTGTTTTGATATTTTCTTATTTATATGTATATGAGTGCTTTGCCTGCCTGTACATCTGTGCATCACGTGTAAGCCCAGTGCCCATAGAAGCCAGAAGAGGTTGTCAGAGTCCCCGAGACGAGAGTTATAGAGTTGTGAGTTGTCATGTGTGTGCTGGGAATCAAACTAAGGTCCTCTGAAAGAGCAGTCAGTGCTTTCTAACCACTGATCATTCTTACCAGCCCCCAACCTGGAGAGCTTCTGCAAGTGCTTCTTTCTGAACAGGCTATGAAGAGCATGAGAGGCCCTTGTGAGGTACCCCTCAATGTCTCAGCACTCCAAGACAACCCGCCTTGTTATCTTATTGTCAAAACCTCCCAACACAGAGTTCTGGGATTGGGGGCATGCACTACCACAGCCAGGGTTTTGTGCACACTAGGTGAGCATGCTAGCAACTGAGCCGACCATGTAACCTTCTAAATGCTACCTGAGGAAGAAAGGGAGGAAGGAAGGGAGGGAGGGAGGGAGGGAGGTGTGGAAGGTGAGGCTGGTACAAGATAGAATGAGGCCTGTCATTGGACGAGAAGGAAGGATGGGTGGGAGTAAAGTTTGAGGGAGGAGGAGGAGGCTAGAACAGAAAGGACGGAAGACTGCAGGAGACTTCAGGAGAAGCCATGGAGAGAACATGGAGGCTGATGTTAAGATTCCATGCTTTACAGGTTGTTATTAATGTTCTTAAGGGATGGATGTGTATAGGGCTTTGCATGTTTAGGTGGGCAATTATATATTATCAATTGGATCAGAGATTATTGTGTTGTGTTTTCTTTCTTGTGAAGAATTGAGTTTAAGAGTGTGTGGTGGCAGAGACACTGGGCCTCCACAGAGTTGGGATGTGTGTTTCTGGCAAGATAGCTACCAGATATCTTGGAGCACTGTAGTGCTGGATCTAGTGGGGGTAAAAGACAGCATTTTTATAATTTTACAACAGGAAGGCATGCAGAATATATGCCCTTATATCAGCTTTATTCACAGTCACCCCCAAACAAGAATTATCTAAATGCCATCCCCAGGAGAATGGTCTCTCTTCACTATGTAATGCAAGTCTGCAGAAAAGATAGATTTGCTGATACACCCAACAGCAGGGCAGACCCTTACAACATTTATGCTGAGTGGGAGAAGCCAGACCAAGAAAATACAATGAGTAGCAAGAGCAGTGACACCCCTAGCATGGGCTATGATTGTGTTTATGTGAGAGTCTAGTAAATGCAGCTGTTCTTTAATGGCAGAGTGCTTATGGGAGAGGTGGAGCAGAAGCAGGTGTCATCGTTACCTTCTGCTGTCGATTTGACACAAACCTAGAGTCACCTGGTAAGAGTGAGCCGAAAAGTTTTCCAGAGTGCCCTGTGAGCACGCCTGTGGAACATTTTCTTAATTACTAATCAATGTAGCAGAGATCAGCCCACTGTGGGCGGTGCCATTCCTAGGTGGGTGTGCCTGGGCGGTACAAAAAGAGCTGAGCAAGGCAGTAAGCAGTGTGCCCCGGTCAGTTCCTGCTTTGAACTTCTGCCTTGACTTCCTGCCTAGGCATCCCTCAATGATGGACTGTGGCCCTCAAAGTAAAATAGTCCCTCTCCTTCCCCGAGTTGATTTTTTTGGTCAATGGTGTTTTATCACAGCAACAGGTAAGGATTGAAAGAGTGTACATGTTTCCCGTCTTACATTTGTGGCTTTGTCCTGGGTGGATATGCAAAAGACGTGCAGAGAGCCAACAATCGTTCTGACAGCCCACCGGGTACGGATCATGCCTCATGCTTTCAAAGAAAGATTCAAGGGCCTCGGTCAGAACAAAAATGAGCAGGAGACTTGGGAGGTGGAGGAGCGAGGGAAGGGGCTCAGTCATCAGGAACGGGGTCCAGTGGGCATACATGAGCCACATTAGCTCCTAATTGATAGAGAATTTAATGCATCTGTAGGGAACAAACCACCCCCCCCCAATATAGCCGCTTCTACAAACAGCATGTATGTTAGGAAGGTGCCACTCTTCTTCAAATGCCCCCTTAATTCAACCTGATGTCTGCTTCCAGATTATGGAGACCGCTGTAGCCTGGGGATTTAGTCCTGGTGGCCCATCATGTAGACAGGATACAGCATTAGCTGATAGGCAAGATGCCCTCTTTTGCATTCAGCTTGGAGATACTTTGTAAAGGCTAGTACTGAAAACCCAAAACACATTAGCAGTTTGTTTAGTATGAAGCACAGAAAATAACTAGCAAAAAGCCCGAGAATTGAGTGGCTAACTGATGACTGGTCTTAACACTAAGCAGAAGATGGAGGATAATGTGTTAATACTCCCAGAATGCTCACTGTGCCTCAGAAGATACTTCTAGTCATTCATTATAGGGGTAAACTTTGCAACAAACCTTCAGCAGGTCCCATTGTATCCGTACAGGTCAGAGGTTATGTGATCTCATTGTATCCCTACAGGTCAGAGGGTATGAGAACCTATCATGATCACATTCTTGGCTGACCATGATGACCTAGCTATGAATCAACTGTAGGTTTTTCCCCATCACTCCCCACCCCTGCCTTCAATGTTGTCCTACAATGTATTTGCCTAGTGACATGTTTAAATACTGTGTTTAGAAAGTTGTCTGTGGAGAGTTGTAGCTGTGTATACATGTGTGAATATATGTGCATATATGTGTGGAGGCCAGGTGTTTCAATGTCACTTCTGTTAACCTGAGGTTGTCTACATGTGGCCTCAGTGCCCTGTCACCTTGTGGCTGACTTGACCTGTCTGTATTGGACCGGAAGCTTTCTGAGTTGGTTAAGCTGACTAGGCAGCGAGCCCTGGGGTCCTCCTGTCTCTGCTCCCTATCTTGGGATTACCAATGTAAGCCACTGCACCTGATTTTTTTTTACATGGGTGTTGTCCCTGGAATTCAAACTCCAGTCCTCTTATTCACAGGGTCAAGTACTTTGCAGACTGTGTCTCCCCAGCCTCCTGATTAGCAATCTGAATGAGTATGCATGTAAACATCCGTCCAGCAGTGTAGAGCGGGTGTTGGGTGTTGTTTTCTTTTTTTAGTATGTCTCTTAATTCTGCTAGTAGCTCTGCTAGTAGCCTTGTTGGTTGCTTGGATACACATAGTGACCCATTCAGTTGATCAAAGCACTGTGTTGCAACTAACTCTGTGTAATCCATGTTCCAACTGTTCACAGAGACAAGGTGTGTCAGCAACTGAGCAGGTAACCTTTAGCACTGTTTAGCACCGTGGCCCGTACTTAACATACTCTGAGTCTAATTTTCAACGTGAAACAGAGTCAGTTGGGAGAGCGACCGAGTATGGTGCTGACTCTCAGTATATATTTAGACTTTGCTGGGCAGAGGGAAGGGCAGAAGGGGCTGGGCATAAACTTGCCTATTTGAAACACAGGGTTGATCTGTGGAGAATTGTGTCTAAGACACACACTTGAATTCCAGGTCTGGAACTGTGAGTGCCTTATTGATAGAACTAACGCACTCCATCTATCAAACTTCATTTTAAAGCTTTTTATATGAGCAACAGAATAATGTCAAGTCTGCACCACAGTGTTTGGCTGTGTGTGGTATTTATTAACACATTCTTCTATCTGGGACTAACAAAGTTGGACAGGTAAGACCTTAAAGACATTTACTTTTTAAAATAAATTGTCCGTGTTAAAAGAAGACTGCATAGTATTATGGGATATATCTTATAGCTGGTTAAAAGATGGTGATGGTGAAGCAAATTGACACAGCCATCATCACCCATAGACACCCTTGTAGCTGCTGGTGGTGGTAATGATGTTGATGCTGCTGCTGATAAGAATAGCTAATTTTGCCAGAAAACTCGATGAAGTCAAGCCTGATCACCTATAATGCCACTCACTGGGTCTCTAGACATGTTTATCCTTATACACCTGTAGCTTTTATACCCTGTCCATTTCCCCAACACCCCCACCTGCCATCCCCGGTAACCACGCCCCTTCTTTTCCCCACTCTCTCTCTTTCCACCCACTCCCATCTCTTTCTATGGATGTACAGTGTGTGTGCAAGTGTGTGCATGTGTATGTGCAATGCGTGCATGTGTGTTTATGTGCAGTGTGTGCATGTGTGTGTATGTGTATGTGCAATGTGTGCATGTGTGTGTATGTGAGTGTGTGTATGTGCAGTATGTGTGTTTGTGTATGTGCTGTGTGTTTGTGTATGTGCTGTGTGTGTGTTTATGTATGTGCAGTGTGTTCATGTATTGCTGTGTGTGTGGGTTTGTGTATGTGCTGTGTGTATATTTATGTATGTGCTGTGTGTATTTGTGTGTGTATGTGCAGTGTGTGTGTTTGTATGTGTGCATGTGTGTGTGCAGTATGTGCATGTGTGTGTATGTGCAGTGTGTGCATGTATATTTATATGTAGTGTGTGCATGTGTATGTATATGTGCAGTGTGTGCATATGTGTGTATGTGTAGTGTGTATATGTGTATGTATGTGTAGTGTGTGCATGTGTGTATGTGTAGTGTGTGCATGTGTATGTATGTGAAGTCTGTGCATGTGTTTGTGTGTATGTGCAAGTGTGTGTGTGTTTATGTGTACATGTGTGTGTTCGTACATTTTTTATATTATCTGGGGCAATTATGTTCCACTGGGCAATTAGCTGTGTATTCACCTGTGGTATACTGTTTTGATGATATAGTTTTATAAGATAGCTTTAGGAAGTGTGATAGCTCCAGTTTTCTTTCCCGTGAGTGTCTTGACTATTGGGAGTCTCTGATGTTCCCCTACAGACTTTGGAGTGTTCTGGTTCTATTTCTGTGAGCAATGTCACAGCTTTTGACTGAGATCATACCACCTCTGTAGTTGTGTGTCTTAGTCAGGCTTCTATAGCCGAAATAAAACACCATGACCAAAAGCAGCTTGGGTGTCGGCGCCAGCACCGACCTGGTACCGAGAATCGGGCGAAAGCCTACGGGATGAAAGAAACACACATACACACACACAGGTTATCGTGTCAAGCCAGGAGAGGAAGAGAGGGAGAGAGAGAGAGAGAAAGAGCGGAAGGAAGAGTGAGAGTGAGAGGAATAGTGAGAGTGAGAGGAATAGTGAGAGTGAGAGGAATAGTGAGAGTCTCCTGTAGCTTTATTCACCACTTATATACCCAAGTCTCCAGGTAGAAAATAACTGGGAAGCACAGTGGGAAACCCTGGCTCATGACTACCTGGCTCGTGACTTCGGTAACAAAAGACCAACTACGAGACCTGAATTAATTAGGGAGAAATCCCAGAAGACCAGCCTAAATCTCAAGGATAAAGGCTGAGGAAGTAAAAGGCAGAAGTAAATTGACCACCACCCAGGTGTGGTCCAGGTGTGTCAGTTCCACATGCATCAGCTGGGCTCAGCAGAGGTCATGCAGTGGAGATATCGGGTGTTTACTACTTGGTCTTTTCTTCCTGTGCCGTAAATACATGGGAGAGGCCTCTGTCCAACAATCCCATGACTTCTTAACTGTGGCCATGCAGTTACAAAGCAGCCAGGCCCAAATCCAATATGGCACTACACTTGGGGAGGAAAGGGCTTGTTTCAGCTAACAATTTTATGTCAGTCCATCACTAAAGGAGATCAGGGTAGGAAGTCTAACAGGGCAGCAACCGGGAGGCAGGAGCTGATGCAGAAGCCTTGGAGGGTGCTTTTTACTGGCTCACTCAGCCTGGTTTATTTGATTTGGTTTGTTCTTTCTATTACCTATCTGTCTGTCTGTCTGTTTATCTATCTATCTACCCACCTACCTATCTACTATCTTTCTTTTCCTCCTTCTCCTCCTCCTCCTCCTCCTCCTCCTGCCCCCCCTTGAAAGACAAGGCCAGTTTTACTTTTAAATGATTACAAGCACACCGAATAGCATGTAGCATGTTCTTGAGCCCCTAGCATCTAATAATTTGACTTAAGGTACACTAATGGTGGCCCAAACAAGCATACTCACTATTTTGAATTAGCTGGAACGGATTACTATAAGTCTGGCTGCTGCTTTCTGCCAGTTACAACTGTTTACTACCTTTTCACAGATAAAGCCCCTGACTTTTAAGAAAGTGCAAGGGAAGAATTTACTTCCTTTCTTTCTTCAAAGAATTGTTCGTTTTTCCCGCTAGACTAAAAAAGGGAAAGTCAGCATTGATACCTCTGGCTTGCATGAGCCCCTAGGAAAGCAGTTGGCATCTACTCTTTAAATATACAGAAGATAAAAATATAAGCTTCAGGGAAATACTAAACCTATACAAAGAGCTAGATTTGCTACTCCCCCCAAAGTGAAGGGATCTGCCGTGGCATAGAGAAGCAATGTAATGCCTTCCAGAGCAGAGCTCTGTGGCCGTCTCCTAATCCGTAGGGCATCTCCTGTGCCAACACAGGGTAGGCACTTCCACTTGCTCTCTATGTATGTGGTAGTTCCCATGGATTTCTGGCTGGATGCCACACACAAAGACCAAGTGGTTATCCAGGACTTCATCCCCGTTCTGCTGGAAGCAGTTCTGGAGGATGGTCCTCTTCTCCTGCACCTCCACATCTCTGCTACAACTTCCCCGAGGCCCCAGTGCAGCACATTCCTTAGCCTTGAATTCCTTCTCCTGCTGCACTGTTCATCTGTAGCCTGCCTCACGCTCCCTGCTTGCAGGCCATAGACACTTTCTCAGGGCACCTGCTTCTAGTCTTGCAGAAGCTGCCAGATGCTGTGCTACTGACTCACTGCCACTACCATTGCCACTGCCGGGGAAACTTAGGAGAATGGCCTTTCAGTCTGCTTTCTTTTACTGTCCAGAACAAAACACCCAGGGGTGTGGTTCCGAGTCCGCTCTGATACTGGGCACTGCTTCTTGGGGGAGGCTGAACAAGGGGATTTTGACTGGGTTTATCCCGAACTGCCCGGGTGGATACTGGACTGTAGGGAAGCGCCGAGGCACCGAGGCACCGCTGGGGAATGGGGCGGGGGAGGGGGGAAGTGCAGTCTGAGATGTGGGAAAGCCCTGACTGGGGGTACCTGAGCCTCCGTGGTGGTGGCAGATGAGGGGTTCTCTGACTCTTGGATATTCTGACACCCGCTGGGAGCTGTGAAAGAGCAGAGAACGGAGTGGGGTGGGGGCACCTGTGAACTGGGGACCACATCTAGCCCAGGTAGGGGTAGGATGGAGAAGGGGACCTCTGCCTTGCCCTAGAAGTGATTGTCCTTAGCTTGGCAGAAGCAAGCTTGGTGGTGGTTGTTGCTGGGAGTGCAGAAAGGCCTTCTATAGGAGAGTTAAGATGCAAATCTGTAGCCATCTCCATGGGTCCTCACAGCAGATCTTGATGGAAGAGACAGTCAATGTTTCTAAACAGTTTAGTGGTTCTTCATGGTAGAAAATGGATGCATAACCCCCTCTCTCAGGGACTGACGGAGATTAAATACCTTTTGCAATGACAAATGTCTAGGAAGGGAAGCTTATTGACTAAGCCCTCTGGGCCTCTAGGTGCCTCATTAACATGGAGAACTCTGCTTGGGACCTAAGTGACCATAGGACACATTTCCTTTATATAAGGAACACGTCGTGCATTCCAGGCCAGGTGCCTGTGAGGTGGGTCACCTAAGTCTCAGATGTGTGCCCACCGAGTCTACCGGGCCTCAGCCCACTCACTCTACCCACCAAGCTTTCTGGCATAGTTTTACATCCTCCACAGATGTGGCACTGATCCCTATGAAAATTACCCCACCCACATCAATCATTGCTCAAGAAAATGAGCTACAAGCTTGCCTGCTGGCCAGTCTGGTTGAGGGAGGTTATCTCTCAGTTAAGGTTTCCTCTTCCCAAATGGCTCTAGACCGTATCAGGTTGACCTAAAAACTAGCCACACCACTAGGCTTTGCATGAGCACTGTTAAACAAAAACATAGCACGTAAGTTTAAAAAACCATTTTATGGACTTGAGATATGATGTCTGAGCTTGCCACTTTAATAAGAGCTAGGCCTCAGAGCAAACTCTGGACAGCTTAGGTAAGAGCTGGGACATGCCTTAATATACTAATGAACTAATCCCAAGGGTATGTAGATACACTGGTGAACCAACACCGATCTGTGAGCCCTAAGAGTGCAAAGCTACTGCCCAATGAAATGGTACAAAAATTGGAACTTTGGAAACGGTCTCTAGGTTCCCACTTCCTGCCAAGACACGGATTCTCCAGCCTCTGTGTTAATTCCCACTGGTGCCTGGCCCTGGCTTCAGTGACCATGGCTGAATTTCCAGCAGCACTGCCGCTGGGCTCACACAGGTCCACTTGTGGGCGCTAGTCTCTGGCCTATGCTCTCAAGGACTTCCTCGAATTTGTTAGTGCCATCCTTCTAGCTTGCCACATCTGAAAGACTTCACAATGGCCACTGAACGGACCTGCAAACTTTCTAAGAGTCTTTACCGAAAGGATATCCCAGTGGAACCCTGCATGATGAGATGTCTAACTTTATGTTACCATAGTATTAGAAGGAATGTTTGCGTGCAGAAGGATTGAGTATATTCAGAAGACAATTTTTGCAAGGGTTTTCTTGCAGTCCCATGGGCCCTGCTATCCTCAGATACACAATTGGACGATATTGGTTCTTCTGACTCATGAGCACATACCATTTTCTTATTTAATTGTGTCCTGTTCAATATCTTTCATTGGTGCCTTACAATTTCCAATGTGTGGATCTTATGCTCCTTCACTAAATTGACTCCTAGTTATTGTATTTCATTAAACTAGAAGCTACCATAAATTATTTGTTTTCTTGATTTTTTTTTCAGTTAGGCCATGATTTATGTATAAAATGCTATTGGTTTCATAATGATTTTTTTGTATCCTGCAACTTAACTGAGTGTCCTTACTTGCTTTTGCTTTTTTTAGACTGTGGGTAGCCTGTATAGCTGAGTCTGATCAGGACCTCCCTATGGAACCCATGCTGGTTTTGAACTCATGACGTTAGAGAACTGTCAGTCCAGCAATATATTTTCCTAGTACATTCATACATTCCAGAAATAAAATTGCCACAGTCCCCAGTTAACTGACTTAGTACCAGTTAAAATCAAACCTGATAGATACTACAATCCCCCTTTGCGTGGGAAATCTACGTCACGATGCTAATATAGAATCAGGATGAAGTTTTAGGCCACCGTGGCCCCAGAAAAATGCTGCAGGTAGACTGTGGGAAAGTTTGGATGATAGAAATATTATTTTTCCATCATGGAAAAATGCAATCTTCTACCACATTGTAAAACTACATGGAGTTAATAGGATTTCCATAATGTCTACATAGTGCCTGGTCACCTTAAGTTAATAGTACATTTATAATATCCTCATTAAAATATAAAATGGTCACATATTCTCCTGCTTTTGAACTCATCCATAGATGGATTAAATAGAAAGGAGTTTTATATATTTTAAATGCTTAATTATATATATATATATGTATGTATATATATCTGTGTGTACCCCTTGTGTGCATGGTACCTACAAGATCAGGAAAGGGTGTCAGATTCCCTAGAACTGAAGTTATAAAAATGCTACATGGATTCTGGGTATTGAGCCCAGGCTCTCTACAAGAACAACCAGAACTCTTAACCACTAAGGCACCTCTCTAGCCTCCACTATGACTTTTACGACAGGGTTTTAAGTGACCCAGCTAACTTGGAGCTCATGACATAGCTGAGAATGAACCTTCTGTCTCTGTCTCGAAAGACTGGGATTTGACCACACCGATTTAAACCTTGGTGCTAATTTCCATTGCTCACTGCTCTTTCTCTCCCCACCCAGCTTCTCTGCTCCCTTGTCCCCCATTTCTCCTTACCTTATGTCTAAGATCACTCCTGTACACAGAGCACTTTGCCTTCTGCTCTGGGCGTGTGCAACCCTGAGCAGAAGTCTGGCAGGTAACTGACAGCTCCCTCTGGAAGGAGTTTAAGGACCACTCTCTGATCCCCATCATCAGTCAGGACCACTCAGTAGCTTCTCAGTTTCACCCAAGAAGCAAGGGCAGTTGGAGGGGTTACCATGTACTGCCCTGTTTGGTAGACAGAGTTCTGTGCCCATATCACATCTTTAATCCTGTCTATGGGTGAGAGGGGGCGCCATGAGTCTTTTATCTATCTCAGAAAGCCCTTCACAGAGTAGGGATCCAAAACAGCAGAGATTCAGGCTACAGAGCCGATCACTGAGTTCTCCTTAAGAAAGATGACCTTAAATCCCAACTTGTGGGAGGCAGAGGCAGGTAGATCACTCTGAATTTTGAGGCCAGCCTGGTCAACAAAGTGAGTTCTGGGACAGCTAGGACTATGCAGAGAAACCCTGTCTCCCCACTTAGTTAAACAAGACCAGTCAGGTTCTATGCTCTCGCCTGTATATTAAACTACCTACTTCATGCAGCTACCATTTCTGTCCAGCTCCAGGGCCCTTTGGATGTTCTCAGTGACCCGATTTCCTACCATCCTTTCATGGGTCAAATGATAGAATTTTGGAACAATTTTGGAGACTTTTATTACTTCTGTTAAACATGATGCTTTCCAGGAGACTGCTTGGCTCTTACTTTACTATTTTAGAAATCTATATTTATGATAGGCTGAGGGCTCTGGCTACTAAGACAGATTTTTGTTTTTCTATTGTTTTGTTTTGAGTTAGGATCTCATTGAGCCAAGGCTGGCCTTGAAGTTGCTAAGTAGCCAAGGATGACCTTGAACTTTGATCCTCCTGTGTCAAACTCCTAAATTCTGAGATTGTGTTATAGCGAGAGGTCAGAGAGGACCCAAGGGAGACCAGAGTATAAGTCTTCTGTAGAACTTTCAGCAGCAGCGACTGTGTACAAAACCTACAAATGATCAAGAGAGTCAACAATCCAGCACAGGTGGGGAACGGCTCAGGAATCATCACCCTAACTGGGAAGCTATTGATAGCTGATGAGTTCTAGGGAAAAGGGTCAGTTTTCTTTAAGGATATGGCCCCTGGTAAGTGGACCTGGTAAGTGGTGGATTACCCCACACCTACAAGTATATGAGCAAGAATAATATCATACTCTAAGATGAAAGACTGGCTGGCCCCAAACTAGTGGGTTGCTACCTATTGTAATAGAAACAGAGGATTTTCTAAAAAGTTGTGGTCATTAACTCAGTGAGCTGATTTCCCAGCCAGAGTTGGAAATCCTCTTTAAGCAGAATTACCTTAATCCGATGCAGTTTCACAAAGTCATGATAGGAAAAATGTTGGACAAAGGGTTAGCCTTCAATTTCTTCTTCAAGTGGAGACAGTGCACAGAATATCTGGGGAGGGGAGCACTGAAAAGAAAGTGCATTGACGTGACTGGCAGAGGCCAGGGCTGCTCAGAACCTGCTGTCTTAGCTGCTCTCCCTTAGAATTTTTTCTGTCTCACACTGGCTAAACCCAGTGATATGGTCTATCATGGTGTAAAGTCAGGGCAGGAAGAGCTTGAGGCTTCTGTCCATATTGCATCTGATATCTGTGAAAGAAATTTCTCTCACTTCCGAGGGAACAGTAGTTCACTCAGGAGCTAAATTTGAGTGGCTACATCCTGGGACACAGACTTAGTGCTCCCATTTGGAAACAGATTCATGACATTTTATGGAGAAAATCAAGATATTTTTAAAAATACATTGGTGGAAATGTCAGAGAGGTGGGTTAGAGCTAGGCAGAGGGACTTCCCATGCCATCTGATAAAACTATTAATTATGTGATGGGTAGAGAATAGGGATCTATTAAGTTAATATGTTCCAAAGGTTTTATCTGCTTATCAGGATGCTAGGTCTGACAAGGAAGGAAGTGAGCAAGGAATAGCTCTTTGGTTGTGCAAAAAATAGCCCCAAAGACACTGTAATTAGTTTCTGAACCTGCAACATTTCAACCTCTCCATGGGCACTGAGTTTTAATCAGTCAGTCTTTGTAAACATAGCTTCTTCCCAGAATTATCATTCACCCATCCATAATCAAGAGAAAGCAATGGATGCTTTTGGCTGCTCGGCGTCCTCTCTCCACTTACACAGTCTAGGATTCCCTGCCTGGAAAATGGCCCAGCCCACAATTAAGATGACTCTCTCCACAGTCATTAACGTAGCTAAGATAATCCTTCATGGGGCCGTTCAATGGTTCATCTTCCAGGTGACTCGAGACTCACTGGAGTTGACAGTTAATGCCAACTGCCGTTCCTACTATCCATCCAGCTGGTGGAATGAGCTCAAATGACCTCCAACTCAGGACAGAACCTCGCCTGTCTTCATGAATATACATCCACCCAAACTCTTGCTCTTTAGTAGAAGAGAGAGGTCAGGAACTCTGGTAAATTCCGGCATCTAATTTCCTCAGATGTTCCCACAATGGGTCCAATCGGTGATTATCCCATATACCTGAAGAACATGTAAACCCTTTCGAGAGCAAGGAGACAAAAAGGCTCACTCTAAACACTGTCAACTCCCACACTCTCTACTGGTGGATTTGTTAACCACTGAACTCACCCCTGTTTAATCTTTCCAGTATAAAAGAAATGGCTTCCCTGTATGAATTGATTTGGAAACAGTGGTTTGCATTCTTTGGTAATCATGCTCTGTCGGGCTCTTTTAAGTTATGACAGGTTAATGCATAGTATGGTTAAATGACTAAGCATAGTGTTATGTGAACTCCTCCATGTGTGCGTGAGCACCTTTGGAGAAATGTGTAAACTGAGCACTGGTTAATACGGTGTTCGTGCGAAACACTTTGTAATTATTGGTTGAACCTGTAAATTACAGCCTACGCGCTGCAAGGAAATACTATGGAGAAGTTTAACTTTCATGATTCCTAGCATTTTCACTTAATTTTTTTATTACTGTATAAGAAACACGAGTTAAGTTTTGAATTTGAGATGATATCACCAATCACTCTTAGTTCTTGGGTTAGAAAAAGAATAAAATGAGTGACATTTTAAATAATTTTTTTAAATTCTTTTACCAGATTGAAGTGTACTAAAGCTTCATGCTAGTGACTACTAACAAAAAAAGTTTAGCAACCAAAATATTTAAAATTTTTTCACTTTTAAAAATAGTTCACCATATACCAAAATACCTCCCTTTTCACCCCTTAACCCTCTAAATGGTTTCCAAACTCTTAAGCTTAAATTTCTAATGCATAAGCAGAGGTCAGATCTATGATATCAGGAGATTAGATCTTTTTAGTAGGAGGTAAAAGTTCATTGTTATTCAAAGCAACGATGGAGAGTTAGCAATGAGAAAATATGGGTCACTGGGGTAAAGGTAGTGTGCTAGTCAGCCAGACATCAGCAAGCTTTAACATGAATCTCTCATCAGGAAAAAACTGGATTTCTTCATCTGTTAGAAAATAACTGCTTTAAACACATAAGCCAGTTTCATCAGCCAAATTCAACAATGCTGGCTTTGTAAAAGCACAAAGGCACGTCCGTAGATCCTTAACGGTCTACTGCAGATGAACTTGAGAGAGAAAGCATCTGTGTGAAAATGTCCTCCGATGAATGTCCAGTGAGCCAGGCTGTCCGTTAGAATCAAAAGCATCCAACAGGTCAGTTTCCTGCCCTTAAAACATCCTCATCGTCTCTGGTTCTAAAAGATGATGACAGATTGAATCGCGGCAAGAAACACCCACAGTTCTGAAGTCAAGGATGCTCAAAAGTTGGTCACAAAAAGTCTAGTACAGCAGAAAGCCCTTAGAATCTGAGTCTTGGAGAGGTAGAGGCAGAAGGACCACTCCATTGGCCATAGAGCTAAGGATAAAGACCAAGCATAGAACACTCACCTCGCATGCATAAGGCCAGGAGCTTGGTCCCCAAGACTGAAAAAAAAAGTTGGCCATAGTCAAATTAGTGCAGTCAAGTACTGGAGCTCTGCACTACCACCAGAATTCCGTGTTCTACACAGACACAATTTCTGTGGCTGCCATGTATGAAGTATGAACAAACCATGAGGACTGTGTCTTACACAGAAGTTTAGATAATGCTCTCCGGGAGGGGCTGGGTTTCCCCTCCCCCACCATGTCTTCCTCCATCTCAGGTAGCATCTTTTTCATTTGCATTGTCCGTGCTTTGGTAAATCAATGACCAGATCTCCTTTAATCTAAAGCGTAGGAAGGAGTGGACAGGCCAGTTTTAAATTCTCTACCTTCCCAGGAAGTGTTCAGTGTGTTAAGATTGGGGCAGTTTTCCTCTCACTCCATAAGCTTGAATTCTCAAGCTCCTTACCAAGATGAAGGACGAGACTCCAAGCCCTTTTTCTATGGTTTAATAAATCCAGTTTACAGAGTATTACTTCTTCTGACATTTTGAGTATTTGTTTGGTTGTTTAAGTAAATATTCCTCTACCAGAGCAGTGGGTTCCTGGTAAATTTAATTAGAACCGGAGGGCATCTAAGGGGACCCATGGATCTCCAAGTGATTTCAGAAGCAGTCTTTGGAACTTGGGTCAGAGGAGAGGCACAGCAAAACTCATGGTCAGCTAGAAGTGGCGACACACACCTTCCTCAACTTTGGGAGGCTGAAGCAGGGGGATCATGAACCTTGAGGTCAGCCTGAGCCAAGAATGAAGACCCTGTATAAAACAAAAGAGGGAGAGAGATGAAAAAAGAATGCCGGGAAGGAAGGAAGGGAGGGAAGGAGGGAGGGAGGGAAGGAAGAAGAAGAGAGGGAGGGAAGAAAAATGAAGGAAGGGAAAGAGAGAGGGAGGAAATAAGAAAAAATGAAAAAAGAAAATAAGTAAATGAGGGAAGAAAAATAAGAAAAAATCATTATCCAGGATTCAAGCATTCAGGAACAATTTGTTCAATACAGCAAGACCATATCTCAATAACTGGATAGAGGACGGGGAGACGCTAGTTAAGAGCCAGTTAAGAGCACCAGTTGTCCCTTTAGGAAATTGGAATTCAATTCCCAGCACCTATATGGTGTCTTACCATCTGTAACTCCAGGGAATCTGATGCCTCTTCTAAGTTCCTCAGGCTCCAGGCACACATGTGGTACATGGACAAGCAGGTAGACACTCAGACACATAAAAACAAATACATCTCTAAAATCCAATGGGGTTACCTGATAAACCCACAGAAGTTTATGCTACAGGTAATTTTATTAAATGTAAAACTGTCAAGAGACAGAAGACACATAACTATGTGTCTAACTACAACCATAGCTTAAACGACTGTGTATGGTTAAGGGTGCAGACACAAGGGCAAAGCTTAGAGTTCAAGTGTAGGATCTGTGACTGACTGTGACCTCAGTGGGTTGCTGCCATGTTCCCAGTGTCCCAATCATAGATCGTCATGATCAAGTCTACCTTTTGGACTGTGGTGGGGATGAAATGGACTAATTCATATGAATCACTTCCCATCACAAGGTCATCCGCAGGCACCTCTGGTTGGTAACTCAAATAATCTCAAGAGCTCTAAGAACTCTGAGGAGAATTGCTCCTGTCCAAAGGAAATGCAGGGGCAAAAACTGGAACAGAGACTGAAGGAAAGGCCATCCAGAGACTGCCCCACCTAGGGATCCATCTTGTCTGCAGATACCAAACCCCCACACTATTGCTGATGCCAAAAAGGACTTTCCAATGGGAGCCTGTTATAGCTGTTCCCTGAGAGGTTCTACCAGCACCTGACCAAAACAGATGCAGATACTCATAGCCAACCACCAGACTGAGCTAGGGGAAGGACTGAAGGAGCTGAAGGGGATTGCAACCTCATAAGAAGAACAATATCAACTAACTGGACCACCCAGAGCTCCCAGAAAATAAATAGTCAACCAAAGAGTATACATGGAGGGAACCAGGACTCCAGGACATATGTAGCAGAGGATGGCCTTATCTGACATCAGTAGGAGAAGAGGCCTTTGGTCCTGTGGAGGATTGATGCTCCAGAGTAAGGGGGATGGTAGAGGGGTGAGGCAGGAGTGGGTGGGAGGAGAAGCACCCTCAGAGGTAAAGGGGAAGAGGGGGGATAGGATGGGAGGGTTTGTGGAAGGGTAACAGGGAAGGGGGATATCATTTGAAATGTAAATGAATAAAATGATTTTTTTTTAAAAGGACTCAGAGGGGTAGACATGAAGAGTTAATAGGTTCAAGTTGATAGAGGGCTCCACTCCAGAAGATGTGACCAGAAAGAGATGGTGACTCTGGGACCTAGACATCCAGTCAGGCAGTATAAAAGCCTAGTCCAAGATGGTGCATCTGCTTCCTCTCAGTCTTCCAAGGGCACATTCCTCTAATCTACAATCCCTGGTCCAGATGGAAGCCCAACTGAGGTGGAGCCCTAGTTCTGTATGCCTCTGACAATATCTCTTAAGGACAGCCAACACAAATCTGCCCAGAGCCAGACTATTCTCCTGGGCTTCTCAGTGAAGGCTTCTAGATGTTCCAGCCAAGATGGTCTTCACCTAGAACTCAACAGCACCCGGCTCTCAATAAAGGGTTTGATGAAACCAAGGATTTTCTATACACCTACAAGTACCATCCTTTGATCAGATAAAACACACCAGTCACACAGATGAAGAATGTCACTGACCTCAGAGATATTACTCACTAGTTTCCTTGAGACCATAGTCACTGCAAGCAAGATGATAATCTCCAAGGAAAGTAATCAGATGAAGATCTGAAGCGGTGATCACATTGTCTCTGGGATCCAGATGGCAATGTGTGTGGAGGCAAACTCTGTTAGGTAGGGTAAGGTAGCTGGGTTGATAGAGTGCTTGCCCAGCTTGCCCTGGGTTCAGTCTCCATCTAATGCTGAGTAAACTAGGTATCATGGTACATGTCTGTAATCTCAGCAAAGAATCAGGGTTTCAAGGGTCATCCTCAGCTACACATTGTAATAAATAAATCATTGTGGTCCATTTTCATATGGTATGCAGTTAGAGTTCATGGAGAATCACAGGCAAGTAGAAGGCACTAGACCACCATCTTAACCTAGCTGGTAGCTGGTACTTGCTTGTGGGAGCTCTCAGTTCATCCTAGGGTTGAACAGCTATAGGCGGTCTGTTATAAAATTGAACCCAAGCATCAGAAGGGAAGAGAAATCTCGAGTCCCGGGATATACATTAGGCAAGGCCTTGCACTTGAATCAATAGGAAAGGAACAGGGGATGGGGGCACATCCTTGGAAGATTGTACCTCACAGAAGGACTCAGCCAATGAGGAATAATTTGGTGCATGGGCATATGTTTAGACAGTGAACAAAAATTCCTGAAAAGAATCTATGTCTGACTGTGGACAGAAAACTAGAAGGCATCTGTGTATGCAGAGACCAATGGAGTGCTGGAAACTTCATTGCTATGGAGAGAGTTTAAAAAGGGAGTTTTGTATGTTCAGAGGCTAATTATTTTATCTTGGGCTAGGTCTATCTTTCTGCCATGCATTGCCCGATTCAGTATCTGAACTCTAACATCTTGTGATAATAAATAAAAACTCATGGGTTGGGGTTTTAGCTCAGTGGTAGAGTGCTTGCCTAGCAAGCTCAAGGACCTGGGTTCGGTCCTCAGCTCTGGGGGGAAAAATACATACACACACACACACACACACACACACACACACACATATATATATATATATATATAGTGAGAGAGAGAGAGAGAGAGTTTGACAGCAAAAAACAAACAAACAAACAAAAAAACAATAAATAAAAACTCTTAGAAGCTGCTAACCTAGGTGAACATTGGGTTCTGCCAATCCAGGAACTAAGAATGTCATCAGAGAGCATCTTGGGACTATAGAATAGCTTCCCCATTGTCTTGTATCGCCTCTCTGGCTTGCTCATTGATATATTATAAAGTTGTCTTGGTTTGTGTTTTATTTTATAAAACTAAAATACCCTGTGAAACTGCTTCCATTATGGAACATGGAATTTGGGGTAAATCTGTGTTACTGGGCCATGGGTACTCAAAATGACTCCAGCATAAACTCTTTAATGAATTCCCATTAAAGAGAGCTGTGGTTTTTATAGTAACAGGATTATAAAAACAACTATTTTTGAACCAGATCAATGCATTAGCCTTTTTTTTTCTTTTTTGCCATTTCTTTAGGCTTACTTTGCAAGATTGTAAAATAAAGTGCTTTGCTTTTCACAACTTTGTCTATGGGACATTTAATTAGGAAGTGAAGATCACTGTTTCTCGTGGAAGTGAGTTCAAGGCCAGCCAGAGCTACATGAGACCATGGTTGGAAAAACAAAAAACATCCACAGTTAATTTTGCTCAGGGCTATAACCCATCATCATGAGAGATGTGGACAGGCAAAATAGTTATCCTAATGTCAGGCTTTGTTTTCTTGGTGCTTAGCATTGTGCCTGCATGAGTACACAGCAGACGCTGTTTGGGTTAAAACAAACATTAGCATTTAAAAAGTGAAGCTGAGAATACTGGGGACGATAACTAAGTATTGAACAGGACATGAGATGGCCAAGCTAACTTGATGAAGAGAGTTGGATCAGGTGAGGCAATGCAGGTCTTTAATCCCAGCAGCATTTTAGAAGCAGAGGCAGATGGATCTCTGCAAGCTCAAGGCTTGCTTTGTCTACGTAGTGAGTTTTAGGACACCCAGTGCTATATATATATATATATATATATATATATATCTGTGTATATATATATATATATATACACACACACACATATATACATATATACTATACTATCTACATATATACATATATACACATATATATACTATACTATTTACGTGTGTGTGTGTGTGTGTGTGTGTGTGTGTGTGTGTGTAGATAGTATAGTATGTATATATATAACAGATATCTTGGGGCACCGCGATGCCAGACCTAGCGGGGTAAAAGACAACTATACTTTTTTTATTTTTATATTTTACAACAACAATAAGTACATAATCAAACAAACAAATAAATTGGAGAACAGGGCTCTGGAAACACAGCCAAGTTTGTCTTGACAGGCTTACAAGGTTCTGTTGTTCTTTGCCCTAGCAAACTTCTCAATTTATGCATAGATACACTTTTATATATTTTCTTGCACTTTATGCATCTTGCTGTAATACTCTGAATTATGGGTAAGGACAACCTGTACCTATTCAGGAAGGGGACCACCCCAGATCACCTAAGGGCTGGCTTAGGGCAAGGAAACTCCAGACCAAGATTCAGAAGCCCAGCCCTTTGTTTTTGCTAACTTGCCTGTTAAAATCATCTTTGGCAGTTTGTTCTCTCTACCTGTGCCCAAGGCATGAGTTCTCCTTCAAGAACACAGAAAGAAAGCTAGAAAGACTTCTGCCACCACAGCTTTTAATATTCCAGTCTCCACCTAGAGTTTGTCTCCTGAGGATAAGAATGCAAGGTGGCTCAGTGGGTCAAGGTGTTCACCACCAAAGCTAAAATGACCTGAGTTTAATCCACAGGATATACATGGGAGAGGAAGAGGATAACTCTTACAAGTTGTCCTCTGATTTCCACACATATACTATGGCATGCACACATACACACACACACACACACACACACACACACACACACACACACAATATTTTAAATGTAATTTAAATTTTTTAAATGTATTTATGCAGTTTATAAATAGCACATACATACAAGAGTCCACAGAGGCCAAAGAGGACATTGCAGCAGCTTGACAGCACACCTAAAAGCTCTAGAACAAAAAGAAGCAAATACACCCAGGAGGAGTAGAAGGCAGGAAATAATCAAACTCAGAGCTGAAATCAACCAAGTAGAAACAAAAAGGAGCATAGAAAGAATCAACAGAACCAAAAGTTGGTTCTTTGAGAAAATCAACAAGATAGATAAACCCTTAGCCAGACTAACGAGAAGACACAGAGAGTGCGTCCAAATTAACAAAATCAGAAATGAAAAGGGAGACATAACTACAGATTCAGAGGAAATTCAAAAAATCATCAGATCTTACTATAAAAACCTATATTCAACAAAACTTGAAAATCTTCAGGAAATGGACAATTTCCTAGACAGATACCAGGTATCGAAGTTAAATCAGGAACAGATAAACCAGTTAAACAACCCCATAACTCCTAAGGAAATAGAAGCAGTCATTAAAGGTCTCCCAACCAAAAAGAGCCCAGGTCCAGACAGGTTTAGTGCAGAATTCTATCAAACCTTCATAGAAGACCTCATACCAATATTATCCAAACTATTCCACAAAATTGAAACAGATGGAGCACTACCGAATTCCTTCTACGAAGCCACAATTACTCTTATACCTAAACCACACAAAGACACAACAAAGAAAGAGAACTTCAGACCAATTTCCCTTATGAATATCGATGCAAAAATACTCAATAAAATTCTGGCAAACCGAATTCAAGAGCACATCAAAACAATCATCCACCATGATCAAGTAGGCTTCATCCCAGGCATGCAGGGATGGTTTAATATACGGAAAACCATCAACGTGATCCATTATATAAACAAACTGAAAGAACAGAACCACATGATCATTTCATTAGATGCTGAGAAAGCATTTGACAAAATTCAACACCCCTTCATGATAAAAGTCCTGGAAAGAATAGGAATTCAAGGCCCATACCTAAACATAGTAAAAGCCATATACAGCAAACCAGTTGCTAACATTAAACTAAATGGAGAGAAACTCGAAGCAATCCCACTAAAATCAGGGACTAGACAAGGCTGCCCACTCTCTCCCTACTTATTCAATATAGTTCTTGAAGTTCTAGCCAGAGCAATCAGACAACAAAAGGAGATCAAGGGGATACAGATCGGAAAAGAAGAAGTCAAAATATCACTATTTGCAGATGACATGATAGTATATTTAAGTGATCCCAAAAGTTCCACCAGAGAACTACTAAAGCTGATAAACAACTTCAGCAAAGTGGCTGGGTATAAAATTAACTCAAATAAATCAGTTGCCTTCCTCTATACAAAAGAGAAACAAGCCGAGAAAGAAATTAGGGAAACGACACCCTTCATAATAGACCCAAATAATATAAAGTACCTCGGTGTGACTTTAACCAAGCAAGTAAAAGATCTGTACAATAAGAACTTCAAGACACTGAGGAAAGAAATTGAAGAAGACCTCAGAAGATGTAAAGATCTCCCATGCTCATGGATTGGCAGGATTAAATTAGTAAAAATGGCCATTTTACCAAAAGCAATCTACAGATTCAATGCAATCCCCATCAAAATACCAATCCAATTCTTCAAAGAGTTAGACAGAACAATTTGCAAATTCATCTGGAATAACAAAAAACCCAGGATAGCTAAAGCTATCCTCAACAATAAAAGGACGTCAGGGGGAATCACTATCCCTGAACTCAAGCAGTATTACAGAGCAATAGTGATAAAAACTGCATGGTATTGGTACAGAGACAGACAGATAGACCAATGGAATAGAATTGAAGACCCAGAAATGAACCCACACACCTATGGTCACTTGATTTTTTACAAAGGAGCCAAAACCATCCAATGGAAAAAAGATAGCATTTTCAGCAAATGGTGCTGGTTCAACTGGAGGTCAACATGTAGAAGAATGCAGATCGATCCATGCTTATCACCCTGTACAAAGCTTAAGTCCAAGTGGATCAAGGACCTCCACATCAAAGCAGACACACTCAAACTAATAGAAGAAAAACTAGGGAAGCATCTGGAACACATGGGCACTGGAAAAAATTTCCTGAACAAAACACCAATGGCTTATGCTCTAAGATCAAGAATTGACAAATGGTTCAGCAGTGACACACTTCCTCCAACAAGGCCACACCTCCTAATCTATGACAAGTCGTGTCACTCCCTAACGAACAAACATTCAAATCTGTGATGTGGGCCTATAAGGCCATTCCTATTAAAGCCACCACACACAGTGTCAACTAAAGAGCCGATGAAAGAATTCCTTTTATAATACCAAGCAAAAGTGCTAGAATAAAGATCTGTGTGCTTTTACAATGCCAAAAAAAAAAAAAAAAAAAAAGAATTGACAAATGGGATCTCATAAAACTGCAAAGCTTCTGTAAGGCAAAGGACACTGTGGTTAGGACAAAACGGCAACCAACAGATTGGGAAAAGATCCTTACCAATCCTACAACAGATAGAGGCCTTATATCCAAAATATACAAAGAACTCAAGAAGTTAGACCACAGGGAAACAAATAACCCTATTAAAAAATGGGGTTCAGAGCTAAACAAAGAATTCACAGCTGAGGAATGCCGAATGGCTGAGAAACACCTAAAGAAATGTTCAACATCTTTAGTCATAAGGGAAATGCAAATCAAAACAACCCTGAGATTTCACCTCACACCAGTGAGAATGGCTAAGATCAAAAACTCAGGGGACAACAGATGCTGGCGAGGATGTGGAGAAAGAGGAACACTCCTCCATTGTTGGTGGGATTGCAAACTGGTAAAACCATTCTGGAAATCAGTCTGGAGGTTCCTCAGAAAATTGGACATTGAACTGCCTGAGGATCCAGCTATACCTCTCTTGGGCATATACCCAAAAGATGCCTCAACATATAAAAGAGACACGTGCTCCACTATGTTCATCGCAGCCTTATTTATAATAGCCAGAAAATGGAAAGAACCCAGATGCCCTTCAACAGAGGAATGGATACAGAAAATGTGGTACATCTACACAATGGAATATTACTCAGCTATCAAAAACAACGAGTTTATGAAATTCGTAGGCAAATGGTTGGAACTGGAAAATATCATCCTGAGTGAGCTAACCCAATCACAGAAAGACATACATGGTATGTACTCATTGATAAGTGGCTATTAGCCCAAATGCTTGAATTACCCTAGATCCCTAGAACAAACAAAACTCAAGACGGATGATCAAAATGTGAATGCTTCACTCCTTCTTTAAATGAGGAAAAAGAATACCCTTGGCAGGGAAGGGAGAGGCAAAGATTAAAACAGAGACTGAAGGAACACCCATTCAGAGCCTGCCCCACAGGTGGCCCATACATATACAGCCACCCAATTGGACAAGATGGATGAAGCAAAGAAGTGCAGACCGACAGGAGCCAGATGTAGATCGCTCCTGAGAGACACAGCCAGAATACAGCAAATACAGAGGCGAATGCCAGCAGCAAACCACTGAACTGAGAATAGGTCCTCCGTCGAAGGAATCAGAGAAAGAACTGGAAGAGCTTGAAGGGGCTTGAGACCCCAAAAGTACAACAATGTCAAGCAACCAGAGCTTCCAGGGACTAAGCCACTACCTAAATACTATACATGGACTGACCCTGGACTCTGACCTCATAGGTAGCAATGAATATCCTAGTAAGAGCACCAGTGGAAGGGGAAGCCCTGGGTCCTGCTAAGACTGAACCCCCAGTGAACTAGACTATGGGGGGAGGGCGGCAATGGGGGGAGGGTTGGGAGGGGGACACCCATAAGGAAGGGGAGGGGGGAGGGGGATGTTTGCCCGGAAACCAGGAAAGGGAATAACACTTGAAATGTATATAAGAAATACTCAAGTTAATAAAAAATAAAAAATAAAAAATAAAAAAAAAAAGAACTGACAGGTTCTGGTTCTAGACTTGTCTCTTGAGGTAAGTTATAATAAATGATCACATAATAAACTTGATTTCTAATTGTTAATCTTCAGCTTGAGAAAAACAGACACGTATGGATGTGAGCACACACATGTACATGCACAAGTAACCCACAGAGTGACTATGTCAACAAGGTGGCATTTGTTCCCGTGAGTCCCTCCCCCAATCCATGCATGACTGAGGTTAGACCCAGGCTTGTGTGGGCCCATAATGGGCAACCATAACTCCTGTGAGATCTTTCTCCCTATCTTCTGGGACTTGTACTTGTTCATCTCCCTTTTCCTCAGTGTCTCCTGAGGTGGGTGGTATGGTATAGATGTCTTGTTTAGGGTTTTACCACTCAACTCTCACTTATGTATACTCAGCACCTTGAGCAGTCATGAGTCTGCATTCGCCACAATTCATTACAAATGGAAGCTTCTCTGGGTTAAGATGGGTGTAGCATTTGTCTATGTATATAAACATAGGTGTTTGGAAAACAGCTTAGTGTCACATCTCTAAAACTTAATAACTGTTATGTTTCCCCAGTGCCTAAGACCTTCTCAGCCATGGGGTTTTGACTGGGTTTACAGCACCAGGAACGAATTCTGTTCTGCAGAACAGATCTCAAATCCAAGCAGTCACAAATGGCACATGAATCCCAGAGCTGAAGTAGATGAGGCAGAAGGATTAATGTAGTTTTCAAGACCAACCTGAGCTACATAGTAAGGTTCTGTCTCAAAATAAAAACTGAAAGAATAACACAGAAGTGAAAAGAAATCGCCAGCTAACATGTAATGTATACTATGTTTTCAACATCTCAAGACCTGACCCTTGAAAGAATAAGAAAATGAGAGTTTAGGAAAATTAGGGAAGCTGACTTCCTTCCCATGATTAGTGCTGTTCTGACTAACTATACAAGGACAGGATAGAAAGGAAAAGATGCAAAAAATGGTTAATTCAACCTTCAGTGAACTTGAAGCATGAACTATTTTTAGTCTTGTTTCCCATGTCAGCCAAACTGGTTTGACCTGTTCACAGTCCATTTGGATCAGAAGTCAAAACTGTTTTGTTGCTAACAAGCATTTGAATACTCGGATATGTGTCCAAATGCTCACTGAGAAGCACACGAACGACTTATCTGAAGAGACAAAGGTGGAAAGATCAGGAGCCCCTGGAAATAAATTTAGTAACTGAGAATGATGTCTAGTATTGGGGACACACACACACACACACACACACACACACACACACGAGAAGGCTGGGAAGAGATCAGGAGCACTTGCTGTTCTCAGAGGACCCAAGGTTGGTTGCTAGAATATAACCACCCTTACTTCACCCTCACCCCAGTTTAGGGAATATGATGCCCCCTTCTGATCTCCACAGGCACCAGGCATGCACGTGGCATGGACACATACTTGCAGACAAAACACTGATTAAATACATACATCATACATACATACAGTGAAACATTAACTATAACAACAAAAAACGTATTTTCAGGAAACACAAGGCAGAATAAACCAATGAGACCAAGAACATATGAACACCACAAGCCAGCCATGTGTGAGTCATTGCAAAAGCTGGGTGGAAGAGCACAGCCGTAAGTCTTTCCAGCCCCTTCTGTAGCTTTTATGTTTGAAAATTTCCATACTGAAAGGAAAACAGAGAAAAAATGATCCAGGAGGGGAAGAAAAAAAAAAAAAAAAAACAAAGCCAGTTTGTTTTTGTTGAGTGCTGCCTTTAAACAACCAAACAAAAAACATGGGAAAGCACTTAGAATGCGTATAAAACCCAAATGCATTGTGCTACAGACAATACAAAATGCTAAATTACTGTCGGAAGGATCACCCATTCATTATCCACGAAAAGCGTGACTTTAAGCAAAATGGACAGGTTCAGTAATTCTTTTTTGGGGAGGAAAAACAGAGCTTTTAATGAATAGGAGGAAAATATTTGTAAAAACTTAAGTGTGTTGGTTTAAACACATCTACACATGAAGACACAGATCCACACAGAGAAACAAAACAAAAATCTTTCCTCCAAATCAGAATATGGATTTAGACTGTTAGAGAAAAAAAACTAGTCCATGTATAACCTTGGCTACTCCAGAGGCTGAGACAACAGGA
Organism: Rattus norvegicus; assembly: GCF_021556685.1. Taxonomy (NCBI): domain Eukaryota; kingdom Metazoa; phylum Chordata; class Mammalia; order Rodentia; family Muridae; genus Rattus; species Rattus norvegicus. The sequence continues at coordinate 66,863,636 of NC_141550.1, forward strand.
TATAAGGAAGCTTAAGACCTGGCTGTCTCATGAGTTCAGGGGCAGCCTTAGTAACTGCAATGAGACCATGTTTTAGAAAAAAAAAAGTACAAAGGCATTCCTACACACATACACAAATATGTAAACACAGACACACATCTGAATCCTCCAAATTTACAAGAAAGCCCTGTGTCCCGATATAACTCTGTTAGACATATGGCCTTCATAAAAGTGGGGCTCTGGTATAGCAGACGGGGTCAGGTTTTCGTAGAATTTGATGCTAGTGGGCCATAACTACCTTTCCTCACCCCATCATGTTAAAACAGAGTACAAAGACAGGAAACCAGAGAAGGCTTGTGAGAAACCAGGCGGCATGTACATCTCTGGTTTCTCAGTCTCCCAGACTATGAGAAAACAGATTTGCTCTGTCGGAACTACTCACTGTATAGTATTTTAACTACTCACACAGTGTATGAAATTTTACTGTAGAACCTACAGCAGACTAATAATGAATATGTTTATAATCTGTGGATTTCCCTGCAGATTTCATCGTTCTTTACAGATGAATAAATGCTCTTGTAGATAGGTATCTCCTCTTGATTGCTTCTTCATCGATTGACAGATATCTAGGTTGGTTCTATTCCCTTGCTAATTCCCTCGTGAGCAGAGGCACAGTGAGCATGGATATATAAGGTGTCTCTGTAGTAGGAAATGGAGACTTCTGGGTGGATACCAGGAGAAGGCACTAGCCTGTAGTAGATAAGAGGGTAATAGTAAGTGATAGGAAAGATGGACGGGCAGAAGACACATGAGGCATAAAAGGAACAGAGTCTAGGGTGATGCTATAGGAGTGGGGGAGTGGTAGAAAGGAAAATGAATAAAACACTCTGTGTTTTAAAACTCCACAATTGCATAGTGATTTTTTTTTCAAAACTACACATTCTCCACTTTATACACCTTTCCTCAGGCAAGTCTGTTGTTGGTTATCAACTCTTTTAATCTCTCATGACTCCCTTCTAGAATATCACCTGTCGGGGGGAGGGAACAGAAGCGGGGGGGGGGGGGGGCGCGAAGATAGAATCAGGGAGGAGAGGTGGGGTCAGGGCAGAGCATACAAGGCAAAGGTAAGGATCTGGAACACATGGGCACTGGAAAAAATTTCCTGAACAAAACACCAATGGCTTACGCTCTAAGATCAAGAATCGACAAATGGGATCTCATAAAACTGCAAAGCTTCTGTAAGGCAAAGGACACTGTGGTTAGGACAAAACGGCAACCAACAGATTGGGAAAAGATCTTTACCAATCCTACAACAGATAGAGGCCTTATATCCAAAGTATACAAAGAACTCAAGAAGTTAGACCGCAGGGAGACAAATAACCCTATTAAAAAATGGGGTTCAGAGCTAAACAAAGAATTCACAGCTGAGGAATGCCGAATGGCTGAGAAACACCTAAAGAAATGTTCAACATCTTTAGTCATAAGGGAAATGCAAATCAAAACAACCCTGAGATTTCACCTCACACCAGTGAGAATGGCTAAGATCAAAAACTCAGGTGACAGCAGATGCTGGCGAGGATGTGGAGAAAGAGGAACACTCCTCCATTGTTGGTGGGATTGCAGACTGGTACAACCATTCTGGAAATCAGTCTGGAGGTTCCTCAGAAAATTGGACATTGAACTGCCTGAGGATCCAGCAATGCCTCTCTTGGGCATATACCCAAAAGATGCCCCAACATATAAAAAAGTCACGTGCTCCACTATGTTCATCGCAGCCTTATTTATAATAGCCAGAAGCTGGAAAGAACCCAGATGCCCTTCAACAGAGGAATGGATACAGAAAATGTGGTACATCTACACAATGGAATATTACTCAGCTATCAAAAACAACGAGTTTATGAAATTCGTAGGCAAATGGTCGGAACTGGAAAATATCATCCTGAGTGAGGTAACCCAATCACAGAAAAACATACATGGTATGTACTCATTGATAAGTGGCTATTAGCCCAAATGCTTGAATTACCCTAGATGCCTAGAACAAATGAAACTCAAGACGGATGATCAAAATGTGAATGCTTCACTCCTTCTTTAAAAGGGGAACAAGAATACCCTTGGCAGGGAATAGAGAGGCAAAGATTAAAACAGACACAGAAGGAATACCCATTCAGAGCCTGCCCCACATGTGGCCCATGCATATACAGCCATTCAATTAGACAAGATGGATGAAGCAAAGAAGTGCAGGCAGACAGGAGCCGGATGTAGATCTCTCCCGAGAGACACAGCCAGAATACAGCAAACACAGAGGCGTATGCCAGCAGCAAACCACTGAATTGAGAATAGGACCCCCGTTGAAGGAATCAGAAAAAGAACTGGAAGAGCTTGAAGGGGCTCGAGACCCCATATGTACAACAATGTCAAGCAACCAGAGCTTCCAGGGACTAAGCCACTACCTAAAGACTATACATGGACTGACCCTGGACTCTGACCTCATAGGTAGCAATGAATATCCTAGTAAGAGCACCAGTGGAAGGGGAAGCCCTGGGTCCTGCTAAGACTGAACCCCCAGTGAACTAGATTGTTGGGGGGAGGGTGACAAGGAGGGGAGGATGGGGAGGGGAACACCCATAAAGAAGGGGAGGGGGGAGGGGGATGTTTGCCCGGAAACCGGGAAAGGGAATAACACTCGAAATGTATATAAGAAATACTCAAGTTAATAAAAAAAATAAAAAAAAATAAAAAAAAAGAATACAGTAGAGGTAATCCTTACTCTGGGCAAGAGCCTTCCTTCTTACCTTCTCATTGTTTACCTGGCCTAAGTTGTTAGGGCATGAATTCATGCTTTATGAAAGGAAAAGATCCTTGACCTAGCCCCTCTTCTGTCTATCAAAGCTAGAGTTCCAGAGATAAAATGTAACAATTCAAAACAGAGCAGGCATACACTGAGCTCAGAGAGGCTGGTAAATGTGGTCTTGGAAACCTCCCCCCCCCCCCACTGAGGTGTTTCATGTGAAACAGATGATAATGGCATCTACTTGGGGAGCATCCTAAACCTTAAGATACTATGCTCACTTAAATGTTTCTCTGGGGGCAGGGAGATGTCTAAATGGATGGGAGTGCCTTCTGCCAAGCCTGTTCAATTCCTGGAGCCCACATGTTAGGAGAGAACCAACTCCTGCAAGTTAAGTTGTCTTCTGACCCATATGTGAGTTACAGTATGCATGTGTGTGCACATGTGTGCATGCGTGCACACACACACACACACACACACACATTAAACAAATGTAAAAATTTAAGCGTTAATGTATTACTACTAAGAGAAAGAATTTAATGAAGAGAACTATGGAGTTTGATTTGATAAGCAATAAAAACTACCCATGGCATGAATCTATACTGTCTCTAGGAAATACATACCCAAACTATGCACTATGTACAGAAACCCAGGACAGGATCTCAATCCCATTTTCATCTGTGAATTAGTTTAATGGGTAAAAAACACCCACAAGAAGCTCCTGATCCCTCCATGGGAGAATGGTTCCTTCGGTCTCTCACTGAAAAGTAAGTGGCTTTGGGTTTGCACCACTGTTCTGAACTGTCACATTCAGATCCTCTCCCAGGAGCCAGGGAGACACTGAGAAGTAGACACTTCATAGCATTCCTGAGATCTGAAGTAAATCCAGTGGCTTCAAATTTTGTCAAATCTTTTCAGTCTTTTCATGCAAACGATATTTAAATATTTAAATAGATACTTCCCTCTGGTTGATTTCATTTTCATTAATATAAATTTCTAATAATGTAATTTTATCAATATTACTAATTCTTATTATAAAACGTAAGTCCAATGTAAACTAGGGATGGTGGTGCATGCCTTGTAATTTCACCACTTGGGAGGCTTAGACAGGGAAGATGTGTTTCAAAACACCCACCACTGCATAGTGAGACCCTGTCCCAAATGAAAACTAAAATAGTAGCAAGTCAGCCATGATTAGGAGAGAAATATTGATTTAATTCTCAAGACCATTTGATGGTATGAAGAAACTAAGAAGTTGCTGATTCCTGTGATGTCTGGGGCTAGGCAGTGTCTCAGTCAGTAAGAACTTGCCTTGGAACCAGGAGGGCTTGTGTCCAATTCTCTGTTTAAAAGGCCAGGCAGGGGTCTGTGAGGTAGCTCAGTGGCTATAGGCTTATCCGCAGAACCCAAACAGAAGTCCTCTTACTTCCACACATGTGCAGCATGTATCAGTGATGATGATACAGTTTAATCTTTAAAAAGCCAGGCATGTAGGTGGCCTTCTAAGTCTATTAGGGAGGCAGTGTAAGAGGAACCTACAGCTCGCTAACTTACAGGGCAAGTTCCAGGCCAGCGGGAGAGCTTGTCTCAAGAAGGAAACAAAGTAACTAAGAAACAACAGCAACAGCAACAAAACTAAGTTGAGTTTGGATGGGAATGACTGGCAAGGTTGTCCTTTGGAGATTAAAAAACCTATTTATTTCTGAGAATTTCATGAGTGTGTTCTCTATTTGTATCACTTCCCATCTCCTCCTCCTTCTAACCTCTTCCATGTCCCTTACCCCCACTCTTTCCTCAAATTCATAATCTCTTTTTCTTATTGTTACACACACACACACCCCCACACACACTCTACATATAAATTTATAAATACTGAGTCCACTTGGTGTTGCTCATACGCAAACATGTGTGTTAAGCTGACTGCTTAAGACTGAATAACTTGTGAGGGGCTGGCTCATACCTGCAGCAGACTGTTTCTCCTCCCTCAGCAGAGGTTAATTACCCATAGCTTTTCATCTGGGGTGAGGCCTTGATGGATTTTTCTCCACCCACACTGGCATGTCAGTTGGGGCTTTTATTTGGTCTTGTTTAGAGATTCCATGAGTACACCAAGACACTCACTACCTTCCAGGTAGCAGATGCTGTGACCCTCTGGCGATTAAAATCTTTCTGACGGTCTTCACAGTCCCTAGGCCTTTGGGATCCAGTTGTAGATGGATCAACTGGGGTTGAGTACCTGTCTTTGTTAGGGTTTTACTGCTGTGAACAGACAGCATGACCATGGCAAGTCTTATAAAAGACAACATTTAATTGGGGCTGGTTTACAGGTTCAGAGGTTCAGTCCATTATCATCAAGGTGGGAACATGGCAGCATCCAGGCAGGCATGGTGCAGGAGGAGCTGAGAGTTCTACATCTTCATCTGAAGGCTGCTAGTGTAAGACTGACTTCCAGGCAGCCAGGGTAAGGGTCTTAAGCCCACACCCACAGTGACACACCTACTCCAACAAGGCCACACCTTCTAATAGTGCCACTCCCTGAGCCAAGCATATACAAACCATCACAGTATCCCACATTTTGACCAGTTGTGGCTTTCCTCAAGGGTCTCTGCCACAAAAGAAGCTTCTTTTACGAGAGGTGAGAGCTAAGGTTGTCTGACAAAGGCTGAAAAAAGATAAAAGGAAGAGCCAGGTCATTTTCAGATGCTGTATTTTGAGAACTGCTTTGAATAACAGAAAACTAGCAGATGTAACTTTACATTAATACATATTGACTTACATCGATGAAACTTTACATCATCAGATATTATTACTGTTGTTGTTTTCTTGTATTCTTTGTGCTGCTGACTTCAACCTTTGCATTAGCCCTTTCCCACAGAGCTAGATCCCTAGCCCAAAGATACCATTTTATTCCTAACAACAGTCACCTGAGTTAACAATATCATTATATCTAAGACAAAATAATTACATATAAAATAATTTTATCTACATTCATACAGATGTATGTATGATACCAATTAAATTAGTTCATTCATTACCCTTTCTATTATACCCTTTATATGGCTTCTGAAGGTTTTTTCTTTGTTTTGTGTAAATTTATAATTGTTACACAGACAAAACAGAATTCCAAGAAATCTCCTTTTGGCATTAAGGTACTTGAATTAGGGGGAAAAGATTGTGAGTCGGCATTTATGGGGACTTCATGGGTAAATAGAAGCTATTTAAAATTAACACGATGACACCGGAGCCCAAAGGATAAAATCCTGAATACTTTAATCCTTAAAGTTTCTCCACTGAAAATTTAAAGAAAAATACAACAGATCGTGGAAACTGCCGCCTTTCCCCCTCCCCCCTCACAACCCCCCCCCCCCCACAAAGATTCAAACAAAACAAAACACAACGGAAACTCCTAGGCAGAAGCACAGTACTCTGAGATTTATGCCCAGGCAGAGTGGCAGTTGTTTCTCAACCCTTTTCTGGTGAAACAAAGGCTTCTGCATCTCGGAATGCAGCTGCGATTTTTGCTGAGGTGTTCAGACCATTGACAATCCGGCCCTTTATGAGCCCCACTGCCCAACATCAGCGCTGCTTTCAGCGTTGCAGCCTCCATTAGTTGCCAGGGGACGGCAATGCGGGGTTTCAATAGCAAAGATACTGAAGTAGCCCCCCTGGGGCTCAGTGTTTCCCTCTGGGAAGAGCAGTTACCACAACAAGTGGATTGTCCCTTTGCACACTCCTTTACTGGCTCCTGCTGCCCCCAAGATTTTCCTCTGATCATTTCTCTCCTCCCCCTTACCCCTCCCCAAGCCTGTATAGGATTTGGCAGCTGAATTGATTTTGTAAGAGAAAGAGGTTAACTTGGTGACATCCTGTGAGCCGCACATCCATTCAGAGGATGAGAATGGAACCTAAGTTTTGACAGCTTGAGGTTTTCTTCCCAGCAGAACGAGGCTGTGTCGTTTGTGCCGAACAAAGTGTTTCTGGTAGTGCTGAATTTAAAATGCTAAAGTGCCAAACCTTAGCGATCCTCTGTCTCTTTGCAGTGTAATAAGTTATGCTTTTATAGAACGAAGGCTGGAAATAATTGGTAAGATCAACAATGCTTGGCAATGAGCTAGGTCTTAAAAGAGAAACGAGGTGGGGGGAGGGGACCTGTTCCTTATGAAGAATGAGGGACTACCAAATGGCAACGGTTTGTATGCGAGGCTCACCGAATTGCTGAGCTAACACGTTCTAAAAGTCACATATGAAATAGATAATGGGAGGTGAGCTAGACAGAAGGCTTTATATTAATATTAATATTTATATGCAATAAAGAGCAGCTACATCAGTCCCATGTTTGTACATAATAATAATAATAATATGATTATAATCCTTTTTATCCCCAACAACGTGTAATACTTTATGTCTAACAGAATATACATCCATTGGATAAAAATGTTCTTGAGATTCCACTTAGACTTGTGGATAACGTTCAAGGTTAAATTGTCAAATTGAGATAAAATTATTAAACTACAGAAATATGAGATATAAAAATTTACGAGTCGTAGTACTTTCCTCTAATTAGTCTCTGCTGTGGAGGACAATTACTGTTTTTTAAAAACTGTGTCTGAGAAAAAGAATTTTCCTTCTCGTCTTCCTGTTTTCTTCTTTTCTTTGTTGAAACAGGGTCTTACTCTGTAGCTCAAGCCGGACTTGAACTTGTGGCAGCTACCCTGTCTGTCTCCTCCTGCTGGGATTTCAGGCAGCAGCCATTCTTTTGTGCTTAGGGACAGATAGTGTTGGAGCCGTCGGAGGCATGGAGCAACAAGGCATCCATCCAACATGGCAGCCGATATGAAATTTAAATGAACTTAAAATTCCAGGTCATTAATTTTCGTGGACCATATGTAAAATACTCAGCTGCCACATTGAACAGTGGCTGCCACATTGGATATCCCAGATAATTGAACACCTCCACGTTCACAAGGGAAGCTAGTAGGCAGCAAGTACTCTGAACGGCTGATCCATCTCTTCAGCCCCAAAAAGCACTCAATAATTTTAAAAGGGTAACCCAGTTTGTTTGAGTATAAAGTTTTCCACTTTAAGTGATTGATAATATGTGAACAAACATGGATGGAATTCAAAAAGAAGTCTGTACTTCGTTTTTTGTTTTTTTGTTTTTTGTTTTTTATGTGCATGTCTATGTGTGTGTGTGCTTGTTCATGTGTGGGCATATTCATATGTGTCTAGGTGTATGTATGTGTATGTACTTGTTCATGTGTGGGCATGTTCATATGTGTCTAGGTGTATGTGTATGTATGTACTTGTTCATGCGTGGGCATGTTCATATGTGTCTAGGTGTATGTATGTGTGTGTGCTTGTTCATGTGTGGACATGTTCATATGTGTTTAGGTGCATGTATGTGTATGTACTGTGTATATGCTTGTGCATGGTGCAGCCAGAGGTGTGCCTTTCTCAATAGCTTTCCACCTAATTTCAAAGGCAGGCTCTCTCAGTGAATCCAGAGTTCTAGGCTGCCTGGCCAGTGAGGTCCGGGCACCCACCTACCTCTAACTCCCTGACGCAGAGATCACAGATGTGCACCTCTGCACCCAGCTATATTGGTGCTATCGATTGGATTCCCGTCTTTATGGATGCAAGGCAAGTACTACTGACTAAGCCACTGTCCCCAGACCCAGAAGTCTATACTTACTGACAATACTTTAATAACTGCTTCATCTCATTCCCAGAACACTGACTATTCTGTTGAGTTCCTAGATTAAACAGGAAAGAATTATGAAATCACTTCTATCTGGCTTTAAGAACTGAGAGGGGAAAACAAAGTAACAAAGAAAGTCAGCCATACACATATGGCAAGAAGCCAAGAAGGCAGGTGCAATAAGAAAAATGAAAGAAAAACCATATTTTCTTGGTGAAAAAAAGAAAATGAGAAATAAAGATAAGTGTAGTTTCCAACACTTTTCTCCCTTAATAAAAATAAGTGGAGATCTGACCCTGCAAACCCTATCTGTAAATTAGCACTTTCTCACATATAACTATATTACTGATTTTCTTGATTAAGTTGCTATCACCAGTAAAGTACTTAATGACCCCCCTCTTTGTTTAAGGAAAGAAATTCATGTCCCTCCTCCACCTCTCTGTAAAAATCAGGAGAAAATTAATAGCAAAAACAATTTTCATCTTCCATTTTCATGTGTGTCTGTTACATACGTGTGTGTGTGTGTGTGTGTGTGTGTGTGTGTGTGTGTGTTGTGCATGTAGAGGTATGCAAGTAAATTGTGCCTGAGTGTGGATCCTGAAGTTGATGTCAGGAACCATTCTTCTGCCTGACGTATGGAGGCAGGGTCTCTCGATCAAAGCTAGGCTCACCAATGCCTATGACTAGTCTCACAGGCCAGCTCCTCTGGGAATCCCATCTCCACCTCTGAGGCTGGGTTTGTGGTGAGAGTCACCACAGTCAGCCAGCTTTTTGTATGGGCTTCCTGGGATCTGAACTCCAGTCTCCACACTTGGGTGGCCACTTCCAGCCTCAGAATTGTTTTCACTAGAATTGGTACTATGGGAGTTTTATCTGAGCTGGCTACTAGTTTTTATCTTTTTGTTTTCTAGTTTCTTTTAGACATATACTTTCTTGAGAGAGATGTCATCCTCAATGACTTTCTTCCTGCAGGACATGCTTACAGACCTGTAGGCAGACAGAGCTTAGTTCACAAAGAACGCCTATTATGTCTCAGGTAGATCGGAAAGCTGATTAGCTGAGATCCAGGCTGTCTCCTTTTACTACCTGGCATTTTACTACCCCTCCCTGACACTCTCAGAGTTTTTAATCCTGTCATCTTATACTCTAAGGAGCAGACAGAAACCGTATGCCCTTTTCTTCCCTAAATACCTAAACATAAACGGTCTACAAATATATTCAAACTACAGACTAAGCATTTCTACTAGTGAAAATCAGAGAGAGAGAGAGAGAGAGAGAGAGAGAGAGAGAGACAGACAGAGACAGAGACAGAGACAGAGACAGAGAAATAGAGAGATAGACAAAGAAAGAGAGACAGAGAGAGAAAGAGACAGAGAGATAGAGAGAAACAGAGAGAGGCAGAGAGAGAGACAGAGAGATGGAGAAAACAGTATACAAAGGCTTCTGGCAAATTCTGCACCAGGAAACAGAGCAATGAACACAAAATTCAGCGTCATCCTGATTCTTACCTTTCCAAGGTTGGTAATTTCTATAATCTGATTGGTCTCCTGAAGGGCTAAAACACCATGAAGGCAGCCTGACATGTCCTTACGTGCTTCTCCTCTTTTAAAGGATCAGAGAAAGAAAGGGGGTGGTAAAGAGAGAATAAGTAGGAAAATGAGAACAAGGCAGGCAAAATTTTAGAATTCTACTTCTCTCCGTGTGTGTGTGTGTGTGTGTGTGTGTGTGTGTGTGTGTGTGTACAGTATTAGGAAAGAAAACCTGGACCCCTGAGACTCTAGCCACTTATACAGGCAAGCCACCAGTTCCATAAGTGTGATGAGCTTACCACCTAAGGGACTATTTTGGCCACATGACTTGCCAGGGGGTGTATTCATTCGAAATCAAAACAGGCATAGCTAATCCACTCTCCCAGCAACCACGCAGCAGGCTGAAGCAGCCATGGGTTATTATTCCCTCCAGCCAGGCATAAAAACACTGGCCTAGTAAAGAGGGTGTGTTTAATGGCTACAATTGGAGCCCATGTAACCAAGACCCCCAAGGAATCAAAAGAGAGAATTCTTTACAGTACATGGTGGAGACAGTTCCTTCTGGCACTAACTGATGGGTGAACAGCATATGCCAGGGTCTGTTAACGAATCTATTTCCAGGGTTAAGCAGATCTAGTAACCTTGCCTTTCCTATGGGTTTCCTTCTCATGGAGTACCTAAACCTTACCAATGTGCATTAACATATGAGACAAGAATGTTTGTCATTTCCATCTGAAAGGCATTATGTGACAGGAATACGTCTTAGCAGAGACAAGCTCTCAATTTTCATACATACACATCGCATCCTTGGGGGAAGCAGCTGCAGGACATAGGGGTCACAGGTGATTTCTTTCTTTTCTTAAGTCTTGTTCTGCAGTCCATTCTAGCCTCAAACTGCCAGGCTTTCTACCTGTGTAGCACATCAGATGTCTCCTGAAGTAAGGAAAGTCGTTAGTAATGAAGCACGGCTTTGGCTATAACTCCCTCCAGTACGAAAATCATTCACCAACAAGTCCCCAAGTTCCCATCCACCTTTATGGATTTTCTAGATCAAAATTGTATTTTCTTCATGTGCCTCTGTGACACATGAAGCTCTCCGCTTCACAAGCTAGATTCTCCAACTCCATCACTGACTTTCTGTTTTCTGAGGGAGCCACAGGGCATGGTTTTGCCCCCTGCCCCATGCTTGGAGGTGAGCTTTTCCAGTCTAATGGCTAGAGATAACATTTTTAAGATGGCAATTCCCAAATGCATCTACTAGTTTCCCCTTTCTCATGAGCTCCAGACTTTAAGATCTCCAGTGGTCTGCTTACCAGAGTTTTCTCCTTGCCTGTCTTGTGTATGACTCAAACTCAACTTAAGAAACCAAGTTCCTGCTTCCATTATAAAACCTGTGTCCCCTGGATAACATCTATTCCTCCAAATGGCAGCGCTACTCTTCCTGTTCCTCAGATGGAAAAAAAATGGTAGTTATATTTAATTTTCCTCCTCATCTCTTCATTTAATTAAACAAGACCAGTCAGGCTCTATGCTCCCGACTGTATATTAAACTACCTACCCTTCATGCAGCTACCATTTCTGTCCAGCTCCAGGGCCCCTTGGATGTTCTCAGTGACCCGATTTCCTACCATCCTTTCATGGGTCAAATGATAGAATTTTGGAACAATTTTGGAGACTTTTATTACTTCTGTTAAACATGATGCTTTCCAGGAGACTGCTTGGCTCTTACTTTGCTATTTTAGAAATCTATATTTATGATAGGCTGAGGGCTCTGGTTTTTGTTTTTCTATTGTTTTGTTTTGAGTTAGGATCTCATTGAGCCAAGGCTGGCCTTGAAGTTGCTAAGTAGCCAAGGATGGCCTTGAACTTTGATCCTCTTGTGTCAAACTTCTAAATTCTGGGAGATTGTGGATGTGTATAACCACACCCAATTCATGCATCAGTAGGGGTGGAACCCAAGGCTTTGTGAGTGCTAGACAAGTGCTCTTATCAAACAAACTACATATCCAGCTCTAGAGCTTTAAAGGCGAGAGATAAGACAGAAGGCCAACAGAGGTAAAGGAAGAGAGGAAGGAAGGAAAGCAAGAAGTACAAATTAATCTAGGGTTCCAAAATACTTTGCAAAGTCTAAGCAGCAAAAGGAAGCACTTGGAATTTTTTGTTTGTTTATCTTGTTTGTGTGTGGGGGTGGACAAAGGAACATTCTATTGTTGTTGAGTTTTTTGTTAGTTTTTGAGAGGAGGTTTCTTTATGTATCACAGGCTTAGGCTAGCCTTAGACTCCCAGCAATTTTCCTTCATCAGCCTCCTTTTGGAATATTTATTTTTAGTGTGTATGTGGTGAGGTGGGGTAGGCATCTGTGCACATGACTGACTGTGCTCATAGGGGCTTGGCTTTCCCTGGAGCTGAAGTTACAGGCTGTAGTGAGCCATCTGGTGTGGGTGCCAAGGACTGAACCCAGGTCCTATGCAAGAACAGTACAAGCCTTCAAAGTCATTGTTCCAACTTGCCTCTCTATAATTTAAGCAGGTAGATCTCTATAATTTCAACGAGAACCTGGTCTACACAGAGAGTTCCAAGTTAGCCAGCTATAGAGTAAGTCCCTGTCTGAAACAAACAAACAAACTAACTAACAAACATGCACACACACACACACACACACAGAAACACAGAAACACACATACTCACACACACACACACAGAAACACACACACACTCAGAGAAACACTCACACACACACACTCATACACACAGAGAAACACTCACACAGACAGATAAACACTCACACACACAGAGAAACACTCACACACACACAGAAATACACACACACACACAGAGAAACACTCACACACACACACACACTCATACACACAGAGAAACACTCACACACAGACAAACACTCACACACACAGAGAAACACTCACACACACACAGAAATACACACACACACAGAGAGAAACACTCACACACACACAGAGAAACACACACACAGAGAAACACTCACATACACACAGAGAGAAACACACACACACACAGAGAAACACTCACACACACACAGAGAAATACACACACACACACTCACACACACTATAGGAAGTTGAGTTTAATAGACTAGAAAAAATTATTGTAATAAATGTGTTTGTTTAATCATCCCAACTGTGTACTAAATTGTTTCTGACTTCACCTTTCTTTTGAAAATTAGCTTATTTCTTTCATTGTCAAGTTTAACAAGTCTTTACGTGTAGAATGTCATGAGAGAAACTGGGCCACTATTTTTGCCGTGAAGGTTGGATATGTCACTAGTCACACATGCAAAAGTGAAAGTAAAATTAGCACTAACAAACATACTTGTATTCCAAATGTAATTGGAAAAAAATGTCACCTAGGAGAAAAAGATTTTGATAAGACAGCTCATGTCACTAGGCATAGTGGCACATGCCTTTAATCTGAGCACTCAGGAAGCAATCTGAGAACTCTTGAGTTTGAGGCCAGCCTGGTCTACAGAGTGAGTTCCACAGCAGCCAGAGTTACACAGAGAAACCCTGTCTTGAAAATCCAAAAATAGGGGTTGGGGATTTAGCTCAGCGGTAGAGCGCTTGCCTAGCGAGCGCAAGGCCCTGGGTTCGGTCCCCAGCTCCGAAAAAAAAAAAAAGAAAAGAAAAAAAAAAAAAGAAATTCCACAAACGAAACCAAACCAAACCAGACAATTCCTGTTAACAGCTGAAGGCCACAACCTCCCAATACTTTATTGTTCCTGCTCCTTGTCTGCACCATCAGCCGCCCTCTCCTCATTAGAATCCAGGCCATTCCGGCTCCTTGAAAAAAATAACAAACAGATCCACCAATGCCCATTTGGGAAGCTGATGGTCCTGAAGAGTAAATGACTGGAAGAGTTATTTTTTGTTTGCTTTTTATTTTCCTTGATTCACATAAATACTGTATATCGATTGAGGTTTTGTTTTTTTAAGGTTTTTGCTCATTTTCACTTGTGTATAAAAGCCTTTATTTTTTATTATATTTTGTTTATTTGGGGGGGGTGCATACTTTTCACAATGTGTGGAAGTCAGAGAACAACTTGCAAGAGTTGGTTCCTTCATTCCACAGTGTGAATAGGAGCGGTGGAGACTGATCCCAGGCTAGGGAGCAGGAACCTTCTCTCCCTGGCCCTCTAAAGACCTTCTTAATGATGTGAATCTTTTACAGACAATTTAAAACATTTTGTTCTAATGAGCGCTTTATTTTGTTTTTTGTTTTTTTTTTATTTATTCATTTAAAGACAGGGTTTTACATATCCCAAGCTGGCCTCAAACTTGGTGTGTAGTTAAGAGGATGGCCTTGAACCCTCCACTCTCCTGCTTCCACAGCCTGAGTGCACCTCGATGACAGAAGGTGCTGAGAATCAAACCTGGGGCCACGAATATGCTAAGCACGCACTCTGCCAACTGAGGTATGTTCCCAGCCCAGAGGAATAGAACCCTTAATACAAAACAGGGAGTGTCCATGTGCATGCGGCATTGAAGTATATTCTTTACAATAATGAGGAATATATCTAAAGGATACTCTAGAGGGAATAGTAAGAGAGGGGAAAAAGTTACCAACTTCCTGGACTCCAAGAGCCAGTCTAAGTTAAGTCATTTGTCACCTCTGGGTTAAGTTAATATTTGTTCGTTCAAATCAGTTTCAAGCCTGGTTTGGTGGAACAGACAATAACCACTTGGGAGACAAGTCAGGGGGGTCAGAAGGTCATCCTTGGACGCATTTGTAAGTTCAAGACCCATCTAAGAGACATGCCTCAAATAAACAAAAAAACAAAACAAACCCTCCAATACCCGCCCTCCAACTCAATCTCTTCAAGAGTGCAAAGCAAGAAAAAGTTCTAGGTTGGCGAGGCTCAAATGAGCTGACCCAGGAAAGGGCAACTGTCTGCTACATAGTGACCAGAGAACATTACTTTATGAATACAGGCTCTAGTTGTGCACGAGATTTAACAAGCCAACCTAACTGATAGAAGAAATAAATAAGGCTTCTTAATGCAACTCTTCACCAACACATAAAAGAATTTATCTTCATGACCTGTATCATGTAATACTGCTGGATCTGCCCATCTCAAACATTGCCCGACTTTGGGACATTGTTTATTTTTGGGGGGTCACATGGACATGGCACAGCAGGCATGTGGAGGTCAGAGGACAACTGGAAGGAGCTCGTTTTCTCCATTCACCATGGGGATCACAGGAACTGAACCCAGGTCTTGGAAGCAAGTGCCTTTACCCACTACCCTGAAAGTTGTGTTTGAGGGAGACGTGTCAATTCAAGCTTGGAAACTAAATGTAGTAGAACCCGTGGATCTCTGGAACTGGAATTCATGACACATGCACACAGATTCTGGATAGTTCCATAGGCAGCAGTGGGAGTCCATACAAGCCAGCTATACTGACTTGCTATGGAGCAGTACAAATTCCTATTCGGGGAACTTTAATTGAATGCTGAGAAAGAACAGAGCCAATGCAACAGGGGCTATATGTGACAAGTAGATGGCAGAGAAAGATGGTAGGAAAAGTATCCCTAAGTCAGTCCTTTGACATACGTCTTATGACTTGGGTGGGTCGAAGTGTAGTGATCTGAGGGTTCCTCATGCTTGCGGCCGAAGGGCACAGATGGCAAGCATTTGCATTCTCAGACTTCCTCAGCACATGCCTGTGTCCTGTTTCCTTCAAGGTGTTCTTTCTGAGGTGAAAAGCTCATCTGATGTCTGCCTGGTGATTTTTATTTTTCACATAATTTATATGAAATGCTATTCTGAGGAATTTCTTCTAATAAGACCCAACATATTCTTAAGTTACCCATTGTCCTACAGAGAACAGCAATAGTTGGTTTCACATTTATTTTATTTAGAGATGGGGTCTCATGTACCCCAGGCTGGTCTTAAATCCACAGTGCTGTGTGCCCGAGAAAGACCTTGAACTTCTGCTTCTCCTGCCTCCCTCTCTGAAGTGCTGAGGTTACAGGTATGCAGGGATCAAACTGACGTGAGACAAGTACCCAGCATCCTAGTGTGGCCCACTCTGCTGTGGGCTACATATCTAGCCCACACTTTTTTCCCTTCTCTGAACCCTTCTTATTTTTCTGGATCACATTCTAGGCGTGTTTCAATATAGAGGTAATAAGATCATTCATTGCGTAGCAGTGTTAGTGAGAAAGTAAGACGGAGTTTCACCATCCAGGGGAAGAACAGAAATACAATCTGAGACTGCTACTGCTGGGATGAACCATGAAAAGCACTATGAGTTCCTCTCTTTAACTCACACAAATGGTTTCAGCTTGACTCTTTCAACCAGAGTGTTGTTGTTCTCATATGAGAATGAATCTG
The DNA here is from genome assembly GCF_021556685.1 of Rattus norvegicus. Taxonomy (NCBI): domain Eukaryota; kingdom Metazoa; phylum Chordata; class Mammalia; order Rodentia; family Muridae; genus Rattus; species Rattus norvegicus. The sequence goes on from NC_141550.1 coordinate 66,880,000, forward strand.
TTCAAAAAATTTTGGATCAGAAATACCTTTTCATGTATTATAGGTTATGGTTGAGGATCATTGAATTACTAAGTGAGTGTAATTTATAGAAGAAGTTTTCTAAAAAAAACCCCAATATTTCATGTTATGGCAAGTTAATATGATTATAAAATGCTTACAGGCTCAAAAAAAGAAGAAGAAAGAGCAAACCACAGTCTTGTTTGCCAGAGGTTAATATATTACATATTTTGTATTACCATCTGTTTTTTTCTAGTTAGTACATATGTACATTTCTATATGGTATAATCATTTTCTATAGTATATATTCTAATTGTTTTTATTCCTAGGGCATTTTAACCTTTATGAGATAATTCTCTGAAGGTTACATAAAACTTACCATGTTAATAAGTGTTAAGTCGTGTGTGTGTGTGTGTGGGGTGTGTGTGTGTGTGTGTGTGTGTGTGTGTGTGTGTGTGTGTGTACATGCATGCCCCTTTGAATCCGAGGAGGTCAGAGAAAAAGTCAGTTCTCCCCCTTCTCCCGTCATGTTGAGCGGCAAGCACCTTTACCTGGTGAACCATCTTGTTGGCCCCTTTGCTGTTACATTTCACCTTGCTGACATGATAAACCACTTAATAAAATATTTCAAGTTGTGTTTTAACTCCTGGCAACTAAACTCCTAGAATAGAAACCCTTGGCTAAGTATTGGTTAGAATTAAATAGAGGTTTTCTTTTGTTTGTCTGTTTCCTGGTTTTGCCTTTCAGTGCCAAGACTTGAAATCAGAGCCTCGCACAGGCTGGGCAGGTACTCTACACTAAGCTACGTTCTCAGCTCCTCGATTGTTTTGATAACTAGCATTCAGAACATTAGTAAGTCCATAGAAAGCTATATAATATCTCTCAATATTTCAACCAAATATATTCAAAGCTCTCCATGTGTTTTTAAAACTATTACAGTCACAAGTCAGCCAGAGAGTGAAGTGGGTACAGGTGCTTGCCACCAAAACCTGATGGGTCAGTTTTATTCCCTGTGTCTGCTTTATAGAAAGATAGATCAGACTCCCTAAATTCCTCTGACCCTCATACATGTGCCATGGCATGTGAACACATGCACATATACAGACATACTAAATAAAATAAAACAGATAAACGATCAGAGCTGGAAAGACGGTTCAAGAAGAGCATTTACTGCTTTGACAGTGGGCCTAAGTTCAGTTCTCAACACTCATATTTGGTGGAACAAAAGCTGCATGAGTTCTAATGTTCTCTCCTGACCTTTGGAAGTATTCCACATATGTGTATGTACCACCACCCCATGTACACAGACATACATAAGAATTGCTAATTAATAAAAATAAAAGAATACTACTGCTAACTTTAAAAGCCAAAACTGTGCTGAGTTTCACTTTTACTTTCGCTTCTTGCCTGGGTGTATTTCCAAACAGAGATAGGAAGATAAATTGGTACAAAGTTAAAAAAATTTAATTGACCCCTAAAAGCCAAGTGTGTAAAATTAACATGACCTTTCCAAGCCAGAGGGAAGAAAAGAAAGGACTTCAACTGCCTGAGGCTGCCCCATAGCTGACGTGGGCCCAGAAGTATCAGGTTTCTTCTCTGGCTGTCGAAGGCACGCAGCTTCCTGTCTTTGAGATCCTTCGAGCAGTCAAATTAAGAAGAAGAAAGTAGGGTTGTCCAGCCTTGCCCTGACATTGTCATCCCGGTAAGACACATTGGTCCGTGAGCGCCGGTACCAAGGGTCTGAGGGAATCCCGAGACTGTAATCGTTCTTTAAGAAAGTACAACACAGCTCTACCTTCCATTAACTGCTTTCCCCTAGACTTTAGTTTCCTGACATTCCACCTAGGCGATCTAACACGTTTAATACATTGTGTTTTCCAAATTTCATCTTACTGTTTACGTGTGTTGCTTATGCACATGTGTGTGGCATGTGAGCGTACATGGTACCTGGACATGGTTGTGCAGATGAATGTGCCTGTGTATGCATCCCAGGCCAGAAGACCATGCTGAAAGTCTCTCTCTCTCTCTCTCTCTCTCTCTCTCTCTCTCTCTCTCTCTCTCTCTGCCTTATGGCCTTGAGACAGGGTATATCTCTGAACTGTACACTTGCTGTTTGGGCATGGCTGTCTCATCAAAGAGCTCTCAGGATCAATTGTCTTTGCTCCATACTCCTGAAGTCTCTCTCTTACACACACACACACACACACACACACACACACACACACACACACACACGACAGAGAGAGAGAGAGAGAGAGAGAGAGAGAGAGAGAGAGAGAGAGAGCAATGCCTCACTTTTTTTTTCCACGTGGGTTTGGAGATTTGAACTTGGGTCCTCATGACTCTTTCTATGACTCCAGCTCCTGTTAGATTTTAGTCTTCACTTTTCATAAAATTAATAAATTAATTTTCATAAAATTAATCACCAGATGAATAATTCCTTTTAAATAATAAAAGGGAAAGCAGAGATGCAGATATATACTATATGCCTGCTTATTTCTAGAGGACGATTGAAAAAGCACTATTTATATTTGCTACCTTCTATTTCCCCATTCCTTTGGGCTTCATGTTTTTTCTCTCTCTCCGTACTTTGGAATTAGAAATCAGCAATGTTCACTGATGGCATCAGTTCTAATTTTCTGTCAAGTATCTGAGTGTAAGAGTCTATGATTAGTTTAAGAGACAGAGAATATCCTTTGAAACAAGAAACGATTCCAAAGGCAGAAAAGGAGAGTTCTCTGGCTGATGTTGTCTTAAATAGGAATTTCTATAGGAAGAAAACTATTGGTCAATTAGCAAATCTCAACTATAGATTTGATGTTCTTTCAAAAGACTTGGGTTTGGTTTTCTGTGCAATGGTAGTTCACAACTGACTATAACTTTAGTTCTGGGAGATCTAACTCCTTCTTCTGTCCTTTGAGAGTATCAGGCCTGCAAGTGGTACATAGATATACATGTAGGCAAAACGCTCATATAACACTAAAGAAAAAGTAATGTCAATTGTCACCAAGCTTGAGGAAGAGAATAACAATGAAATTTTACTACTGTAACAATAACCACAATAGTATGTAGTTTTGTTGGTGGTGGCAGGATTTGAACCCATAGCTTTGTCCACATTAGGCAATCATACTGCTATTGAGCTATATCCATTGGTTTGGGTTTGTTTGTTTATGTGTATGGGTGTTTTGTCTGCCTGTATGTCTGCACATGATGTGTGCCAGAGGGCACCAAAAGAGGATGTGAGATCCCCTGGAACTGGAGTTACCGATAGCTATAAGCCACCATGTAGGTGCTGGGTATTGAAGCCCAGGTCATCTGGAAGAGCAGTATCTTAGTTAGGGTTTTATTGCTGTGAACAGATACCATGACCAAGGCAACTCTTATAAATGGCAACATCTAATTAGGGCTGCCTTACAGGTTCAGAGGTTCAGTCCCTTATCACCAAGGTGGGAGCATGATACAGGAAGACTTGGTAGTTGAGTTCTACATCTTCATCTGAAGGCTGCTAGCAGAATACTGAATTTCAGGCAGTTAGGATGAGTGTCTTAAAGCCCACATACCCACATGACACACCTTCTCCAACAGGACCACATCTCCTAATAGTGCCACTCCCTGGGCTGGACATATGCAAACCATCACAAGCATCAAGTGCTCTTAACACTGAGTCATCTCCCTAGCCCCCTGTAGGGATTTTAAAGGCACAGAGACAGGGATAGTACAGACTGCTAACTTGCTATGTAACCAATTTCTGTAAAATGTTACATTCGCAAGGGCTCCATGTGGTTAGATAGCAATATTGGCTAAATACAGGTGTTCCTCCCTCCCTCTTTCCCCTCCTCCCTCCCTCACTCTCTCATTTTTCTTTTTTTCTTTTTTGGAGGTGGGGACCGAACCCAGGGCCTTGCGCTTGCTAGGCAAGCGCTCTACCACTGAGCTAAATCCCCAACCCCCCCTCTCATTTTTAATTTAAGTGTATGAGCCCCAAGAGAGTCAGCTGTCTAGCTCCCCAGTTTTGGTGTCTTTTATTTTAATGTCCACTCACTACATACAGTCCTTCCTAATGGGACTGTCAGACTAACTTTTCTCCTCCTCAAGCTTGGAAAGGTGTTGAAATGTATCCTGAAGAGGTCACAGCAAGTCTAGAGGAGCACACAGAACAGATCACATGGGGAAAGCACAGGGGAAAGATAGGTGTGTCTTAAATAGAGCCTAATGTCATAGGAATGTGGGCTTATGAGCTGAAGGGAGGTGGCCCACGCTAGGAAGTTTCAGAAAGATGTGCCCAGTCAGGCAGGGCTGTCTTGTCTTCTAGGTAGTCATCACTTGTGACCTAGCTAGGTCAACAGGTATAGAACCCAATCTTTCCTTGTGAAAAGATTGTTCTAGAATCTTTTCTGCAAGTCCAGGACTCTCCTCCCTAACTTAGTACCCAATCAAGAATCATCCAAAGGGCACAGGCAGTAAGCTATTCTCTCAGAATGGAGCTCTGAAAACAAGGATTGACTAACAAATTTTCAGGCTTCACTCTACGTGTGTGTGTGTGTGTGTGTGTGTGTGTGTGTGGACATGCTGGCTAGTGAGCTCTGGAGCTCTTCTTTCTTCCCAGTGCTGTAACTGCAAAGGCACACTACCATAGCAGACACTTTATGTGGGGGTCTAGCAATCTAACCCCGAGTCTTTGTGCTTGTGTGGCACTTGACTTATCACCTGAGTAATCTCTCCTACCCAACAGGGGCTCTCCTTCTCAAGAAGGCTCTGACTGTGGTGACTCAGCATTTTGGACACCCAGGGTAAAGGCATTCAGACTATCTGCCTCTGAAGTCTGTCTTCCTCTGCTGTAAATGTTCCTGTGAAGAATTTCCCAGGATGTGGCAGAGATGTCCAAGTAAAATCTAGTCTAATTCTGGTTGTTTGACAGGAAGGGAACAAAAAAAGAGTTGGAAACCAAGAATGAGTGTAAATGGTTGTTTTAAATGTTATTAAATAACTGTTAGTTATTAATTTGACCCAGTGAGTCCCTTCCCCAATAATTGAGGCAGAATCCTATGAATTTTTTATTATTTATTTATTTATATTTCAAATGTTGGACCCCTTCTCGGTCCCCCTTCTACAAACTCCCAACCCCTCCCCCTCTCCTTTGGCTCTAAGAGGGTGCTCCCCCACGCTCACACCCACTCCCACCTCACCCCTCTAGCATCCCCCTTCTCTGGGACATCAAACCTCCACAGGGGCAAGCATATTCCCTCCCACTGTGTCCAGAAAAGGCAGTCTTCTGCTACATATGTAGCAGGAGCCAAGAGCCAGCCCATGTATGCTTTGGTTGGTGGCTTAGTCCCTGGCAGGTCTGAGGAGGGGGGCTAGTTAGTTGATACTGTTGTTCTTCCTATGGAGTGGAAATCCCCTTAAGCTCCTTCAGTCCTCCACTAATTCTTCAACTGGGGTCCCCAGGCTCATTCCAATGGTTGGTTGTGAGTATCTGCATCTCTCTTAGTCAGGTGCTTCAGGTTCTGCTCTAATTTTTGTCCCTGTATTTGTATGTGTGTCCTTTTTGGTCTGGGTTACCCCACTCAGGATGATATTTTCTAGTTCCATCCATTTGCCTGCAAATTTCATGATGTCCTAGTTTTTAATACTGGGTAGTATTCCACTATGTACATGTACCACATTTTCTGTATCCATTCTTCCACTGATGGATATCTGGGATAGTCTAGCTTCTGGCTATCACAAACAAGACCACTATGAATCATGTGTCTTTGTGACTGGTGGATTCAATGCCATCCCCACCAAAATTCCAACTCAAATTCTTCACAGAGATAGAACAATTCTCAACTTCATATGAAATAAGAAAAATCTCAGGATAGCAAAACCAATTCTCAACAATAAAAGAACTTCTGGGGGAAGCATTATCCCTGACCTCAAGCTGTACTACATAGCAATAGTGATAAAATAGTGATATTGGTACAGAGACAGACAGGTCAATCAAAGGAATAAAAGTGAAGAACAAGAAATAAAGCTACACACTTATAGACCCTTGATCTTTGACAAAGCCAAAAATATACAATGGAAAAGAAAGTATCTTCAATCGATGGTGCTGGTCTAACTGATGGTTTGTATGTAGAAGAATGCAAATTGATTCATTTTTATCTTCTTGTACAAAGCTCAAGACTAAGTGAATCAAGGACCTCCACATAGAACCAGATAGGCTGAATCTAATAGAAGAGAAAGTGAACACATTGACACAGGGGAAATTTCCTGAACAGAACATCAGTGGCTCAGGCTCTAAGATCAACAATTGACAAATGGGACCTCATGAAACTGAAAAGCTTCTGTAAGGCAAAGGACACTGTCAATAGGACAGAACAGCAACCTACAGATTGGGAAAAGATTTTTATTAACCCTATATCAGATAGAGGGCTAATATCCAAAGTATACAAAGAGCTCAAGAAGTTATATTCCAGAAAACCAAATAACACAATAAAAATGGGGCACAGAGCTAAACAGAGAATTCTCACCTGAGGAATCTCGAATGGCCAAGAAGCACCTAAAGAAAGGTTCAATATCCTTAGTCATTGGGGAAATGCAACTCCTATGAATTTTTAAAATCAGTTTTAGCAAATTACTGGGTGAATTACCCCTAGTCTGTTTTTCTATATGCTATAAACGAAGAGAACATGAGTTTGATCCCCAGAACTAACATTTTGTTTACAAATGTTAGCCTGTCGTAGCACATGCTTGCAGTCACAGATCTAGGGAGATAGAGACAGGTAAATCCCTGGGCTTGCTGACTAGTTGAGATAGCCTATTGAGTTCCAGACCAGTAGGAGACATTGTCTTAAAAAGGTGAACTGTACCAGAGGGATGGCACCCAAGATTGAGTGCTGACTTCTACATGTACAATTGTGCATGCATGTGATCAAACATCTACACTCACACTCACCTACACAGCACCACCACCACCACCAAGTATCAGAGCAAACAGCTGAAGAGTTAAGGACCAATGGTTGTGGAACTCTGAAGTTCATAAAAGTCTGTGCTAATGAGAACATAACATGCAATTAGTAACCCTCCTTCAATTACAGAGGGAGCTGACTTGGGGAGAAGTTGCTACTTGCCAAAAGTTATGTAACTAGTTCAAGGTGAAGCCTGCTGAGAATGGAGTTTTGACAGGCATCCCTAAAGGTGTATATGAGGGCTAGAATGGCTCAAGCCCTGTCCTATAGCAATTGACTTAGAGTTAGAGGATCAGAAATCTGCTCTATATCTGGCTGTTAGACAGGAAGGTACTAACAGGAGTTGGAAATATACCTGTGATATTCAGGGAGCAGCCTGTGTCTTCAAGTCTCTTTGACTCAAGTAGGGGATAGAGCAGAGCTTGCTTGGTGTTACATATTTAACAATCCTTAGTTCATTTACTATCCTTAGCTACTAGTTTACACATAATAGTCACAATATATCTACACATAGCACAATCTCTTGACCTTGAAATTGTAATTCGTATACATTAAGAAAAACTACAGGCAGGGAAGGTGGCTCAGTGAATAAAGGGCTCTCTATGTAAGCAATGAGGACCTGAATTTAGATCTCCAGCACCCAGGTGACTGCTGAATGTACATGGCTCTAAGCCCACACTTGGAGTGAGGGGTGGCAGAGACATGGATTAATGGGGTTCTTGGTCAGCCAATCTATTGAAAAGTGCCTCCAGGTTCATTGAGAAACCTTGTCTCAAAAGACTCAGTGGAGAAGCAATTGAGTAAGATATGCTGAGGTCAATCTCTCCCCAGCACAAGCCCATACACCTTCACACACACACACACACACACACACACACACACACACACACCCCACATATACACCACACACACACACGTATGCACTACACACATACGTACACACATGGAAAAAAGAAAAAGTGTAAGACAGAAATGACAGATCTTCTGGCATTATGTTATTAAAAGTATATCTTAACAGGGCTTTTCTTTCCACTGAGACGACCAACCCTCCCTGCAGCATTTTTCATTTAACTGGTGCTGTGTACCTGGATATGTGGCAATGTAGCACAACAAATTAGCTTGTGGTTTGGAGAAGGAAACGGGGAAGATCTCATTAGATTGAGCTCTAGGAAAGTTGCTTTGTAGGAAGTGACGCTTTACACTAGTCACCCTACCACCACAGCCAGATGCTTTCTGTCTACTTGCTCTCCACAGTGCGCTTTTTCTTCTGAGTTTCTGGAGTTCTACACTAGATAGATGGTGCTACACCATGCCCTTGAGTTTACGCTCTTGGAGGAGAGCTATCGAAATGACTCAGGGTTTATGTCATCCACCCTTTAATGCAAAGCAGAGCTATAAAGCCAAGAATAACAGTAAAAGCAAAACAAAAACACTGCACTTCAGTGGCAGGGGTGCCTGAGTTATTAATTACTACAATTAGCAAGAGCTCTCAGAACTCCACAAGAAATACTGAACTTTCCTAAGAAAACAAAAACAAAACTCAGGGGAAAGTACACAAGGAGTAACTTCTCATAAACATATTTTTGAGTGAGACCACACTTGGTTTTGATACAATTTATACACCTTCACAGTCAACTTTATTCGTCTCCGTGTGACTTTCTTTAATACACCCTTCCCTGACCCATTCCTGGAGAATTTTGGACATTTTTTTCTCTACTCAAAATCTCACAAATATGCACCTATATGACTTTTCCTAGTTTTGGAAAATATTTCAGTTTTTCTATGACTTAAGTCATTTGGACTTTGTAAGAAAAAAAAGTATAAAGTAGGAATATAATTCACTTCCTCAACAGACAAAATTCCCACTCTTAATTACTCGAATAGTCTCTGCTTTCTGTATTTCCACAATTTTTCTCAAAGCCGAATGTGAAAGAAGCAACCTGCTGAATAGAAATTTTGTAGCATAGAGTGTATCGGTTGTGGCCAAGGAAGAATGGAGGGCTGTGTGGGAGTCTGCCAAACACATGTAGATTGATGCAAACCACCCCTCAACTCTGTCATTCTTCCTGTCTCCAATTTCTCCCCTCAGAACCTTGACCTTATGCCTTCTTTCACAACCCAGTACATAAATCCAGGCTATGTCACAGGTTGCACGGAAATGACTATATTACTTTGGTCTTCCAGACCTTCTCCCAACCTCTAGCCACTGGCCTTCTGACTCACCCTCATATCTCACACTCACCTACCCAGCAGACAGACAAATGCAGTTAATAGAGCTATTGGGCTGGGAAACTCAAGCAAAGAAATAGGAAATCCTATGGTATATATAAAAATAGAAGTTATTTCTATTCTGTATAACTGGGGTGGGGGTGGAGGAGTTATTTTCTTTCCTAAAAGGTATGATTCTGACTTAAAAAAAAAAAAGTTGGGGCTGGGGATTTAGCTCAGTGGTAGAGCACTTACCTAGGAAGCGCAAGGCCCTGGGTTCGGTCCCCAGCTCCGAAAAAAAAGAACAAAAAAAAAAAAAAAAAAAAGTTGATTCAGTTAAAGAAGTGGTTCCCAGTCCAGCAGGCTAATCAGATACGGCATGATTTTCCCCTGGGCAGCTTTAGCCCATTCATCTAGGTTTAATGATGACTTTTGAAATACACAGTTCTTTCATGCCACCACACAGGTGGGTCCTGGGGCTCTAACTCAGACCTTCAGGCTTGGTGGTGAGTGCCTTTATTTGCTGAGCAATCTTGCTGCCATATTTTATTATTTAAATGAATTATAAATATTTCATGATCTTTGAAGTGGAAAAACAAAAAAGTCAGAAACAAACACCAAAAGACCAAACACTACTTACTCTCTGAGATGCTGGTATCAACGGCAGGGCTGTTAGCAGTTTGAAAGATCACATTTGACTGGTGTACTTCAAAAGTCAACTCAATGCTGCACTAAGTAATTTCTAACTTAGAGATCAGAATTGTAAACAGATGGATAATTTGTTTAAGAACCCTGGATATCTAGGGGCATCTCCAGTGATTTTTCAGGTACATATATCCAATGAGAATAGGGACAGGCAGTCTTGGCTAATGGGTTTTCCCTTTTAAACTCCTAGCAGGCAAAGGTTGTTAGGACTACGTATGACATCTGTATGTGCTTTTATCTCTGCAACTTTTCCCCCAAGACTTTTTAAGCCACATAGCTTAAGGGCTCTCCTCTGATTAGATCTAGAATTGCTCACTAGAAAAGATAACCTAGTTCTCACAGCAATTTGTAATGCTCTAACCAGAGTGATAATGGGTGGTCCATTCTCTCTAAACATCCCATTTGTGCATATTTGGGACTGGGGAACTTTGCAACTCTTTTTTTTTTTTTTTTTTTTTTTTAATCACAGGATTGGGAAGCGTGGGATACTATCTTACCCACTCGGGGCAGTACACCGGCGAGTGCCTGTCCAACACGGAGCCATTAGGAGTCAAGCAAAGTGCGGAGCGGGTCTACACCGCAAGCCGCAACGCAGCCCACCGGGCTTGGCCGGATCCTAACAATGCTACCCTCGCGTCTCGGTGCTCGCCTCCAGCGCGCCTGCACGTACGTAGCTTACACGTGTGTGTTGATATGGAGTTCGTGTGTGGACCCCTTAGAATATGCTGAAACCGATTTCTCAGAGGGGCGCCGGACACAGGTCGAGGGAAGGTAGGAGCGGGTGCGGCGGGCTCTCCCGGCCTCGGGGCGGGGAGGCAGCGCGGGCCGCGCAAGTCCCGCGCCGGCCGCTAGAGCCCCCCGTGCGCGGCTCGGCCCAGGCCCCGCGCTCGCCCGGTCCGGCCCCGCGCGGGGAAACACTCAAGCGCACACAATGAACTCTGAGGAGGCCGCGAGCTGGGCCGGCCGCCGCGCCCGCACCGTGTGAACCGCCTCTTAGTGGGGATGCCAACTTTGCCCCCCGGGCGTCCTCTGCAGCCCCGCAGGCCCCGCGCCGCCGTCGGGCTGAGGAGACGCGGTGAGTGGAGCGAGAAAGCGAGAGAGCGAGCGAGCGAGTGAGGGAGCGCGCGCGGCGGGCCAGGCCTCCAGCCGGCGCGCGACGCCCCGGCCGCCTCGCCCGGCTTCGCCCCGGCGCGCGCTGAGGCGTTTTCTGTAGTGGAAGTCGCCGCCAACATGGCGCCCCTCGAGCCCCGAGCCCTCCGCGCTGAGCCAGCGGGGGGAGCCGAGGAGGAGGGAGGAGATGGCGGGGAGGAGGAGGCGGCGGCCTGCGTCCCCCCCCGCCCCCCGCGCCCGTCGCCGGCTGAGGCCCGAGAGGCGCCGGGCGGCGGGAAGGAGGCGGCTCCGGAGGGAGGGCCGGGCGCGGCGGCGGCGGCGGCGGCGGCGGCGGAGCGGAGCATAATGGTGGGGAAAGCTCGGCGGCGGCGGCGGGGCGACTGGGTGGCTGGGAGGGTGGAGGCACCCTCGGTGGTGGCGCGGCCTGTGCTGTGGCGGCTGCCGGGACCGCAGGCTCCCGGGCGGGCGGCGGCTGACGGGGGCCTCAGGGACAGCCCCGGGCCGGTGAGGCCTGAGGGGTGGGCGCGCTCCCTCTGTCCAGCACCTTTTACCTCAGGCTGCCGTGAGGAGCGGGCCCGGCGTGAAGGCCGCGGACAACCGCGCGCGGCCTGCTGGCGCCGGGAAGCCGCGGAGTCTTGTGAGATCCTCCCGCCGGGTCCCCGCGCCTCCCGCTTGGCCAGGCCCTGGGGCCTTTGCGCGGAACGTGTAGCGGGCGGAGGGGAGCAATGAAAGCGAATGTTCCTGAGACCCGAGACCGGTGTCCGTCGCTCTCCCGGGGCTGCAGGCGAGCGGGTTGCGAGGCCTCAGCTGCCTCAACAGGTCCTCCTGGCCGTCCTAGGGGATCAGCCGCCTTGTGCCCACGCAGAGCTGGGGAGAGAAGCTGATGGGGACGCTGCCAGTGGGGCTGTGGCCCGAACTTTCTCTTGCACGGTCTCCTCTCTTGCCTTTTTTCCTGGGCCGAGCCGAGGGGTCTTTTGCGGTGTGTCCGTGGGACTTCAGTCGTTGGTGATGTGTTTGTGGTGTTCAGTGTTTGCCGTGTGTCCGTGGTACTGACTGTCCTATGTGATTTGTGTGTAGCACTCTGTCACGGGCAGTATGCACACAGTACCCTGTGTCCTCTGATCTGTCTAAACGCCGGCCTCTGCCTCCGTGCAGCTGAACTGTGCACTGTATCCGGAGAGTGGTAAGATGTGTACATAGCATTGTGTGCGGTTGAGTATGCCGTAAGCTTGTATAGAGTATCCAGTGTCATAAAGTGTTACAGAGTATCTGGTGTTAATAGCCTTTGCACGACCAGTGTGACCGGTGTCTTATACTGAATACACACGCAGTACGTGGTTTCCTGTAGAGTTGTGTACACAGCTACTAGTGTCATATATAGTGTTTACGCAGTTACCCATGTTTGGGTATGTAGGGGGCATATACTGTACCCAGTGTCTTATGTGGTGTGTATCCAATTGCTGGTTTCACTTGCTGTATACATAATGACTGGTGTCGTGTGTTTTTGAGCTTGGAGGAAGTGGCCAGGTGACCCAATGAGGGAGAGGTCACCCCAAAGGCAGTAAGTAGTTTAAGGTGTTTTTGTGAGACTCTCTGGCCCAGGCTCTCTGCTTCACCTGGGAGTTAAGTTTCCTGCAGTCAATTGTGTTGTATGCTGGTAAAAACATTTTAAAAAATCTCTAAGAGACACAGAAGGTAAATGATTAAAAAAAAAAAAAGGAGAAGAAAACAAGATATGTGATACCTTTTAGCTTAATTATTATGGGATACATAATGATTGGGGAGAGGGGGGTGGTGCCATCGATTCCAATTAGTGTCTAGAAGTTATTAGAGAGTGTCTGGTTGTACTCAAAAAGTTTGAATGTTTTGTGGCAGGCAAGATGGTGTTTGTACTTTTTAAAATCTCTAATGTGTTGGATGGGAAGAAGAAATGTGAATTTATGTACAGGCATATTATTTTCCTGGTCTTTGTTTACATTGTAGTCAGTATTTTGGCTGGCTCTAAGATGAAGAGGCCAGAGAATCAAAGATCAGAAGACATGAGATGCGATTATGATCACGTCAAAATAAGTTTCTTGTTGAACTCCGCTGTACTTTATACACTATCTTTTTCTGTATAGGCTGTTCATGTGAAAACTGCATCTCTTGTATTCTCCAAGGTTTGGTTCTTTTTTCAGTTACCATTCACAATAAATGCTGTGCTTTCTTTATAAAGAAAAATGGATTAAAAATGTTAGAACCACACTCTAATTCTACTTAAATAGTCTTCAGATATCCCAGAGTTGGTGCTCTGGGTGAATGTCCATTTGCATGTTTCTGTAAAGGACATAGGTTATTTCACCCCTTTGTAACCCTCCCTCTATGACCCTTTAGATGGTTCTGATAGCGTACAATAGAGGCATTCATATCCTGGCATAACTTAGTTGAGATGCTAATTGGAGCAAAGATTTTTTGACGTTTGTAACAGAACTATCACATGCTGTTAGGACAGTGGTTGCTTAAAGCCCTAACCAGCTGTTGGGAGATTTTTATTACCCTCTTTAGCTTTCAGTTGATTGACTTTTTTTTTCTAAATAATATAAAAAAATTATTAAATCTAAGCAAAGAGAATGTGTCATGAAAAGGGAAAAAAAACTAGCAAATGAGCAGCAAACTTGAGCCTTTCACTGGTTGCAAACCTTCACTTGAACTTAACATTAATTTTTTCAGGGTGATTAATTTTTGTTTTTGTTTTTATTTGAGTCATGGCATAATGATTAAAACCACAGACCTAGAGGCCCAGTGACTTGGGTTTGAATCTCCCTTGGGTCATTTAGTAGGCTCTTGGCAAATGACTTAACTTTTTGCAGGTTAGGCAATGAAGAACAAGGAGTAACTGAACCAACCTCACAGTTCTTGTGAGGATTAAGTCGTTCCGAAGCAGTGCCAAGCTCCCCAGGACTGTGAGGACAGGTTGCACAGCTGAGGTCCTCATTGTGGAGCATTGTTTCCTCCTCGACTTAGGACTTACAGAGCTACAACCAAAGCTGAGCTCCCATCTAGTGTTCTTGTGTTCCCTGCTAAGCCTCTAGTATCTAGCTTGGAAGAAAGTTGTTATTTTCTGTCCCCTGTATTTAATCAATTTGATGTTGCTCTAAGAAAGACTGTGTGGATTGGGCACTATCGATAGTTTGTAAAGTTGCCTAGAAGTGGCCATTTTGGTGCAAGTTAAGTACATACAACTGGCTTTAAAAACCCATTAGCTCAGAACATGGCTCAGATGGTGTCTGACAACTTACGTCCTCTTCATTTTGAACTTCTGTTTTCTGTAGTGGAGATTATGTATGGAAACTTTCTAGTTTTGTTGTTACTGTGTATGTTTATGCATGATGTGTGCCAGTGTGCATACTGTGGCATGAGTGTAGAGGGCAAAAGACAACTTGCAGGAATGAGTTCTCTCTGTTCTGGGGATTGAATTCAGAATCGACAGGCTTTTATGGCAAATGCCTTTACAGACTGAGCCCTCTTGCTAGCTCACAACTTTGTAGTTGTTAGTTTTTATTTTGATACATTGCTACTTTGCTTCTCTCAGTGTACCCTCGCTGTTGCTGTTTTTGTTTTTCCTCCCTCCTTCTTGGGGTTTTATTTACAAATCATATAAACACTAGAAGGGACACACACACACACACACACACACACACACACACACACACACACACAGCTCCCAGAAGCAATTTTAACAATGGTTGTTTTTGGTTTTTAACTCATTACTTCCGAACCCCTGGTATTCATCATCCCTGACAAATACACATAGCTGAAACAGAGCATTGAAAGTTATTTTTAACCATTGACTGTACAATGTCAAGTTATATGTTTTATATGGCTTAAGTAGATAATCTGCAGAGAACAACTGTGGCCACCCTTTCACCAGCTCATTCTGGAGACCAATTCCATTTCTCACCCATATTTTTTTCTAAGAATTGATAAGAGACGGAAGGCAGCTAGTTTACATTTGCATATGGCTCTCCTACAGTGACCATGAACTGCTTGCAGTGTCTGTTGTCTTATTGTCCCAATGAAGCTAGGTTGTGCTGTGGTGACTAACACCCCCCAGCCAAGGACCTGTGGCTTCCTTGGTTCTCTGTTGAAATGTAATCACAGAAGTGAGTACCATGAAGTAAAACATTGCTGTTTCTCCACCACTGTGCAGTGTTCTCCTACACCGACTCACTTAAACAATTGTATACTTTCAGCTTAACTGTATAGAAGTCTTTAAATATGGGAAGTTGACTGCCTTATAGCAGTGTGCTCCCCGTTGCACTGTTCATGTGCATGCCTGTGCACAGGAGTACATGTAGGGATCTGTGTAACAGTGATTGTCAGAGATCCCTGGGATGCTGGGTGACTGACAGGAGTGGAAGCTGCAGAAGAGAGAGAATTTAAATTCCTGAGAGCAGTTCTTTTGAATAATCTAGCTGCTAAACATGCATGAAATGGTTGATCATTTTAAGTTTTAAGGAAAGGGAGAGAAGAGGGAGGGAGAAATAGAAATATAAGCTTGCTGTTATTGACCTTTTTCCATTTAGAAAATTCTAGTTAGTTTCTACTGTGGAAATGTTATATAAGAATCAGAGTAAAAATTACTTATAAATAGAAAGCAATAATCTTTAAGTAAAACATATATTGGAACATTTAAAAATACTTGCTTAGTCCATTGTGTATTCAAGTAGATAAAATTAGGCAAATTGTTAGAGGTAGATACTTAACTGGACAATTTGTCTATTAAGAATAGGTTAGTCAGATGTTTAATCTTGCAGATTTTTATGTTGTCTTCTATTCAATAACAGGTTTTTTATTTTTAAGTCAGGTCCTTTAATGGAGACTTTAACACTTGGGTCAGTGTTCTCTCAGTAAGATGCAGGTTAAGACCTTAGCGCCTGTTAAATAAGAGGAGTAGAAATCCCTTATGTTCAAGTGCTTAAGTCATCCATTTACTATGCCATTGTAAAGATATAGCTCTTTGGCTGTGTGGCAAGCTTCGTGAAGTTTATTCCATGAAGTATTTGCTTTATGAGTGGCTACAACGTGCCTGACTTTATTTCAAACCAACAATAACCAAAAAAAAAAAAAAAAAGTAGACAGTGGTAGATACTGGTAGGCCAGTAAGCCAGGCATAGTGTTGTGCACACATTTAACCTCAGTATACAAGAGGCAGAGGCAGCTGGATCTCTTGAGTTTGAGACTACTCTGGTCTACAGAGAGTTCCATGACAGCTAGAGCTACACAGAGAAACCCTGTCTCAAAAAAAAACCAAGAAATGAACAAATGAATAAGTGAATGATAGACTAGAATTTGTTTATTTCATAGATATGGGAAAGTTAGATTTATGAACGGGCCATAGGTGAATTAGAAAGGGTGTGTTGGAGGTTGGGGATTTAGCTCAGCGGTAGAGCACTTGCCTAGCGAGCACAAGGCCCTGGGTTCGGTCCCCACCTCCGGAAAAAAAAGAAAAAAGAAAAAAAAAAAAAGAAAGGGTGTGTTGCTGACAACTTGCATATATTTTTAAACTGAATAATATTTTTATAAACAAATTAGTTTTGTTTTAAGGCATACTTTAAGTCCATAGTTATGCATAACATAAGATCACATTGAAATGTTATATTGTATTTTGTAGAAATTAAATAGTATATACTTTTCGATATATTTATTAATGCATTATTACTTATTAAGACTTTGCTTTGTATCAGATACTTGCTAGATACTGAGGTAAATAAGATAAAAAGTTAAAGTAACAGTTGAGACTTTAGAGTAACAGTTATCAAGCCAGTGGAATAAAATGTAATGAGAAGTAAGTCCAGAGTGCTGCAGTGTGGATGAGCTGAGATACATTGTATTTGACTTGAGATTCTTTGGGAGGTCTTAATATTGTAGATGTCTAATTTATTCTAGTTTGTAACCTTGACATACACTAATCACTTGTGGTTTCTTCTTTTTTTTTTTTTTTTTTTTTTTCTGAGCTGGGGACCGAACCCAGGGCCTTGTGCTTGCTAGGCAAGCGCTCTACCACTGAGCTAAATCCCCAACCCCTCACTTGTGGTTTCTAAAAGCTACTTTTTTATGTCTGGTGATACTGCTCTGTTGAAAAGCAGAGCCGGAATAAACACCCAGGACATGCTTCCCCAGATATTATTGGAGCAAGTAAAGAAAGGTAGATCTATTGAAGATTGTTAGTGCTTTCTTCAACTACTTTAGTCTGTCAAGTAAACCTAAAATATAGCTTAAAGATGGGGTATCATTTCCCATAGTTTTAGCATTTATCATGGAAACATGGAAGATCTATGCAAATTTTAAAATGAATATATGTTGAGAGTCTGTAACATAATATTCTCATACAGTGTTTGAAACATTTGTAAAATCAGGAAGACACTAAACTTCCTGGACTCAGGTATTTCACCTTGCAGATTAAATTGCTTTAAAAGCCTACTTTGTGAACAGTTTTTTAGGAAGATTTCTTTCCTTATAAATATGGCCTATGGCAACACCTTTTTTTTTTTTGGTTCTTTTTTTCGGAGCTGGGGACCGAACCCAGGGCCTTGCGCTTCCTAGGTAAGCGCTCTACCACTGAGCTAAATCCCCAGCCCCGGCAACACCTTTTTATATTATCATTTTTTAAGGTGTTGGTAATTGAGGACTTACCATACTAGGCATGTTATACATCCACATATCCCTTACAATAGTGTCTTGAAGGAAGTAGTGGGATTTCATAGTAAAGGAACAAGCTTCTATTGCCCAGAGTCACAGAGGTGTAAGCAAATTGGTTTGAATTCAAACTTAGGAGCACCAAATGTTCAGGCCATTGTTCTTCTCAGTCTAAGTCCCATAAACCTTCCGGGTTTTTGTACTGACTCACCTGTCTCCCTGGAAGACCTTTATAAATCTAGAAGGACAGGCAGGCAGACATAAGACTGTGAGACCAAGCTCATTTGAAAAAGTAGGAGTTGGAAAGAAAAGAATATTAGAAAACTGATAATCAGAACATTCCACAAATAAAGTTCGGGTTAGTTCCAATTTCTTTGTTAATGATAGCTAGTAATATAAGAACAAGCATATATAATTGGTTCATTTTCTTTCCGTTGCCATAGCAGCTCATATTATGGAGACACAACTTGGCTCAAGTTCAGGAGTAGTGAGTGGGGATACTTAAATCTTTATATATAGTAGGAGAATCATGCTTGGAAATACTTGGCATGAGCTCCAGGGCTAAAGCCTTGCTGTCTTAGGAGGGGTAACCTTTGTCTTGAATCTTAGCTGTCGCTCAACTGGGTAAGTTAATTTGGACTGAAATCCTAAGTTCTGGAAGGTTTCTCTGCACGCTAAGCCTTCAGATGTCTGCAGGGTATGTTCTGCTGTCCACAGTGAAAGGATGTGATTCCCGGAGAAGCACATGCTCTAAGGAGGGGATGCGCAGCATTGCAGCATCCAGAGCCACGCTCCCCAGGCAGTCAGCAGTGATGCTGCAGTGGGATATTAAATATGATTTTCTCATTTAGTAGCTATGCAGAAGTTTTCAGAAAGAAGCAGTCCCTTAATGAAGGCTAATTATGGGGAAGCTTTCTCAACTTGAAAGCTATTGAGTTTTTTTCTTTTTCAGTTTTATTTTTGTTATTTGATTTATCTGCTTAGTATTTTTCTGTCTTAAAATTGCATCGGAAAAGCAAATCCTTAATTTTTAATTGGATTTTTATATGAAGCCCTTTCCCAATTAACATAAAGTTTATCTATTTTAACTGCTTGGGTATTACAGTAAAAAAGAGAGCCTAGCCTATTGGGGGGCGGAATTAATTTACCATTGGAGATATGTTTTAAACTACAAAGGAAAAAGTCTAAGGTAACTTGTTTTCTACTGTGTTTTTGTTAGCATTTCTCTTTATATACAGAAATATCAAGTTAAATATCACTACCAAGATGCCTGAAGTTTTTGTTTTAAAATTTCTAAATATTTTACCACTCTGCATATACATGTATGTGTGTATCTGTATGTGTGTTTGTGTGTGTGTGCATGCGTGCACGCGTGTGTGTATGTATATATACCTTCTGCACATAAAATCTTAAAAAAAATCACTTGCTTCTGATTGACATTTCAGGTAAGAAACTATCATTCGAATCATTTGAAGTTAAAGATTTATTAGACTTGTTTAAATAAAGTTAGCTTTTTATGTTAATTAAAAACTAATTAGACATCAGTTTAACTCAGAGTTAGACTTTTTCTTGTTCATTTGTATATTTTAAATGCTAATGAAAAGTATCCTAGGTAAGCCTTGCTTATAGTAAGGTTGGAACCTCTCCGATTTTCAGGGGAATTTTAGATGACAGTGCTATAGGACTCACATTAGAGAACCAAGAATAATCTATCATACTGGTTCTCAGTCGTGGATGAGCATCTGAACTATTTGTTATTACTATTGCCACAAAAATGTTGATTCAGAATCTTTGAAGGTGGGACTGGGCTCTAATTCTGTAAAGCCCCATGTTAGTTTCTAAATTAATCTCTCTCTCTCTCTCTCTCTCTCTCTCTCTCTCTCTCTCTCTGTGTGTGTGTGTGTGTGTGTGAGTGTGAGTGTGTGTGTGTGTGTGTGTGTGTGTGTGTGTGTGTGTGTATCTTTGAAAACTCCTTTTGGGGATAGCTTACTGAAAATGATATATCCTGGGACCTTTGGCTCTACTTCTCAGGAATTGCTGAAGAATCAGACCTTATATGTTTATCATGTATGCATGAGACCCCAGGTTCTATTTTAGCACCAAAAGAATCAATGGATCAAGTATCTAAAGGTGTTCACACTCTTCCAGGTCCACAAAAGTTCAAATGCATGGCAGGCTAGCTTCAGAGGAAGGATTTAGGGCATGCACCACTGATGAAGCACTCATCACAGAGTCAGAACCTGTTCCTCTTCTGACTGTGTGGTGCCGCCCACTTGCAGTCCACTGTCTGCAGTGATAGCCAAGCCCTGCCTCTTCTTTTAGAGGGTACCGACACTTTTTTTTCTGTAAAAATACTTTTAATTCTGGATCAGATACATTGAATATTTATATTTCTTTTTGTTGCTGTTAGAATTTTATTTAAATGAAAACATTCTTACAAAAGAATATTTTTACGAAGGAGTTTTTTGTTTTGTTTTGTTTTACAAAATTTTAACTTGAAATTTTAACTGAAAATTTTAGATGGCAGTACTGTCTGGTTTTGTATTTGTTTCTAAGTCCAGGTACTATTTCCTGGATGGTTCTCAGTGCTATAAGGAGGGCAGGGAGCCTGACTTTGGGTTCACAGACTGTGATTTACTTGGAAGAGCTGGCATTCTGTGAAAAGAAAGGCTCAACTAAAGATTGGCCACACCAACCTGATTTCTATCACCTTGGTGAAGAGGGACCACAGGCTACTTTGGCCTCTCTGTGTCAGTGCTCTGTGAGATGGGAAATGTTACAAGGCAGTAGTCTGAGCTGTCCACAGTCATTTTCCTTCCCTTGGAGATGATACTCTTATTAGGACATTTTAGGGTATATATTCATATTCCAATTTTCCCTTGTAAGTTCTTTTTATAAAAGTTTCCATGTTTCCCTTAAGCATTAACCAAGGCATTCAGTTATTCATTCAATAATAACCCCCCCATGTGCAATTATCACTGCTATATTAAATAAAGAATTTGATGATTGGATTTAAAGTCTGTGAGTGGGCTGAAGGTGTTGCTCAGTGGTAGGGCACTTGACCTTAATTTGAAAGGCACTGGGTTCAATCCCCATTACTTCAAGCAAGTAAAAAGTACATGCATGTATCATGTTGCATGCATTTGCTGTTTTGATCACATTCATCCCACTTTTACTGTCATCAGTCCCATGATTTGATTTCTTTGTTTTACTTTTACAAAGTTCTTATCTTCGTATTATTCTTATTACTTAAGGTTTTTCTGTTACTGTCTAAATTCCTTGACTTAGCTTTTAAACTTTGTTAACCATGCCCAAAGTGCTGTTTGTAGAGTAGGAGGGTTATGTGAATGTATAGGTTGCCAAAAGAATCAGCTCTTCATCTTTGCAGTGTCTGTTTAGTACAAGCAAAACTCTGATTCTCTTGTTCTGCCCACAACCCACTGGACACACTGTGGAGTAAATGATTGGACCAACAGCTGTGGGATCTTGGACGCCTGCTCCAAGGTGTGTGCTCACCTGGGCTCTCCCAGTCCTACCTCAGTGCTCTGATTGAAATAATAGTTCCATTTCCCACAGTGACTTGAACTTCGACTTCTCCTGCCCCCACCATTCTTGTAGCTAACACTAGCTGCCTTTTCAGGAGGCCAGAGGCACAGCCACTGAGAAGTGACTGCTTCTCTGCAATCCACAAAGCTGCTTCCATCAGTCAGAGCCCTCAGCTCTGTTCTGTGCAGCATCCCTTCCAGGAACCTCTGCCGAGTCTATGAGCATGCTGCCTCCCTTCCAGAACACTTCCCTTCATTGCCAAATGAAGCAAAGGAAACAAAACCAAACACCAGTAAAAGTCTTTACTGAATTCTATGTCCATTTCTAGATGCTTCTTTTCCCTCCTTCAGACAGCTCTGTTGTCTGTAAACACCTGTCTAAAGCATATCTTTATTTTCTTTACTTTTCTCATCATCAGCAGACCCTATCCTGCCTCTCTCATTTTTAGACTAGATAGGTGATCTTTGAGTTGTGAAGCTCACAGATCACTGCTTTCTTTCAACAGCAGGGTATTCCTGGGCCGATCTCTCCCTGTAGCCTTCCTTTCCTTTGTTACTTAGTGCCACACTTTCTTTTCTGTTCTCTCTGACCTTCCAACTGCTCTTAGACCTTTCTGCAGCCCAAAACTGTAAATGACTGGCATCCATGCTCTGCATTGTGCTCCCCTGACTATCTTCCTTCAGAATTACCTCTCTGGGTATGTGTTCAGGCCATACAACCAGCCACATGCTTTCAGCTTGAACAACAGAGAGCTTGTTGACTCAAACAGACAGTCAGCATTACTAAGTCTTACTATCTAATAGTACTGGAAATTCAAAGGGAGGATGGACTCTCTTTTTTTATTGAATATTTTATTTTTTACATTTCAAATGCTATCTATCCCCTGTCCTGGTTTCCCCACTGGAAATCCACATCCCATCCCCCTACCCCCTGTTTCTATGAGAGTGCTCCTCCACCTACCCACCCACTCCCACCTCCCTGCCCTGGCATTCCCCTACATTGGCGCATCGATCCTTCACAGGACCAAAGGCCTATCCTCCCATTGATGTACAGCAAGGCCAGAGGATGGACTCTTAAGTAATGCATTCAGCAGCTCAGAGGGCCACTCTTTGTTTATTCTGTTGCTCTCAGCATAGGCTTTATTCTAAGGCTGGTCTCAGGGTGGTAAGGTACCCAGTACTATGTAGAGAACAAAATGACCATTTTTAGACATTTTAGAAGTTTAGATTTCAAAGTATCACTAGCATACATCTCTGCTGACTGACACAGCAGTGACTGAGACTCGGCTGAGTAAGATTCCCAGACAGCTACAGACGAACTATGTGAGGCCAGTAGCTGCTAGTAGTTCAATCACTTTACTAAAACCTCTTCAGTGATTTCCCCTTTCCCGTTGGGTCTCAGAACCTTTATAATGACTTAATTTTTTTTTTTCAGTAAACTGTCTCCTTATGCACAGACAATCTTACTGTGGAGTAATTTCACTGGCTTATACTAAGCATGCTAGGGAGGGTGGGGGTGTCTCTGAATCAGTGTTCTTTCCTCAGGAAAGCCTGCATTGATCCTGAGTGAGGGCATAGAACATAATTAGCTCTTAGAGTGTCTGTATACAAAGCACCCAAAATTATGATTTGAATGAACACAAGTTGATCAGTTGATTGACTGGATATTGTATTCTTGAGTAATTAGGAAACAAGATAAATAGTACAGAGCTATAAACTGCCCTCCACCACACCAAGCAAGGGTAAAACCAGAGTTGGGTAGGCTCAGATAGCATTTGCTAGGTCACTGGATCACTGTTTTTAAAATGTTAATATCTATAGTTTACTTTTAGAAGAATGAAGTGTTAGTAAAACATAATTAAATGTAGTGTTAATTTACTATTTTAATATCTCGGCCTGTCTTAGTTTATATTTTTGGTAGTGAGCCTAGCCTGTAATGGCTGAGTCATCTCTTCAGGTTCTGTCTCAGTTTATATGGAAATGAATTTTATGTTCTTACCAAGTCTTATGCTTAAATTGCACATGATGTCACTTAGGAGATAGGCAGAGAGACTGATGATCTAGGAAAATACATTTTTAGCCAATAGAATGTTTGTTAGTTACTTTGCCCTGTAAAGCTTCAAAACTACTGTAGGAGAATATTTGGGAAATGTAGTCCAAAGTGCAGGAAGTTTCCCAGGTTTACCTCAGACTTTTCTGTAAGTGGGCCGCATCTAAGCTAGATTAGTACTGTCCTGGTAAAGTTGAGAAATTAGTTCGTCAGTGGGCTGTGGTCCTCTTAAGACAGAATTGTTTTAGAAAACAATATACCTTCATAAGACACAATAATTAGACATATTTAGTTTCTTGGAAACTGATTCTTTTCTCCTCTTCCAACCTTGCAAATTCCTCCACAACAAACTTTGAATCCTCCTTACATACAGACATTAGCAGTCAGCCATTGTAGATGAGCCATTGTAGAGATGCAAAAAGGTACAAATCTAGATGACATCCTTTCAGAATGCTAGGAAATACATTCTAACCAGAGTGTTTTGAAGCCCAACAGCAGAACAGTGGCTGTTGGCAGTTAAGCCTTTATGCATGCCTGTGTCTGCTGTTGCTATATTCACTAGATTATGTGCAATAATTGTAAGATCTCAAGTCATATTTCTAAAGATGCTGTACATTTTGAGATAAAACAATAAGACAATACCAAGACTAAAATAAGATGGAAGCCTGTGTTCTTCAGACGTGCCCCAGAGTTGACGTCTGAAAGCATGCCTTGTGACTTTGGGGCAGCAGGCAGGAGCTCTGGTGCCCCATCCCGCACCTGCTTGTGTTTGCTGTTTGGTCTAGGAAATACTGCTGTCATGTCCTAGTATTTATCCTCCTGCTTATTCATATTTTCTGTGGTAAAATGAAATACTTTCAACCTCATTACAGTGTATCTGTTATATAGAATGATAATTATTTTCATGTAGTTAAAGTTAATAAAAAGAATATGTACTTATTCTAATTTTGTCAACTAAATAATTTATTACTTCTCAAATGATTTTAAAATTAATTTATTGAAAGATGATTTTGAATAAAAGGTCAGTACAAATCGGCAAAAATAACTCACATATTTCTTTAGTTAGTGACAGATGATTGATGTTGACTCACTCTCCTCTGTGAGTCTCCCTCCAGTGCATTTATCATGGTACTAATATGTGTCCCAGTGAGTCATGATCTGAAGCACGAGATTGCTTCTGCCTCTGTAGCTTTGAAATTTAATGTTATGCAATCAGCAAATTATAAAAGATCCTTTTTGAAAAGCTGAGAAATGAAACACTTTGGTAATTTGGTGTAGACTGGTGTAGTTGCCACATAACACATGAATGGCCAGTTAAGTAGACTTAAAGAAAATGCCAGCATGTTCTACCTCTTGTATTTTTTAAATTCCTGGGTGGCAAGGGTTATTTCTTCTCCACTAACTGAAGGGAATCCTGTTGAAATTTTAAGGTCTGAGTGATTCCTGGTTTAGAGAGAGTGACTGCCCAGAGCTGGCATGACTGGCTGGAAATATCTCAGAAAGTGTTTATTTCTTTTATCCACTGCTTTAATGTGGTTTCAGAATGCTGGTACTGTTAAACTAGTTCTTCAGTAGATTAGCTTATGACCTCGTAACTGATCTCCGCGGTGGTTGTATTCTGTCAAGTCCCCACACGCTTACCCGGTGTAGGCCTGGGATGCTGCTCCACTTCCAAGTCACGTGGCCTCAGGAAACCCTTACTCTGAGACCCCAGGGTAGGCACAAGAAGCCCCTATGAAATTCAGTGCTTTGACTGAATACTCTTGTTTGGGACAATCCTGGATATTAAAAACTATGTTAATGGTGTACATTTGGAAGCCAGCATGGACATTCCTAGTATACCATGTAGTCCTGGATGTCCTGTCACTCACTGTATACTAGCCACCAACTCACAAACATCCACCTGTCTCTGTCTTCCACATTCTAGGATTAAAGGTGAAGTGCCATCACCACTTGGCTGAATTGTTTAATTCTTAAAGAAGTCATTTATTTGGGAAGTTTAATTTTTAAAACATCATACTTGCCAATTAGGTTACGTCAACTATTACCATATTTTAATGTCTTATTTACACAAGCCATGAACCTATAACTTGATAACAGCCCTTGTTTCTGTTTATATGACTTAATTTTTAGCATCTATGTAACACATACTTTAGTTTAATTTCTATATTAATTTTCTTAGGTTAGCAAATAAAATGATGGGTTTCATCACGGCCTCTTCTTACAGTTGTGTCACGTTGTTCTTGCTCCTGTCCACAGCCTCCCCATGAACCCCTTGCTCTGTCTGTCACCGTCTCTCATTTCACATCTCCCTGCCTAGTTGTTCACCTGTGCACACATGTATTTAAATATATGCCATATGTAATTTTGGGGTTAGGTTCTGCACATAAGAACCTATCATGAATTTATCATGAGCCCAGCTTACTTTGCTTAACATGATGATTTTTAGCTTAATTTCTAATGAAAAGTAATGCTGTTGTGCTAGCTTAAAAGCCTCTGGTAAGCAAAACAATGACTTGTGTATTCTTAGATGACAAGAAACGGTCAATTTGGAAGCAGATTAGTAGAGTCCATGTTCCTGAGAGGCAGCATACTTAGAGTGAGGCATATCTGATGGTTTCGTTTGAGTTCTCACAAAGCTCAAGATTGTGATTCTGAATGCTTATTGGAAAAAGGCAAAAAATATAAGAGCTAAACTAAAACTCAGGCAGAAATTGTATTCTGTTGGTATTTGGATGGTGTGAGGGTGACTTTCTTGCATGTCTTTCAGAGCGCTTTCTGTCATTGATTTCTTGATATTGGTGACAGCACTGAGAGTTTAGATTAAGTTTGTTTTTAAACTAAAAATTATAATTTATATAATGTATTGCTAGGTTCAGTTACTATGAAAGTTTGCTACCTAGGTCTTGGAAATAGAGGAAAAATGAGTTTTAAAATATATTACAAAGGGTTGAAGAGATGGTTATTCTAGCGCACTCTTCCAAGAGGACTAAAATTGGGTCCTAAATACCCTTGAGTGGCTCACAACATCCTGTAACCCCAGCTTCAGCTCCAGGAGATCCAGTGTCCTTTCCTGACCTCTGAGAGCACCTGCATTCATATTTGCATACTCACTCCCACAGACAAGACACATAATTAAAAATTAATAAAAAATAAAAATGTAAAATATAAGAAAACATACAGCAAAAATATGATTACATTACAAAAGAGTCATGTAATTCTTCCACCTTTGTATGCTTAGAAATTACAGTGATTTATGTGTGCCTGTGTGCATGCACAGATTCATTTGCAGCATTTACAAGCTAATTCTTTTGATTGGATCATTCACTGACCTGACTAGCTTGCCATAAGAATCCACCTGTCTACACCTCCCCAGTGTTGGGATTACAAGTGTGTACCACTGTGCCCAGCCTTTTACATAGGTTCTGGGAATCAAACTCTGGTCTTCAAGCTTGTGTGTCAAGGTCTTTACCATCCAAGCTGTCTCCCCAACCCCATTACTGTAGTTCTTTTTAAAAAGTTAATAACAAAAACAGTTAGTAGCTAGTGTGTGTGTGTGTGTGTGTGTGTGTGTGTGTGTGTGTTTGTGTGCGCACATGCGTGCATGTGAATGTGTGTAGTGTCTTATTATGTAGTTCTGGCTATCCTGGAACTCACTGTGTAGACCAGGCTGGCTTCAGAATCAGGGAGATCCACCTGTCTCTGCCTTGCAGACACTGGGATTAAAGGTGTGCACCACCATGCTCAGCTAATATTAGCAAAGTGTCAGAGAAAGGAAAGAGGCATATTTAACACTCAGCAATCAGCTTTTGAAAGTACTTTGTTAATTTGATAACTTTTAATAGCTTTGATCAAGTGAAATAGCAAAGTGACCTCTCATTGTTCTTTTTAGCTGGTTTTATTCCATTATTGGCTGCCCACAATTGTTCAGCCAGTGCTGTACAAGTGGCAGTGCAGATGGTTTTACCCATGAGAGTGCTGGGCAGAGTAGGTGCATGCACGTTTGTGCTGGTTTCTGCCACATTGCCCTCCTCTAAGGTCATGATTTTTAATGTGGAGAAGCCTTGTCTTCCTGTCGTCTTGACACCAGTACATTGGCAGATAACCAGTTTCACCAGCCTCATTCTTAGCACTGGTCCATTAAATGAGTCTACAACTTCATTTCTCTAATTATAAGGGGAATTAAGTAGCTTTCCATGAGTTTCTAAGCCTTTTGTAGGCTTTTTCTGTTTTCTGCTTTTTCTTATGTTTTGCTCATTTTTTCTTTTTCTTTCATTTTTATTAAAAAGGTAGAGCTCCATTAAATATTAGGGATATTAGCCTTACATTTGTGGTGCAGGTGACAGTGTCCTTATCTGCTTACTTATCCAGTTTGCCATTTAAATAACTCATTTGCCTTATTCATAATGTACTTTGAATGTGCCGGAGTTTGATTTTGGTACTAAGTTTTTCCTTTTTTAACTTTTAGATTTTATGCTTAGTTTATGGTGCTAATGGCTCACAGTTCCGGTCAGATTTTCTTGCCCTTCCCTAGTTTCTCTGCTTCAGGGTTTTGGGTAACAGGACCCCCCCACCCCCTTTAACATTAAAGGGCTTCATTTACATTTTCTAGTGCTCGACAGTTCCATTTTCAGACTCTTGGCTGGATTTTTCACTCATTCTTTTAAGTTTTATTATTACTCATAACCACATCATCTGTGACTTTTGCAAGAAGTAACAACTTCTTCAGTTCTGATTAACTTCTTGAACCTCCACTTCTCTAGCATGTCTTGCAGGCATGAGCCACCACCTCACGTAATTGTCCTTTGTGTAGTAGTAAGCGAGAATAGAGATGGTGGCCATCCTTGATGCTTTCCTCATGTTAGTAGAAGATTGTCAACATCTTAACATTCTGCCAGCTTTCAGGCCAGTATGTGTATATTAAACAATTATCCCTCGATTCTTAGTTGTTGAATGATCCTTACGTAAATTTGCACTGAATTCTGTCTGGTACTTTTTCAGCATCTATAGAGATGATGATATTCTTAGTTTCTTTAGTATCCTGCTAGATTTTCTAACATTAAATATCATCGCTTTTTTAGAATAAAACTTCCTTTTATTTTTTATTATTATGTTTGCCAACATTTTATTTAGAACATTTTCATAGGTAATAGCTAACTTGTTAGTTTCTTCATAAGCTGTTTGTATGTTTCTTGGTGTAAGAATTTTTTAATAAGTCTAAAGAAACTGACTTTCTACTTCTGAGTTCCTGTCACTCTTGTTCTGTTGTGGATAGGAATTTTCTAGTTTTCCTCCTAAAGTCAATTTCCCATATTGAGTTCTATTTTCCTGGACAAGACAAGATCTCAGGTTTTCCTTTTTCATGGCTTATTAGTTTATCTTTGCTTCTTCCTGAGAAAAATTATATAGATCATGGAGTTGTATGGTATTTGGATGGCTGAAAGTGTCTCTTGTCAACCTCCAGTTAACTATTTAGGTGACTTTGAAATGTAGGTAGAACTCAGCTTGTCAGTATTGGAAGGTAGGCCCTGGGAATGTTGCTAATCCTCTGAGCCCACTTGTCTTAACCTGCACCAACTTGGAGCCTTCCTGTCTGCCTGTGCTCTGCCAGGCCACACTGGCCTTCCTTCGCAAATGCCGTGTTTCTGAAACATGTTGCTCAGAGATACATCACACGTTCTTCTTTGTTTCTCACTGTAAAGTTTTTTAACTTTGTTGACAATTATATCAACTTTAATTTTAAACCCTTTAAGCTCAGCATTATTTTTAACATTTCGTTAGCATTCTTGTTTGCAAAAGAGCCACAATATGAAAACTCCTGAGAATTGATAAATTAATTTTTGACTTTTGATTCCTTAGTAAATTCTTAGATAAGACACTAAAGTGTGACTAGCTAAAGAAGTAAATTCTGTTTCACCAAATTAAAACCTTTCTGTGCATCAAAGGACATAACTTAAAAAACAAAACAAACAAAACAAACAAACAAACAAAAAAAAACAAGTAAAGAGCTAGGTGTGGTACATACTTGTAATCCTACCTGACAGGAAATTGAGACAGGAAGATTGAAAATTGTAAGGCCAAGTCTGGGTTACATATTGAGACCTTGTTGTGTGTATAGTGGTGGGGAGGGAACAAGAGAGAGACAAAGTCAAAATGGATGAAAATAAATGGTGAATGCAGCATGTAGAAAGGAGGAAACTGTAAAGCGTACACCTCCAAGAGGGGTTAACACCAAGACAATATAACTCCCCATGCACCAACTACATAACAGTTAAAATGGACAAGCAGTTCACAGGACATTTCTCCGAAGAAAATGATGGCAAAAAGCCAATAAAACATAAAAAGATGTTCAGTATTACTGGATATTACAGAAATTGATAAATCACAACCGTAGCCATAGACTATTTAGCACCTATGCAAATGGCTGTCATTTAAAAATAAGAAAAAGTAAATTAAAAATTAAATAAAAAATTAGTGTTTGTAATGATGTGGGGGAATTAAATAGCTTACATTGTTGGTCAGGGTGTCATGGTTTGGCTATGTAGAAATCAGTTTTTTTTCTTTTTTTTTAATTGGATATTTTTTATTTATATTTCAAATGTTATCCCCTTTCCCCCACCAAACTACCCACCCCTTCCCACCTCCCCATCCTGACATTCCCCTACACTGCAGGATCCAGACTTGGCAGGACCAAGGGCTTCTCCTCCCTTTGGTGCCCAACAAGGCCATCCTCTGCTACATATGCAGCTATAGCCATGGGTCTGTCGATGTGTACTCTTTGGATGGTGGTTTAGTGCCTGGGAGCTCTGGTTGGTTGATATTGATATTCTTATTGGGTTGCAAGCCTCTTAAGCTCCTTCAATCCTTTCCTAACTCCTCCAATGTGGACCCCATTCTGAGTTCAATGGTTGGCTGCGAGCATTTGCCTCTGTATTTGTCATGCTCTGGCAGAGCTTCTCAGGAGACAGCTATGTTAGGCTCCTGTCAGCATGCACTTCTTGGCCTCAGCAATATCATCTGGGTTTGCTGGCTGTATATATATGGGCTGGATCCCCAGGTGGGGCAGGCTCTGAATGGTCATTCCTTCAGTCTCTGCTCCAAACTACTTTGTCTCCATATCTCCTCCTATGAACATTTTTGTTCCTCATCCTAAGAAGGACTGAAGCATCCATACTTGGTCATCCTTCTTCTTGAGCTTTATGTGGTCTGTGGATTGTATCTTGGGTAATTCAAGCTTTTGGGCTAATATCCACTTATCAGTGAGTGCATACCATGGGTGTTTATTTGGGATTGGGTTACCTCACTCAGAATGATATTTTCTAGTTCCATCTATTTGCCTATGAATTTCATGAAGTCATTGTTTTTAAAAGCTGAGTAGTACTCCATTGTGTAGATGTACCACATTTTCTGTATCCATTCCTCTATTGAAGGGCATCTGGGTTCTTTCCAGCTTCTGGCTATTATAAATAAGGCTGCTATGAACATAGTGGAGCACGTGTCTTTGTTGTATGTTGGAGCATCCTTTGGGTATATGCCCAGGAGTGGGATAGCTGTTCTCAGGTAGTGGAATGTCCAGTTTTCTGAGGAACCTCCAGACTGATTTCCAGAGTGGTTGTACCAGTCTGCAATCCCACCAACAGTGGAGGAGTGTTCCTCTTTCTCCACATCCTCCCCAGCATCTGTTGTCACCTGAGTTTTTGATCTTAGCCATTCTGACTGGAGTGAGGTGGAATCTCAGGGTTGTTTTGATCTGCATTTCCCTGATGACTAAGGATGTTGAACATTTCTTTAGGTACTTCTCAGCCATTCGACATTTCTCAGCTGAGAATTCTTCGTTAATCTCTGTACCCCATTTTTAAATAGGGTTATTTGATTCTCTGGATTCTAATTTCTTGAGTTCTTTGTATATATTAGATATTAGCCCTCTATCAGATGTAGGATAGGTAAAGATCTTTTTCCAATCTGATGGTTACCCTTTTGTCCTATTGACAGTGTCCTTTGCTTTACAGAAGCTTTGCAATTTTATGAGGTCCCATTTGTTGATTCTTGATCTTTGGTGTTCTGTTTAGGAAAATTTCCCCAGTGCCCATGTGTTCCAGGCTCTTCCCCACTTTTTCTTAGATTAGTTTGAGTGTATTTGGTTTTATGTGGAGATCCTTGATCCACTTGGACTTGAGCTTTGTACACAGTGAAAGGAATGGATCAATTTGCATTCCTCTATATGCTGACCTCCAGTTAAACCAGCACCATTTGTTGAAAATGTTGTCTTTTTTCCACAGTTGGTTTTAGCTCCTTTGTCAAAGATCAAGTGACCATAGGTGTGTGGGTTCATTTCTGGGTGTTCAATTCTTTTCCATTGATCCACCTGCCTGTCTCTATACCAATATCATACAGTTTTTATCACTATTGCTCTGTAATACAGCTTGAGGTCAGGGATGGTGATTCCTCCAGAAGTTCTTTTACTGTTGTGGATAGTTTTCACTATCCTGGGTTTTTTGTTTTTCCAAATGAATTTGCAAATTGTTCTTTCTAACTCTATGAAGAATTGAGTTAATCCTGCCAATCCATGAGCATGGGAGATCTTTCCATATTCTGAGATCTTCAATTTCTTTCTTCAGAGATTTGAAGTTCTTATCATACAGATCTTTCACTTGCTTGATTAGAGTCACACCGAGGTATTTGGGACTATTGTGAAGGGTATCATTTCCCTCATCATGTTTATCCTTTGAGTAGAGGGAGGTTACTGATTTGTTTGAATTAATTTTATATTCAGCCACCGTTGTTGTTTATCAGGCTTAGTAATTCTCTTGTGGAACTTTTGGGGTCACTTAAGTTCACTATCATATCATCTGCAAATAGTGATATTTTGACTTCTTCCTTTCCAATTTGTATCCCTTTGACCTCTTTTTTTTTTTTTGTTTGTTTGTTTGTTTGATTGATTGCTCTGGCTAGGACTTTGAGTGCTATATAGAATAGGTAGGGAGAGAGTGGGCAGCCTTGTCTTTTCCCGTATTTTAGTGGGATTGCTTAAAATTTCTCTCCATTTAGTTTGATGTTGGCTACTGGTTTGCTCTATATTGCTTTTACCATGTTTAGGTATGGGCCTTGAATTCCTGATCGTTCCAAGACTCTTATCATGAAGGGGTGTTGAATTTTGTCAAATGCTTTCTCAGCATCCAATGAGATGATCACATGTTTTTTTTTCTTTGAGTTTGTTTATATTGTGGATTACATTGATGGATTTCCATATATTGAACCATCCTGCATTCCTGGGATGAAGCCTACTTGATCATGATGGATGATCGTTTTGATGTGTTTTTGGATTCAGTTTGCGAGAATTTTATTGAGTATTTTTACATCGTTGTTCATAAGGGAAATTGGTCTAAAGTTCTCTTTCTTTGTTGTTTTTGTGTGGTATAGGTATAAGTGTAATTGTGGCTTCATAGAAGGAATTGGGTAATGTTCCTTCTGTTTCAATTTTGTGGAATAGTTTGTTCAGTATTAATAATAGGTCTTCTATGAAGTTGTGATAGAATTCTGCACTAACCCCATCTGGTCCTTTTGTTTGTTTCTTTTTTCCTTTTCTTTTTTTTTTTTCCGGAGCTGGGGACCGAACCCAGGGCCTTGTGCTTGCTAGGCAAGCGCTCTACCACTGAGCTAAATCCCCAACCCCTTTTTCAGCCTTTTACTGTGAGATAATATCTGTCTTTGTCACTCAGGTGTGTGTCCTGTATGTAGCAAAATGCTAGGTCCTCTTTTCATATCCAGTCTGTTACTCTATGTCTTTTTATTGGGGAATTGAGTCCACTGGTGTTAAGATATATTAAGGAATAGTAATTGTTGTTTCCTATTATTTTTCTTGTTAGATGTGGAATTATGTTTGTGTGGCTCTCTTCTTTTGGTTTTGTTGTAAGAAGATTAGTTTCTTGCTTTTTCTAGTATGTAGTTTCCTTCCTTGTGTTGGAGTTTTCCATTTATTATCCTTTCTAGGGCTGGAATTGTGGAAAGATATTGTGTAAATTTGGTTTTGTCATGGAATATTTTGGTTTCTCCATTTATGTTAATTGAGAGTTTTGCTGGATACAGTAGCCTGAGCTGGCATTTGTGTTCTCTTAGGGTCTGTATGATATCTATCTAGGATCTTCTGGCTTTCATAGTCTCTGGTGAGAAGTCTGGTGTGATTCTGATAGGTCTGCCTTTATATGTTACTTGACCTTTTTTCCTTACTGTTTTTAACATTCTTTCTTTGCTTTGTGCATTTGGTGTTTTGACTATCATATGACGGAAGGAGTTTCTTTCCTGGTCCAATCTATTTGGAGTTCTGTAGGCTTCTTTTATGCTTATGGGCATCTCTTTCTTTAGGTTAGGAAAGTTTTCTTCTATAATTTTGTTAAAGATATTTACTGGCCCTTTCAGTTGGGAATCTTCACTCTTTTCTATACCTATTATCCTTAGGTTTGGTCTTCTCATTGAGTCCTGGATTTCCTGGATGTTTTGGGTTAGGAGCTTTTTGCATTTTTCTTTGACAGTTGTGTCAATGTTTTCTATGGATCTTCTGCCCCTGAGATTCTCTCTTCTATCTCTTGTATTCTGTTGGTGATGCTTGTGTCTATGACTCCTGATCTCTTTCCTAGGTTTTCTATCTCCAGGGTTGTCTTCCTTTGTGATTTCTTTATTGTTTCTATTTCCATTTTTAGATCATGGATTGTTTTGTTCAATTCCTTCACCTGTTTTGTTGTGTTTTCCTGTAATTCTTTCAGGGATTTTTGTATTTCCTCTTTAAGGGCTTTTACTGGTTTACCTGTGTTGTCCTGTATTTCTTTATGGGAGTTATTTATGTCCTTCTTAAAGTCCTCTATCATCATCATGAGATGTGATTTTAAATCCAAATCTTGCTTTTTCTAGTGTGTTTGGATATCCTGTATTTGCTTTGGTGTGAGAACTGGGCTCAGATGATTCCCAGTAGTCTTTGTTTCTCTTGCTTAGGTTCCTTTGCTTGTCTCTCGCCATCTGGTTGTCTCTGCTGTCAGCTTGTCTTTCTGTCTCTGACAGTGGCTTGACTCTCCTGTAAGCCTGTGTGTTAGCACTCCTGGAGACCAGCTTTCTCCTAGCAGGATGTGGGTACAAAGAGCTGTGTCACAAGGTCAGTTCTGCGCTAGGCATCCTGTCCCAGACTGCTCCTAGGTTCCTGTGTCCTGAGGGCTCCAGGTGGGTTCCTTCTTTGAAAGAAATGTGAGCAGAAGTATAGTCTCCCCTGAGCTCTCAGGTTTGTCCATACTTCTGAGAGTCCAGCTCTCTGCCCCATGGTGTTAGGGTACAGAGAGCTGTTAGGACTAGGTCAGCTCTGGGCCCAGCCAATTTTATAAATGTTGCTAAGGTTAAACAGATCTACTGTGAGATTTTGCAGTTCCTTTTCTGGGTACATCCCCAAAGGAATTGAGCACATACACTTCTGCCAGTGTTGTTGACAACTAGCCATTAGCAACCACTGTGTTCATAGATGGATTGATGGATGAACAAAGTGTCACACACAGAAGATACTGTGAGGGATGGGAAGAAGGGTACACTGATATCTCCTGGAGCAGGTGGGCTGGAAAACATGACAGTAAGTGATATAAGCCAGATGCAGGCCACACACTGAGATCCACCTGTGAAATGAGTGCCTTTGTTACACACACCCCAGCCCACTAAGCTGAACATTTCCTATCTGTACAGTGAATGGCTTATGGCTGATTGCTCAGTAAAAACCAGCTGTCGCTTTTCTAATTTGTCATTGCAGTTTTACAATCCAGTCATTCAGTCTGGATACATCCTTTGGACATGCAGATCACTGTGGTCTGGATATCAGATATGGATTTTATCCTCTGGGATTCACTTCACAACTCTTTATTTTTTAAAAGGAGAAACTTACTTTTTTACAAGTGGAGCTTGTGGAAAATTATCAGAGTTGGGCCCTTTGATTAAATACTGGTGGTCTTATCCGAGAAAGGTCTCACATGCGTGTGTGATCATTCTGTGATGCTCAGCACTGCTGAGGGCTCTGCTACCAAAGACCAGTGGTAAGTACAGGCCCTCTGGTTAGACCATGACAGGGAGCCAAACAGACGTCTAGTAACTTACCTAGCTTGCCTGTTGTGCTACTAGCAATGGAAAAGATTCAAGCCAGTGTAGTTAAATTTAATCCCAGCACTTGTGCAGCAGAGGTAAGCAGATCTCCTAGTTCTAGGCCAGCTTGTTTTACAGGACAGCCAGGGGTATACAGAGAGACCCTGCCTTGAAAAACCCAACTTTGAAAGACTTGGTTGTGTTCAATCTAATGTGCAGATAACCTAGCAGGGCATCCACTCTGAGTTCTTTGCATCCCTCCACACCAGATGCTTGCACACATGGAATGACCTAACTGCTTGTTTTGGAAGTTCTTGGAGTACTTGAGATTTACTCCTCTTAAGACATGATAACCAACTTTATTATTTTGAACTAACTTTATTCTTTCTCTGTCCTTTTTTTTTTTCAAATTAAAAAGTAGAGGTAAAATATACTTAACATAAAATCTGCCATCTTAACCATTTTAAGCACATAGTTCAGTGTAAAGGCATCTCGAATGCTGCACAACTGTCCTCAGTGACACCCACACCACAACTCACTAAGCAGCAGCTCTGCATCCCCTCACGCCTAGCTCCTGGCAGCTAAAGGTTCATTATGATACATTAAAATTAATTAACCTTGGGGGGACTGTTTACTCAGGAAGCATTTATTTACATCTATTTCATGGTAAAGGTTATCAAAGACATAGTGAAAACTTAAAATAGGTGTGTGCTTTAGACAATGATAAGTTAGCATGATAGTACACACTTGGCATCCCACCATGTAGGAGGGTGAGGCAGGAGGATCACTAGTTCTAGCCAACACCCCGGGGCTATCAAGGCCCCCAACTAACTAAATGAAATAAAAAAATTTAAGGCTGTTAGTACATGTCAAATAATGGATAGGAATTGGCATTGGGCTGATGGTGTCGTACATGTAACTTGCATACACGTTTTAATAATGACAGTTGTGAGACACGAAAATAGGCTAAGCCAACGCAAGAAGCCAACTCCAGTATCTTGAACAATTTAACACATATTTATAAATATATCACTTTTTTTGTTGTAGAACAGAGAAACTTTTCAGCAAAGCACGCTAATTCATTTGGCTTCCTCTTTGGTAAAAACATATTGTTTCGTTTACCATCATATTCAGAAAAAAAATTCCACTCTTCCTAGTTGGCATTGGCATTATAATATGTTGATAACAAGCAAAAAACAACAACAACAAAAAAACAAGAAAAAAGTAAAAAAAAATGTTTTTAGATCTTTCAGAGAAATGAGGCCATGGTGGCCAAACTTAGAAAATTGAGATAGACAGGTAAAAAAGTCTAAGCCTTCCTAGAGCTGAAGTCATGAGCAGGACTCTGGGTGGAGACAAAAGCCAGGGTAGGACTGCCAGTCTGCCGGACTGCCGGACTGCCGGACTGCCAGACTGGGCAACTAGGAGTGTGAAAACTCCAGGGGAACCCAGAAAATGCCTTCCTGAGTCTGAGTTTTGTCTCAACCAGGCTGTCACACTGAGTATCAGAGAGAAATTCTCTGTACTTAGGGCAGAGCAGGACAGAAGGAAAGAGAAGTTATCAAATGTGCCAGGTGCTCCATTCTTTTATTATTATTAATAATTTATTATCTCATATATTACATCTCATATATTGCAGTTTCCCCTCTATCCCCCACTTCCCTTGTCCCCTGCCACTTCTTCCTCTGTCTTCAGAATTTAAGCTCCTCCATGTGAGCCTTACCAGCTGTGTTTTACCAGAGATTAGCCAATCTGGAGGAAGGGAATTGGCTGCTTCATTTCATTCTTATAACTTGTGTCATGTGAGGGGAGTGGGGGACTGAAGTGCTGGTGGCACTGACAGTCCAGTGACACAGACTTATGGGACTGAGCGTGCTCCCTTCTCTGCCCTCAGCTCCATGAAAAAGGCTGTCAACCATAGCTCCATTTGCTCAGTACACTATGCCCAGTTTTCAGGAAAAACAAAAACCCATAAAACTTAACAAAAGGCAGGAGTATAGTTTGGAGAGACTAAGCAAAAATCAGAACCAGAACCAATGTAGCAAGAATATTGAATAATAATCAGACGGGGCATTGTTACAAATCACAGTTAAAATGCTGAGGGGAAAATGTATGCAGCACATAGTAATGAGTGGATGATGTAAGCAGAGACACAAGTTCTAAGAAAGACAAAAATTGCTTATACAGACAAGCAATGTAAGAGAAATGCAGAATCCCTCTGAAGAGTTCATCAGTACAGTGGGCAGGGCAGAGGAAATAACCTCTGAGCTTCAGGCTATGGGAGATTTCTAAACTGAAAAGCATATGAAAAAGATGGGACTAGTAGCTTTAAAATAGAGCATTTAGGAGCATGGGCACCTCCAGGAAGTGTAGTCCATGTGAGAAGGTAATATAGGAAAGAGAATGAACTTGAAATCATATTTGAGACAACACTTCCTAAAGAATTTTCCCAAATGGTACACACTGAAGTACAAGAGGGGATGTGCTGCAAGACCCACACCAAGGAATGAAGCTTTAAACACTAAATCAAAGTGTCTTGAAAGAAGCCATGCAGGAAATACCTGGGTAAGATCAAGATGCAAGGTTAATGCATAAAAATTATTCATGTACCAGCAATGAACAAGTGTAATTTAATATAAAAACATATTGTTGTTAATATTAATATGCCAAAATTGAAATGTTTGGATAGAAATTTAACAGTATCTGGGCATGGAGTGCACACCTTTTATTCCAGACCTTGGGAGCCAGAGGCAGATGGTTCTGAGTTTGAGGTGAACCTGATCCACAAAGTGAGTTACAGGATAGCCAGGGGTACACTGTCTCAAAAAAATCAAAAAGGGGGGAAAAAGAAAGAAAAACCAAAGAATATTAACAATATATGTTCAGACTAAAGACTACAAAATTCTAATATTAGATAATTAATGAAAAGATATGGCTAGGAAGGCTAGTGTCAAGATGTCCCTCCTTCCAAGATTGATTTGTAGATTTAATGCAACATCAGTTAAAACCTGAGTCAGTTATTACATGGATATCAACAAACTGATTCTGAAATTTATGTGGAAAGGCAAAAGACCCAGAAGAACAAAGTAAAAAAGAGAGAACAAAAGATAGTTACCAACTAGAATCTTAGTATGAAAACTTTGCAATAAATGAGATGGAGCAAAAGAACTGACAATGGACTAGAGTAGAGAGCCAAAGAACAGACCTCAGCACCTGCCAAGAAGTCGAGGCTATGCCGGAACAGATGAACCTCTGATTGTAAAAGTGAATTCAAATGATATTAACTAAAAGTAATTGAATATGGATCATAGATCTCAATCCTAAATGCAGAACTACTAAAGATCACAAAACCTCTGTGTTCCTTCTCTGTTGATAGGTACTGTCAGTGAGAGAGAATTGATAAGTAGAACTTGGTTAAAATGTCAAAGGTTGTCTTTGACTGACATACAGAGAATAAGAACATAATACTACAGACTCAGATAAAATGTTTCCAAAAGATGCCTTTGATGACTTTTAATCACATACCCAAAGGGGCTGGGCAGGTAGCCTTGTCATAAGTTGTAGCTGGTCTTTGCTACTTTGTGGTTCTTTTTCCCATCCTTTCCACCCCTCTCCCCGCCCCATTTCACCCTCTCTCACTAGGTAGGAGAGAAAGAAGGAGAGAGGGGGAAGAGAGAAATAGAGATCCCTGAATATAAATTCTTTCCTTTTGTTTCTTCTTTGAATACAACTAGTAACAAACCTCAGCCAACCCTATGTCTCTGGATTCTAGCATTATATACCTTCTGAAAAGTTCCCAGAATTCCACATGTCACACAATCGCAGAAACTCTCTGCAGCTGGCAAACAATGCTTCTGCTAAAGCACAAGGCAAATGATGGTCAGCGGCCGCAGACAGTCCGAAGCAGCTCCATATCCCCACGCCTGGAATTAAGACGAATGCACATTTTTATAATATTTCTGTGGTTTTAAAGCAACAAAAATTCCACAATTGTCACTACAATAAGTAAAGTGCTTCAGAATATGAGTTTCATTCCCAGAACCCAGCTGTAGTAGCATTCTGGGGAGGTGGAAACAGGTGGTCTCTGGGCTTAGTGGCCAGCCAGCCTAACCTTGGGTAAGTTCCAAGTCAGTGAGAGACGACTTCTCAAAAAAGATGATTAATGCTCCTGAGGAGTGGTACCAAGGATGTTCTTCAGCTTTCATATGCGCGCACACACACACACACACACACACACACACACACACACACGCAGGCATGCATCTGTACCCCTCAGATGCAACAATACAAAAATGAAAGTCAACAATAAAAAAACCTAGTTAAGAAGTACGCAAGGAGTTTTCCCTGGATGGACACTGACTAAAGCAGACAGGAAAGGTGACAGACATGAAACATGGATATATGTTTAACAAATGCTATTAGGGAATAGCAAGCCAAAACATCATCACTGAGTGTCTGTTGTCTACCTCACAGTCCTGGAGCTTTTGTGCCATGCTGGGAAGAGTGCATGATGGCTCAGCTGCTTTGGAGGGCAATCTAGCAGAGCTTCGACTTTTTACCAAACTGAAAACACTCTCACTATAAAATTCAATCTTCATACCCCTTGCTGTTTGCCCAAATGAGCCAAACATTTTATCGGTGCACAAAGCTGCATGTAGAATTTTATAGATGTTTTATCCATAGTAGATGAAACTTGTGTGCAACCATGGTAGCCTTTAGTAGATAAGTGGGTAGAAAAACTTGCATATAGCCACTGGAATAGTATTTAGTGTTGGCAGAAGCTATCAAGCTATGAAAAGAAGCCTGTGTGATTTCAACTTCATGTCATTCTGGAAAAGGTGAATTGTGGGACCACTGTTCCAGAGGTTAGTGGAAGAGGCAGCAAGAATAGCTGAGACATGGAGAACTTAAGGCAGTAAAATTATAGTGTGTGATGTCACAATTGTGTTTGCTTGTCATTGAACATATGCCAAGACCTGTAGAGTGCATAAAACCTTGAACTGTGGACTTAGTTTGGCAGTGATGTCAGTATCAGTTCACCAGTTCTAGCAAGTCTCACCATCCTGGTGAGGTGCTGACGGCAGTAGTGCCTGAGGGACAAGCGGTGTATGGAAATTCTGTTATCAACCTAAAACTTCATCAAAAGTATTTTACATTTTTTTCTGGCCTGAGTATAGAAGTATTTACAAAAAAAAGTAACTATAAAGAAACAAATGCCTAGATTTCTGCATCATTTTATTTAATGCCTATTAAAGGGCAAAGAGGAAGTATTTTGTGA
This sequence comes from Rattus norvegicus, assembly GCF_021556685.1. Taxonomy (NCBI): domain Eukaryota; kingdom Metazoa; phylum Chordata; class Mammalia; order Rodentia; family Muridae; genus Rattus; species Rattus norvegicus. The sequence continues at coordinate 66,920,626 of NC_141550.1, forward strand.
ATAAAAGTACATAAAAAACCTCTGACGCTGCACAGTGGTATGTGGCTATAAGCCCAGGACACTAAGGAGATGGAAGTAGGAGGACCAGAAGTTTAAGGTCCTACTTGGCTACACAGTGAGTGCAAGGCCACCCTGGGTAAGACTCTGTTCTCCAGAACCAAAATCAGAATTAATATGTAAACAAGAGAATGGTGTGAATATATAGTCATAAAGTAAAATCACTAATCAACAAGGACATTTCTTACATATGTAAGTTACAGTGAAAACCATGGAAACCATGCGACATTTAAAAGTTTTTATGTAATATCTGGAATAAATATTTGAGTATTTATTTTATGTAACAAAACCCTCACATACCAGAAGTAAGTGAGCGCACATTTGCTGCGGATGCTAGCTGGAGTCCTGTGTCATTCCCCTGCCCTGCACCCATGCTGTCCTCACTGTGTGCTTCTCCCTTGTTACAGCATGGTCTCCGTTCATACGCATTCATGATGCCTTATTTAATTTTGTTTTTATTAATTTTTCCTGGCTCGCTGTGTTCTTTTTTTATAATGCTGTGGTGAGACTAGTGTACACCTAGAGACTGGGAATTGTGGCAAATGCAGATGTCCGAGGACACAACGGCAGCATCGGCTGGGGGCTTAGGGGGCTTAGGGAACTTACTTGAAGGCTTCTGCTTACTGTTTTAAGCTTCAGGCCTCTGGAAGATTGTTCCCACGCAACTTTTACTGAGAGGAGTATATTACATTCCTCATATGTGTTGGAGCAAATAAAAGGTTAAAGATTATCAGTGATTTCTGCACATTTTCTGACCTTTCTCTTTAAAATGAAGCCTTTCTCTGGGGTCTTATAACATAGCTGGAAAATCTGAATTTAATATTTTATATGGAAAGGTTAGCATGCTTGAAACTCTGCTGGGTACCTAGAAAAACATTAGACGTAAAAGTTAATGAGGCAAACCCTTTCTTAGTTAAATAATTTTTATTCATTCTTTTGAATTCATTTTGCTCTTACCATATCAGCACAGACCTTGAGTGGGACCAGCTTTTATATAGGGCCCAAGAGACCTCCTAGGATGTTTGCTTTTTGTTGACCGATGCCCAACTGTCATTCTTTCCTTGGATCAAGTCATGTTGTTAATAGTTCTTACTGGATTAGAGGTTTGTTCTTTTCTGCCTGTTGCTGTTTGCCCACAGTACAAGAGAGTGGCTAGTATATAAGTAGGGCACAGAGAGTGAATGTGAAATGAGTGAGTGCAGATCTCCTGAGAAAGGGCAGCTGAGGGATGGGTCACAGTTCAGCAGTAGAGCACTTGCTGAGGATCCATGAGGTTCTGGGCTTAAGCCCAGCACTGTATTAGCTTTTGAGATTTCTCTTTACCCAGAAATAATTGAATAGTTGTACTTAAGTGAAATACTGTCTTAATAGGCACTTAATAGGCTCTCGTTTTGGCACTTTCAAGATGTGCCACGTACTCTGCTGGCAGTGTTCCACTTTGACTCCCATAAGCAGTGACTGCCTCCAGGTCTGGTGTGATGTGAGTGACAGCTTGTCTGCTGTTTGTCACGGGGTTCACATAGCTCTTGGAAGGCCCTGATTCATTTTTGCATCTGCTTTCCTGAGATGAAGGCTGCTTCAGTCTTTGGTCTTGCTTTTAATACTTTACAGGAAAGTATGGTGCCCCTATGAATTTCTGCTACTTAGTTCCCATTAGTGCATGATTGTTACAAAATAATCAGTATTCTCAAAAGTTACCTTCTTTGTTAATTTTTCTGTAGATATGAATAAGTTATTTTTGATAATTTATTGAGACAGTGTCCCTCTAGGTTGCCTGGGCTTGTGGTGCTCCTCCCACTTTAGCCTCTAGAAGCTGGTATTGATTCCACGACTGCACTGCCAGATCCACTTATACCATATATTTTAAAATGAATTGCATGTTAACTATTATTATCCTCTTATTATATAGAATATAATGTTCATCCTGATTTTACCAAAATACCCCCTTAATTTAATCTGATACTGTTTCACACTTATTCCTCCCTCCTTCCTTTGTGTTATAGCCTACACACACACACACACACACACACACACACACATATATCTGCCTAAATTTTACCCATGCTAGAAGCAGTATGATCCTTTTCTGAATTCTCACAAGAAGTTCAGGACCATTTGTGTGGTTGTTCTCTATGATCTTGTACTGTCCATGTTAGATTCCCTGTCAGTTCTGTTTTCCAGCCAGGATTGCCGTTCTGTACATTTCAAATGTCTCCTGGCTAGCAAGCTATATGAACGAGGCAGGTACTGTTGTTGAATGCTGTATGCAGCTCAGGCAGCTGGGCTTGTGCGTCTGTGTCTAAAGGGCAGCAGGACTGGGTGGCGCTGTGCTGTTGTATCTCACTGAGACTCCTGCAGTTTCTTCCCATGGCATCCTTGTGCTATTCTCAAGCTGGCACTCCTGAGCAAACACTGAGACTGAGGTGTCTGCTCTCCAAGTAGAAGCATGGTAAGCCATGCTTGTTATTTTTATTATCATTCAGTTACAGATCTACATTTATTCAAAACAAAATAATTTTCCTTTAAGCCTTGAACACCAGCATTTTCGAGTGCAAGCATACGTTCATGTCGTGTGCTGGGAGGCTAGAGGATAAGAAGTGTTCTACTGTCATTCTCTGCCTTATTCCTCGAAACAGTTTCATACTAAACCTGATGGTCAGCAAGTCCCAACCCTCTCCTTGCTCCATCCTTCCTCCTCCTGCTAAGTGCTAGGGGTCATGGGCTCCAAGGGCCACACCTGCCCTTTGCATGGATGCTGAAAATTTGAATTCAGGTCTCATTCAGTTTGGTCAGAGAAGGAAAGAGGTTGTGAAAAAGGATGGAGAAAGAGAGACACGAAAGTCTGGCACCTTCTCTTGTCAGTCAGGGAGTACAGTGAAATGCTAGAACAAGTGCACCACACTTGTTGTCTCCTTGAAGGGAGCAGCAGCTGTAGGTGTGCAGTGCCTGCCTTTCTGTTTGCACTGAAGGCCTAGCATACAGATGTGTGAAGTGCCTGTTTCATTGATCCTGAGTCTGGGCTTACCATGAAGATGAAGCAGAGATTCAGTAGGTCTTCATTAATACTGTCACCCACCAGACACTGAACTGTACTCCATTCTTTCTTGCCTGAAGATAGATGGAAAGGTATTTGGAGACTTGACAGCCATCTCCTTCAGCCCATCCAGATACCAACATTTGAATAATAGTGATATTTCCTAATAATGTGATTATTAGTTCTGAAATGAACACCTATTCTGGCAGTTGGGTCATTACTGATAATTTGTGATCTGGTATCCTAGCTCTTGGCCTTTCATATTTTACCTCAGAACAACTTGGATTCTCTATTCATTGTTTGTTTCTTGCTATGCAGTTCTGACTGGCATGGAACTCACTTTAGATCAGGTTGATTTTGAATTTGTGCTAATTCTTGTGCTTCCACCTCCTAAGTGCTTGGACTGCAAGTGTGCTGCACCATGCACCATCACCATGTCTGGCTAATGCTTGTTTTTTTTTTATACATTGGTTTCATATGTATATAAAACCGAATTCTCTAAAGCTATGATCATAAAAACCTGAAATACCAAACAATTATGACCTATAAATTCCATTGTGCACTGCTTGATTTCACACAGTGTAATGCTGAAGTCTGGTGTGGTTTAGAATAAACATTAAATGCCTTTATTTATCTATTGATTGATTGATTGACATTGGAAAGAGGTAAACTTCTCCTAGCTTTTTAAGTGCCTTTTAAAGTGATTTGGATTTTAGATTATTCTTTATAGAGGTAACCAAGTGAATGCTTGCTTTTATTAGGTAGAAGTGCAACTTGAAAGGTAGAAAATGGAAAGCCACAACACCACATTTCACTTAAGAATGACCAGCGTCAGGCAGTGCTGTGACTGTGGCTCCTGTGTTGGAAATTCCCTCGGTAATCCATGTTTTCTGCCTTATGTTTTTATATATTGCTACAGCTAAAGAAGTAAACAGGTCATGGCACGTTTAACAAAAAGACGACAGGCGGACACAAAAGCTATCCAGCATCTTTGGGCAGCCATTGAAATTATCAGGAATCAGAAGCAGATTGCCAACATTGATCGTATTACAAAGTAAGTAAATTTAAACAAAAGCACCACTGTAAAGTCCCCAAATGCCTTATCTTCTGTGCAGTTCATACAAGGAACTAAAGTGACGGTTGCCTTGCAGAAGACTACAGAACAGGAACAATAGCAGAAACACATATAGACAATTTGTATTTAGAAGCCTTGTAAATGAATGTTAGCTAAGTAAAGATCAGTATAGTCTGCTTATAGTAGATTTTCAATTATACATTTTTTTGCCCTAAGAAAATTTTATTTAAAAGGATTATTAAGACATTTGCTTTATTGTAGTGAAGCTGTCTAAACAAAAGCTTTTGTTCATGGCTTATCTCAATGGAGATGAACAGGCTTCATATAGTAAATAATATTTTGAGTACTTTATAACTAGAATAAATGAGATTGAACACACATTCAGTTAAAAAAGAAAACTCCCCTTTCCTTTTCTCCTTAGTTTCAGTGCTATTTGTCTTAGTAGACAAAGATTCAGTATAGCAAAACATCTTTTTGCTTATTTTGTATTATGAAGGCAGTTAGGAGTTTGATTCTCTTTTAATTCTCTGAATGCTCTTTTAAAAGTAAAGCTGATGTAACATTTTAACAGCTTATGTGATTTTTTTTTTGTTAATTTGAATAGAATCTTTTAATTCTCATCCTGCCTTATATTTGTTAGATGGTATCTAAAAATTAAAAGTAAGAGATTTATAATAGCTGACTTACACCGTGCTTTGGAACTGTTATTAATAGGTAATGGAGTTGAACCCCATGCATTCTTAACATTGTCCCCATATTTGAAGATGAAGAGGCTTCCTGAAGTCAACTGCAGCCCTACCTCCTTTGGGCTAAAGAAAGAAAACGATGCCCCCAAATGTGGAAAAGATGACTAAATAAATAGTACATTGCTTTAATTATTACTTAATACATATTTTATTTTTAAAAAGCAAGCACTTTGAGAGCTGGTAACTAAGTACAGAATAGCGGGTGATACTAATACAGATAGTTTTCAAAAACCGCCGGCTGGGGATGTAACATGGATCAGTGGTAAACGCATATTTCACAGGTGAGACCCTAGGCTCAATTCCCTTCCCTGGGTTAAAAATAAATCGCAAACAATAAAGATACTAAGTATGTCCTTGAGATTTGTAAAAGCCATAGCTGAAATTTTTATAGCAGAACATTGAAATTAAAAAATAAGATCCTGTAATTTGTATCAAAAATTTAAGGCATTCTTAAGCGTGCACATTTGAACAGTTTCAGTTGCTCACATGGTTACCTCTCTTTTCCTTTGTGGTGTTTCTCGGGCATCTCAGGGCACCTACTAAGCACTCCAGGAGTCTCATCAGGAGTGCTGCTGTTAGGCTGGGTGACCTGCTGGTGTAGGAGGGAAAGGGCTAACGCTTTTAGTAATCGTGCATGCATCTGCTGGCTACTTAACACATACGAGTGCATGTTTGGCATAGGTGAAACTAGTGAACACCACAGAGACAGTCATTGGGACCATACATATCTCCTTTGAATCATGGATCATAATGAGATTTGACTTTTCCTCTTTTTTCATCAGTATAACTTCGAATGGTAACCCAAGCCATATTTACTTTTTGCTTAAGCTCTATAATTCTTAAATACAGATAAATTTGTTGACCAGCAGGTGGTCATGAATTATAAGTCTCCTCTTAAAAATCCATGAAGCAGAGGACTGCCTAGGAAATGCCCCACACAGTGCCTTGCCTCTTGGCTGATGCCACTTCCCTGGATGTCCCACTGCGTGAGGCTGGCTAGGAAGCAGCACTGGTGGTGGCAGCAAGTAGGTCTGCTCTGCGATCTGGGATTCCTGCTCTGCACTGTTAGAAGGTCAGGAATCAAGATGCTCCTCTCCCTTCATGTCAGAACACAAGGTATCTTTTAAATTTAAAATTACCTTACTTTACCCAAGCCCCCCAGGCAAGTTCCTGTTAAGACCTTGTTTGCTATTTCTGTGACTGGTGAGCAGCCCATTGTTAAAAATTAAGTAAAAGACATGCATTAAGAGTTCTGGCCTTTGACATTACTGGTGTATAGCCTGGTATTTCCTTAAGTATCTTGTCTAGTCTATGTAATGCTGTGGTTCTGCCTGTATCTTGTTTTCGTTATTTTAATCTATAAATTCCACAGCCATCTTCATTCTGATTCTGTCACTGTGCTCTGATGGCTCAAGTGTGACCCCACACTTGAATTCTTTGAATTTCATGGGACTGTGGCTGTGGGCAGGCTGTATAGATGGACTGTGCTCTACTGTAGGGACACATGTTAATGAAGACATTTCTACTTCTGAGATATTTACAGCCATTCATGCTAGATCTGAGTAGTAGTTTGTTTCATCTCTGTGCTTCTAGCTAGAGTGTTTTCCTGGGGATAAGCTTCTCTGTACCTGCCATGTGGTTGCATGCATAGTTCACAGCAGAAAAGGATGTTCCCGTTACCATGTTTAAAAATGGCATTCTTACTTGATGACTGCGCCCTTCTAAGTACCATTGGAATTCACACACCAACTATGTTTGTCATGCTTCCATCCATTTCATGTACCATATACTTTTACACATAAGTGCACACGTGCTATGGAATTCACACATCAACTATGTTTGTCATGCTTCCATCCACTTCATGTATCATGTACTTTTACACATACGTGCACACGTGCTATGGAATTCACACACCAACTATGTTTGACATGCTTCCATCCATTTCATGTACCATATACTTTTACACATAAGTGCACACGTGCTATGGAATTCACACATCAACTATGTTTGTCATGCTTCCATCCACTTCATGTATCATGTACTTTTACACATACGTGCACACGTGCTATGGAATTCACACACCAACTATGTTTGACATGCTTCCATCCATTTCATGTATCATGTACTTCTGTGCACACATGCACACACACTATTGCTTATTTTTTATTTAGTATGCTGGATTTTGTTTTGCTGCACTGTATCTGTGATTTTTCTGTTTTTATTTTAGCTTTGAGATTTTTCTCCTTTGCGACTTTGTTCATTCATCACTGGTGTGGTCTGCTTGAACTTGGGCCTTCCTCCTCCTCCTCCTCCTCCTCCTCCTCCTCCTCCTCCTCCTCCTCCTCCTCCTCCTCCTCCTCCTCTTCCTCCTCTTCCTCCTCTTCTTCTTCTTCTTCTTCTTCTTCTATTTTTTATTATCTTTAATCTTTTTTTTTTGCAGCCCAGTTCTTATCCCCATCCAAGTCTGCCCTCTGATTGTTTCTCAACCCGTACCTCCTCCCCCAACTCCAAGAGAATGTTTCCACCCTGCAACCCCCACCCCACCAGACTTCCCTCCCCACTCCCTGGAGCCTCAAATCTCTTGAGGGTTAGGTGCATCCTCTCTCACTGAGCCAGGCAATACTCTGCTGTACAGGTGTTGGGACCTCATATCCGCTGGTGTATGCTGCCTGGCTGGTGGCTCAGCGTCTGAGAGATCTTGGGGGGTCCAGGTTAGTTGAGACTGCTGATCTTCCATGGGGCCACCCTCTTCAACTTCTTTCAGCTTTTCCCTAATTCAACCACAGGGGTCCTCTGACTTCTATTGTTTGGGTATAAGTATCCGTGTCTAGCTCTTTCAGCTGCTTGTTGGGCCTTTTGGAGGGCAGTAATGCTAGGCTCCTGTCTGTAAGTACACCATAGCATCAGTAATAAAGTCAGGCCTTGCAACCTCCCCATGAGATGGATCCCCAGTTGGGCCTGTCACTGGACCTCCTTTCCCTCAGTCTTCTCCATTTTTGTCTCTGTAGTTCTTTTAGACAAGAACAATTCTGGATCAGTTTTTGACTGTGGGATGGCAATCCCATCCCTCCACTTGATGCCCTGTCTTTCTCCTGGAGGTGGACTCTACAAGTTCCTTCTTCACTGTTGGGCATTTCATCCAAGGTCCTTCCCTTTGATTCCTGAGAATCTATCACTTCCCAGATCTCTGGAACATTCTAGATGGTCCTCCCCCCCTCCCCCTCCCCCCTCCCCCTCCCCCTCCCCCCTCCCACCTCCCCCCTCCCACCTCCCACCTCCCACCTCCCACCTCCCACCTCCCACCTCCCAAGGTTGCTTGTTCCCATTAATTCTGCTGGCCCTTAGGCTTCACCTCCTGTACCCTAATGCCTGATTACGTCCCCCTTTTTTCCTACCCCTCCCCTCTCATATCCAGGTCCTTCCCTCTCTCCCTCTGCCCCCCACCCCCATGATTGCTTTCCTCTCCCTTCCAAGTGGGATGGAAACACATGGGATGGTGTACCTCTGAAGTGCTTTTCTTCATTGACTTTAAGTTTGGGTCTACATTTGAGGTTTGTTTCCTTCTGACTGATAGTTCTGTAGCTCATGGATTTCATGCCTTACCTTGCATTTGAAATAGTAGACTACAGTTTTCCTGATTTGCAGGTATATCCTGGGTGTGTTCACCTCTTCAGCCACAGCACTTCATTTGGATTTGAAATCACTTCTTGAATTTGCATTAGATCTTTGTGTCTAAAATTCCTTTTTGTGACGTGTTTTAATTGGCAGAAATATGGCCTTATATTTTCTTAGTTTACCTCTTGCCCTACACCAAACTACCCTATCATGCAGAAAGTCTTTGTACCTGACTCCCTGGGTGTTGGCATGTCCATTTCCAGCATTCTGCTAGTGTTTTACTGGAAGGGAGCTTAGGCTACCGAATCCGAGCACCGACAGTGCACATCATTCTCCTTTCCCGTGAGAATATGAAACTCCACCTGGTTGTCACTGGTATTCTGAGATTGCCCTGGGCTTTGTACTGAGGGGTTAGTTATTGGCTTATATCATGTACTTGAAAAGATTTATTTATCTTTATTAGTGTCTATGAGTTTTTGTTTGTGGTATGCATGTGCACTGTGTGTATGCCTGGTCCCTGTGGAGGCCAGGAGAGGACTCAGATTCTCTGAGTAGTTAAAATGGCCTGTGGATGCTGAGCCCTAAACCCATGTTGTACTGTACAAGAGCTGTTAGCCACTGAGCCATCCCTCTGGTCCCCCTCCTGTTCTTTGAGGCATCATGTCAGGGAGGCCTTCATAGCAGGCAGTTTCAAATATGGTTGTAACTCTGGGACACTTGTCCTCACCTGCTTAGAAGGACAGTATCTGTCCAAGAACTAAAAAGGGGCTTCTTGATAGAGACCCTGAGTAAAATTTGACCTGTCAGTAAAACCATTTTGCATTCATAGGAACTGATGTTTAATTATCATAAACTTCATATGAGTCATTATCTTACTGTAAAGATTGGTCAGTTTAGGATTATCTGCAAGGATGGCTAGAAAAGCAGTCCTCTATGCCTGCAGTGTCTGTAAGTGTGAGAGATGAGAGGATGTGCACGTCTCTAAGGGACAGTTGGTACATGCGCACACACCTCTTCTGTGTAGTTTGGTTAGGTGTTCTTATGACAAGGCTTGGAAATACTTGACTTCAAATATTCATTCTTTTTTTTTTTTTTTTTTTTTTTTTTTGAGCTGGGGACCGAACCCAGGGCCTTGCGCTTCCTAGGCAAGCGCTCTACCACTGAGCGAAATCCCCAACCCCTAATATTCATTCTTAAACATGTATTTTAGACATATTCATGTGTTTAAGGTATTAGTTCTTATGCATTAGATTTAAATCAAGGCACAAAGTATGAGGAATCCTATGAATAGAATCAGGCACCGAAGTGGAACTTGGATTTTTGAACCCTGGTGGTTCCTATATTGTTGCTCCTGGGTCTTTAAATGATCTGGGCATTAGAACATTAGGAAAAATAAGGTGCACAGCTCACCATCTTTCCTCCATTATCCAGACAGAGAGCTCACATCTGCCTTGGATAGTTGTAGCAGTCTTAGGGGGTCACGGTTGTTCCCAGTGGTTATTGAAAGATAGTTTAAGCACATCCTGATGAAGTTAGTATGGATTATTCTCATCTCTACTGGCATTGCTGGCCAGGGAGAATGCTAAGGCAGGGACATTTTACTTTCTACTGCCTGCGCGAGAGACAGCTGTAGTGATTACTGGCCAGGTTTCTTCCCTGCCCTGAGCACTTAGCGCTGCATTTCTAGGGCTATTTGGATAGGTGACCTTGTGCCACTGGAGGTCAGAATTGATTACATGTGCTGCTTACTTTAAGATCAAATCCCAGTCAGGAGGTAGCCTCTTACACCTTGTGACATGTTTGGCATTGACATTTCTGAGTTTTCCTGGACTTTTTGTCACTACAGACATATCAAGACCTGGACTGTAAGTCCTCTTGGTGCTTAGGCTTCCTGTGGAGGTCAAGTAGACGCATATTGCTCACTTAATAGAATTCTGTGACACCCTGTTTGTATGGGATGTGTCTCTTTGTGAGATTCTATTCCCTCTGGATTATCAAAGAGGAGAATGACCATGGCGTAAGTAAGCCTTTAGACCTGTTAGCTTTAGCAGCTGTGTCCACCTCACTGTCCTGCTCATGAGTCTCAGGAGGCCTCAGTGTCACTTCTGCATCTTCAATCCAGTTTTCCTGACTCTTTGTCTCAGAGAGACTTGTAGACACTTTATCACTGTTACAATTATGGCCTCATGTCACACTGGGCTGTCACAGGCTGATTCTCAGTTCTGCAGTCACGGTTGCTTCTTTTAGAGGGGAGACTTTAGGCCACTCCTCTTGCCTTAGAAGCTTGTCTGTTTGCATGAGTTTGACATTCTTTGCGTGTCTGTGAATTTAAAGACAAGGCACCTGAGAGCACAACTGACCACTAAGGAATAAAACAGCAGTACCAGGTGTGGCAGAGTTCAGCTTGCTCCCGAGGGTCAGAGGGTAGTGATGTGTAATACTGCAGACTTCATCTGAGGGAAAGTTGCAGAGAGTTTGGAAGGCCTTGAGGATGGAGAGGCAAAGCATAGATTGTCTGGATCATGGGAAGTATTTGTAGTATTTGAAGGGAGATGTCAGGTTAGGAGTGTGTTTAGTGTCTGTACTGAGTTATTTAACTACTAGTTAAAGAGGAATATATAGCAGGGGTTTTAAAGTACAGACAGGATTAAAATAAAGCACACTCATTTTCTCCTTTCAAGCTAGGTTAAATGGTTCCCTATGTCTGAGTGTCTGCTTTCTTACGTGCTACTCTGCTGTTTCTTTCCATTTTCCTACTTGTGGTGCAGTCCTCCTGCCCCATCTCTGTCCCTTGCTGTCACTGGGTTAGTGCCAGGGACATCTTTCTGAAGTGGTACTAACTGTCAATGTGCCTTATTCTTGCTGACCTTTTTCTTGTGGCTCATGGAGTCCACGTGCAGCGTGCCTTACCCAGTGACTCCACTGTCACAGATTTTGTCTGCATGACTCCATGCCTTACCCCTGCTGCCCCATTCCCACTGCACCCTGACAGCCCTGGGCTCCCTGTAGGCCTGGCCAGCTTATGTGCCTAGATTGGTGTTCTCGGGCCTTTCTGTTTTTCTCCTCAGCCCCATGATTATCAGTCACCTCTCTGATTTTCACATATGATTGTATTCTTAGACATCTCTTGATTCCCATGGTACGTAAACCCAGAGCCCTTCTCAGTTACATCCATCGTGTCTGCTTCTGTGTGTAGCCTCTTCCCACTTGATATTTAACCCAAAAGACTGTTCGCAGGCATGTGGCAGTATCACTGGTTCTGTATTTTGTATTTTCCCTCCATTTGTGATCAAAGTCATCAGATGAATCCTTTCAAAACGCAGAATACACAGTCTTCAAAATCCTGGTTTTGGTATAGCCAACCCTGACCCTTCTTTCTATTTTCATAGTCATTTACTTAAGTTCATTTTTATCATGTCTTAAAGTTTCTTAGATTTTACAAGTATTTGCTGACTATGTGTATCTTAAAATAGATCACATCACTCACACTGATGTAAGTAGGGAGTACAGCAGTTGGGACAGTAGGGATAATGAATATTTGGGCTGGGGCTGGAGCTCAATAGTAGAGTGGTTGCCAGTGTGCTGAGGCCCTGGGTTCTATCTCCAGCACTGCATGTACACACACACACACACACACACACACACACACACACACACACACACACAAACACACACACACACTCACACACACACTCACACACTCACACACACACACACTCACACACATACACATACATTCACACACATATAGACATATACACACATACACACACACACTCACACACACATACACACACATACACATACACACACATACATACTTGTGTGTGCACTCATAAAATACTTGGAGCTGTTTGGTTGCGTTAACTGAGGAAGTAATTTCAAGGAGGGCTGTTCTAATGGATGTCATTTGGTGGCATTTAATTTTCACAATTCAGGGGTTGATGTCACTCACACACCATCATTGCTGATGAGTACAGTGAGGCTTAGGATCAGGAAAAATTGTGTAACATTATGCCAGATGTTGGGCTCAAATCAGAAGTCTGGTTCTCTTTCCTCTTTCTCCACTGGTGTTGCTAATGTCTCCACTGTATAGATGGCCTTTTCTTTTTTTTTTATTTTATTTTTATTAACTTGAGTATTTCTTATATACATTTCGAGTGTTATTCCCTTTCCCGGTTTCCAGGCAAACATCCCCCTCCCCCCTCCCCTTCCTTATGGGTGTTACCCTCCCCACCCTCCCCCCATTGCCGCCCTCCCCCAACAGTCTAGTTCACTGGGGGTTCAGTCTTAGCAGGACCCAGGGCTTCCCCTTCCACTGGTGCTCTTACTAGGATATTCATTGCTACCTATGAGGTCAGAGTCCAGGGTCAGTCCATGTATAGTCTTTAGGTAGTGGCTTAGTCCCTGGAAGCTCTGGTTTCTTGGCATTGTTGTTCATAAGGGGTCTCGAGCCCCTTCAAGCTCTTTCAGTTCTTTCTCTGATTCCTTCAACGGGGGTCCTATTCTCAGTTCAGTAGTTTGCTGCTGGCATTCGCCTCTGTATTTGCTGTATTCTGGCTGTGTCTCTCAGGAAAGATCTACATCTGGCTCCTGTCGGCCTGCACTTCTTTGCTTCATCCATCTTGTCTAATTGGGTGGCTGTATATGTATGGGCCACATGTGGGGCAGGCTCTGAATGGGTGTACCTTCAGTCTCTGTTTTAATCTTTGCCTCTCTATTCCCTGCCAAGGGTATTCTTGTTCCCCTTTTAAAGAAGGAGTGAAGCATTCACATTTTGATCATCCGTCTTGCGTTTCATTTGTTCTAGGCATCTAGGGTAATTCAAGCATTTGGGCTAATAGCCACTTATCAATGAGTGCATACCATGTATGTCTTTCTGTGATTGGGTTAGCTCACTCAGGATGATATTTTCCAGTTCTAACCATTTGCCTATGAATTTCATAAAGTCATTGTTTTTGATAGCTGAGTAATATTCCATTGTGTAGATGTACCACATTTTCTGTTAGATGGCCTTTTCTAGTTTTTATTTCCTTCTATCATTTGTTTAACTTTTTACCAAGATGGCTTCAATCTTACAGAGATTCATGTGCTTCTGCTTCCTAAACTCTAGAATGAAAGGTGTAGTCCACACTACCAAGCTGCCTCATAGAGTTCCGTATTAGTGTGATTGGATCCAGTCTTTTCCTTGACATTGTGTGCTCTTGAAATATTTAAGAATTTCTTTTATTCATCAAGAATGACAACTCAGGACTGTAATCTCAGTATTCAATAGACTGAGGCAAATGATTGCCTTGAGTTTTAGGTCAGCCTAGGCCAAAGAGTGAGATCCTGTCTCAAAAACATAAATAAATAAAAAAATAAATAAAAATAAATAAATAAATAAATAAGCACTTCCTTTTCTTGCTTTACAAAAGATTTATGTGTAATTATGAGCATATGCATGGGTGTGCACATGAGTGGAGATGTCTGCAGAGGCCAGAAGAGGCTGTCAGATCCTGTGGGACTGGAGTCTAGGCAGTTGGTACCCACCTAGTGTGGGTGCTGGCGTTTGAACTCAGATCCTCTGGAAGAACATTACATGCTTCTAATCATTAAGCCAACTCTTCAGCTCATAATTCCTCTTCCTCAAGACAACTACAAGAATACTCTCTACAGTTTGTATTACAACCATAACAGCTGTACCTCTCACGGTTCAGTCTTTAGTCCATCTGTTCTCTGTAGCCATTCAGAATCTATCTAGTTTTATTTCTCTCTGTAACTCTTCCCTTTTTTAGATCTAGAGACAACTGTAAAAAACAAACAAAAAAAATGAAACAAAACTAACAAACTGTAAAAGTGCTAAAGAGGGGGAAGAAGGATTGTGGGAGGCAGATGGCTCAAGGATATAAGAAACCCCACAGAATCAATTAACCTTAGCCCATGCGGGCTCACTGAGACTGAACCAACAACCAGGGAGCCTGCATGCGTGGGTCTCACCTAGGCCTTCTGTGTACACATTATAGTTGCGTAGCTTGGTAATTTTGTGAGACTCCTAACAGAGGGAGCAGGGCCTATGGCTGATGTTTGCCTACTTTTTGGATCCTTGTCCTCCTACTGGGTTGCCTTGTCCAGCCTTAATATGGGGGAAGTGCCTAATCTTATTGCAACTTGATATGCTGTGTTTGGTTGATATCCCTGGATATCCCTTTTCTGAAGGAAACCAGAGGAGGAGTAGAGGGGAAGGGGAATGGAGGGGTGGAGAGGAGGGCGAAGGAGGGGAGGGAGGGGAAACTGCAGTAAGGGTATAATATATTTGAGACCTGTGGCAGCTCATGTCATGGGATAGTTGGTGGTTTATTAGCAGTGCAGCCTTCCTTACTGCTGCTCCATCTTGATGGGTAAGGGACTCTTTTCTTGACTTGGGTTAATTGCATACCTAGAGCTAATGACCAACATATGCAACAGTCTTCACTGGCCTTTGCTAAACACTGAGGGTATATAGACTGTTTGACTCATTGATTTATCTTTAGCAACTGCAAACCTGCAAACCAAATTCTCCTACCACCTTTGCCATTAACTAGTTATCTTTTATTGAGAAAGTCATCGCCTTCCTTTAGGAAACCGACATCCTTTGCACCCAGTGTCTCAGACTAGCAAGTGTCATGACTAGGCAGCATTCCCTGCTCTCTCACCACTGTTCTCCTTGTTCCCCTTGCTGGTGGTTGTCTGCCTTGTTCCAAGTCAAACATCCTGGAGCATTCCTAGTCTGAAAATGAAAATCAAAGATGATCTTAAAGATGATCTTTGGTCTCGAGCCTTCAAATGGTATTGAACAGGTTTGCATTTCAGATGTGAAGCATCAGGAATGTTCAGCTGGGAAACTTTATGTAAAGATTCCACTTGCAGCTACCAGCATTTCTGACAAGGAATGTTTAAATTGCCTTTCTCTATCATGGTTTGTTTGTTTGTTTCTTTGTTTGTTTTGGCCAGCATGGTTTGAGATCAGTTTGTGAAGATAATGGTAGTTCATTCCAACAAGATATCCACAATTAGCATGTGGTAGTGAAGACATTATTTCCTAATTGGAAAGGAAAGCAAATTAAAAGATGTCACCTACACCACGCAACAACTCTACTCTTTATCGGAAGCCCAGGAATGCAAACAACCTGGCCCAGAGCTGCTTGGGGACTTTTGGGGAGGGTATATGGTGGGGGTCTGGATTTGGGATGGGGAAATGCAAGTAAAAGTGTGTGTGCGTGTGCGTGTGCGTGTGCGTGCGTGCGTGCGTGTGTGTGTGTGTGTGTGTGTGTGTGTTTGAGAATGTACATATGCTCAGTGAAAACCAAACTTTTAAAGGAAGTAGATGGGAAGTAAGAGTTGGCTTGGACTGAGTGATAGTCAAGGGCTGTCAGAGTGGACAAGGTGTCTCTGCCTCTCCTGTCCCTTGCTGTCTTGTTGTTTTGCACCTAGTCAAGCTCAGGAGCAGTGCTGACCCGCTGCATTCTCATTTAGTGAGACACAGATCATTTAGTATTAATTACCATTTATAGTTAGTTCTCTCTTTTCCACTGAAGACTTTTCTGTGCCCAATTATCCAACAGAAGACAGTGCCTCAGTCGCATAGGAATTGTGTTATCTTAATGCTTTATTCTGAACGCTCTTGCCGCCTGTGCAAAGTGTACTCTACTAGGTGTTGTGAATGGAAATGTAGTAAATGACATCAGGAAGAAATTTATAGATAATTTAAACAGAAGGCCTTACTTTGTTTACTTCTTTCATCAGTAGACAAGATGAAGTATATGATTTTGCTGTGACCATTTTCTTTTCTTTTCTTTTTTTAATGTCTATTTTCTTTCTTTCCTTTTTTTTTTATTATCTTGAGTATTTCTTATTTACATTTCGAGTGTTATTCCCTTTCCCGGTTTCCGGGCCAACATCCCCCTAACCCTCCCCCCACCCCTTCTTTATGGGTGTTCCCCTCCCCACCCTCCCCCCATTGCTGCCCTCCCCCCAACAATCACGTTCACTGGGGGTTCAGTCTTAGCAGGAGCCAGGGCTTCCCCTTACACTGGTGATCTTACTAGGATATTCAATGCTACCTATGAGGTCAGAGTCCAGGGTCAGTCCATGTATAGTCTTTAGGTAGTGGCTTAGTCCCTGGAAGCTCTGGTTGCTTGGCATTGTTATACATATGGGGTCTCGAGCCCCTTCAAGCTCTTCCAGTTCTTTCTCTGATTCCTTCAACGGGGGTCCTATTCTCAGTTCAGTAGTTTGCTGCTGGCATTCGCCTCTGTATTTGCTGTATTCTGGCTGTGTCTCTCAGGAGAGATCTACATCCGGCTCCTGTCTGCCTGCACTTCTTTGCTTCATCCATCTTGTCTAATTGGATGGCTGTATATGCATGGGCCACATGTGGGGCAGGCTCTGAATGGGTGTTCCTTCTGTGTCTGTTTTAATCTTTGCCTCTCTATTCCCTGCCAAGAGTATTCTTGTTCCCCTTTTAAAGAAGGAGTGAAGCATTCACATTTTGATCATCCGTCTTGCGTTTCATTTGTTCTAGGCATCTAGGGTAATTCAAGCATTTGGGCTAATAGCCACTTATCAATGAGTGCATACCATGTATGTCTTTCTATGATTGGGTTAGCTCACTCAGGATGATATTTTCCAGTTCCAACCTTTTGCCTATGAATTTCATAAAGTCATTGTTTTTGATAGCTGAGTAATATTCCATTGTGTAGATGTACCACATTTTCTGTATCCATTCCTCTGTTGAAGGGCATCTGGGTTCTTTCCAGCTTCTGGCTATTATAAATAAGGCTGCGATGAACATAGTGGAGCACGTGTCTTTTTTATATGTTGGGGCATCTTTTGGGTATATGCCCAAGAGAGGTATAGCTGGATCCTCAGGCAGTTCAATGTCCAATTTTCTGAGGAACCTCCAGACTGATTTCCAGAATGGTTGTACCAGTGACCATTTTTCATAGATGATATTAAAATTAAAATTGTCAAACTATATAATTTTAAGACTATTTTAATTTTAAAATGAAAAAATTACTTATTTTGTGTTTGTGCATGCAGTCGTGTGTACATCCACATGCCATGTGAAGGTCTTATGAAAGTCAGAGGACAACTTGGGGCAGTTGGTTCCAAGTTTCTTTGAGCAACCTAACAGCAGGCTGTGCCAGCTGGACATGAGGGAGCATTGAACTAAGGTGTTGGTCCAGACTGTCCAGCATAGACTTAGAATAAAGTGTTACATGGCCACCAGAATGGTGACTATTCTCGAGCCTTAGAACCTGTAATGAGAGTGGAGCTGTTCACAAGGTGTGAGGCATGCCCCCATGGACTAGTGTTTTGATGGACAGACTCGCTGCACTTCTGGCAGCCATTTTCCCTTGGGTGGAAGCATTGTTTTCATCTGCGTGCTCAGTTCTCAGTACTTCCTGAAGCTGTGGTGCAGTGTCTGAGCTTGCCTCACTATTGGGTTCTTAAGTCTCAGGGAAAATGGTCCTTACAGTTTCTTACTTTCCTAAAGGTGATAACCATTTCCTGTTACAATTAACTGTATGTGTTTGTTTGTTTTTCTTGTGGGGGTGGAGGGCCTTCCACAGGCAGAATTGGCTCAGGGGAGAGGAAACATCATAAACATTTTACAGCTTGTTTGAATGCATCCACAGTTGTAAAGCAGTATCCAAGGCTCCAGACAGTGGGAGAAAAATTGTAGGCATGAAAGTGAATGGAAAAGGTGAAAAAACGGTATTAAGTTCAAAGAAATTGAACATATCCTTTAAATAGGTAGACACTTCTCCACTGTTTGATGACTTTTTATACTGAGTCAATTGCAGTAGAAGACTAGAAGGTCTCAAGCTGTTCCTGACACCTCCCAGTGCATCAGCTGTCTTCTTGGCTCATCAAGCTCTTTTGAAGCAGGTTTTCTTCAGGTGCGCGTGTTCAAGGCAACACACTCCTCTGTGTAGTAACTGTGTGTTCTGGCCCAGTTATTGCCATTTCCTTTACTTTTTAAGAGAAGTGAGAATCCGTTACTAGAGTTAGCTTTTCCAGAACAGTAGGGAAAGGGCGAGCATCTCGAGCTGCTAACTAAAGATGCTGTAGTTACTGAGTAAAAGGTAGAGGTGTTTCAGCCCATGCTCCAAAGCAGTCTGAGGGCAAAGCCCTTCAGAAAACTCATTATCATGGTGAAACCCCCTGGATACAAATGTGTCAAGGAATAGTAAAATGCAACAATGTTTTTCTTAATTTGGCTGTCTGGGACCAGAAAAGGAAAGTCCTGAGGATGTCTAGTTGGCATCATAAGCCACTTTGCCAGTAGGCTGTCTTTAAGCATCTTATGGAGCGGTGGATAGTTTAAGAATTCCCTGAGAAAAACTAAAATAAGGCATTATTGCTACCTGAGATGTGTATTTTACACAAGTTCTAAATGAAACAGCCCAAGTAGACAAATTTAGGAAAGACAAACCTAGGTAGTAAGGCAGTAGCTCAGTGTGCACCATAAACACTAGCTAAACCATACATAGTGTGTAAAGTCAAACCCTCTTTAAGTCAGTCTCACACTCTCTGATTGCCCCATGATGACATGAGTGGAAAATTCCCTATATGATCCCATGAAGTGGCCCTGTGCAGAACACAGGCACACTAATTGCAAATAGTAGTACATACATTGCCTTCAGATCATATTTATGTGCAAAGAAAAGGTTCCTGTTCAGGCTGGGTCCCATCCCAGGACTCTCGTGTATGTGCAAATACGTTAAAGTATGGAAGAATGACAAATTGGAATGGTTTCTGGTCCCAAGCATTGTGTAAAGGGAGGTCTGCATGTGTGTGCTGGGGTTCTTAGAACTGTGCAGAACTTGCTAGGTCCCTGGGATATGCACTGCTTTCCAGCTTGTCTAGTGCATTTAGTGTAGGTTGCTGGCTCCCCTGCCCCATGTAGAAATGGCCAGTTTGTGTAAATTTGCCCACTGGTAGTGTCACTTCTGGTTTTGTTGTATGCTTAAAAGATATTCTCACACTAGTGTAAGAAAGTCTCCAGTGCCTCCCTGCAAATGCTTTGTTTCTGACCTCATTTAAACCTCATATGTGTACAAGAGTACAGGTGCCCATAGAGGCCAGGAAAGACTCAAGTCCCCTGGAGCCATAGTTGCACGTGGTTGTGAGCCACCATGGGGGTGCCAAGAATGAAGTGGGGTCCTCTGTAGGCATCATGAGATCTTAACCACTGTGCCATCTCTCCAGCCCCTGAATTACATTCTTAATGAATTGTTTTACTTTTGGTCTACTAATGAAATGAATGTTACGTTTATAGTTCTAAATATTAAATTTTCACTGAACACTTGGTTATAGTGTTTGCTTTTGATATTTGAATTATATAAATGTACTAGCATTCACAAACAGATTTAGCGTTAGACTGTATATTCAGATAACTTTTGTGAAAATTGTGCATATACTAGTTTTTATTTATTTGCTGTACATTTCAAAAATTATTATATACTAGTTCCTTTGCTTTTGATTATTATTATGGGCTAGAAGAGAATTTGACCACTGAAAGTACAGCAAAAATCAGCCTCTGACCATGTCCCACCAAGTTGGTCTTTCTGAGGAAGCTTTTTGACCACCTTTTCTTTATATCTTTGGAAAATGAAAATTTTAATTGATCAGAGAGTCAAATTTTGATCACTTATATTGCCTTACAAGACTATAGCACCTGTATTTTGTGCTGACCTGAGTGAGGTAGCAGCTTGGTCTTCTTGCGGCTCCCCTTTTGCCCTGTCAGTGTGCCCTAGGGAGGACTGGTTTGCATGGGTCTGTTTTAGGGCATCACTGTGCCCATGCATATGCTTTTAGTTATTTAGGTTTTTATTGTCAATATCATACCAGACAATGAATGGATATTCTACAGTTAATGCTTAAAGCATTTTGTTGTGGGTCGCCTATATTGTGTTTAATCCTGTCCCGATGCCCTCGTCCATCTCCTGCTCCCAGGTCTCCGGCGTGTGCACGCTCATTTTCAGCTTCTGCTCTGCTTGCTTGCCATCTTGTCATGTTTAATGTACTTTCCGTTTTTGTTGATTCTTTTGTTTCACTGTTTGTGGTGTTTTAATGATAACTTAAAAACTTCTTGTGCTGTTATTTATTAATTTAAATACTCTCTAAGGTAGCTTTTCAAAGCCTTTGGCTAAAAACGTGGGAGAATTAGTGTGCTTGCACTCATCTTCCTCCTGACGTTCTCATTCATTAATTGTCAGAGACTCTGTTCTGTTCTCTAATCATAATCTCCACATTCCTTCCCACCTTACTCCTTCACTTAATTGTAAGACAGAAAAAGGGAATCTGTAAAAGCGAGCTGTCTCCTACACAGTCGCCATCCTCCCCAACTGAAAATGCAGGGCTCGGCAGGACCCTTGCCTGGCCTTTCTCCAGAACAAGGACACAAATTCCACTTTTGAGTCAAGGAGGTCCTTAAATGCTGGATTTTTATTTTCTATTTTCAAAATCATGATAAAAACTTTTCTGTCCTGTTTCATCTCCTTGAAGTCATTGTATTACTTTCTTTTCTTATATGGGTAATTCTCCATGAAGAGTTTGAGACAGTCAGCTTTGTCTTATAATTTGATTGATTTTTGTTGTTGTTGTTTTGAGGCAAAGTCTTACTTGTTACCCTAGGCTAGCCTTAAACTCACTATGGAAGTTTTGTAGTCTAACCTGTCGTTTAGCTCAAACTCCTGAGCTAATGCATCTGAGGTTACAGGCGTGCAGCCCGTGCCTGGCTTTATGGTCTGTTTCTATGGATTGGCAAAGGGCCTGTTGAAGATGACTAGTTTACAGAAAGACAGAATGTTGACGTTTTCTGGGTTTTTGTTGTTGTGTTTGTTTTGTTTTCTTTTAAATGATTAGAAATAGAAGAAATATATAGACTTGTTTGAAATAAAATAAAATCAGTAATCGAGCTTAAACTAAATGAAGTACAGATGGACATAAGCAAACTGTGAAATGGAGCGAGTGTAGCTGGTGAACACAGGATTTTCTATATTTCTTTTTTTGTGTGGTTCAGTGAGGTTTGAAACTTATTTTTTATTTAAAAAAATACCATAAACATGTAATCAACACCAGTGTGTACATTTTGCTTTTCTGATGATGGCATGAGTCCATGTTTTATTTATTTAATAATGATTTACATAGTTCTATACATTCCTTAGTTTCATATGCTCATCGGTACTATTTTCTGAGTTTTAAATACAAGTTTTTTTTGTGTTGACTTTTTTTTTATTGAATTTTTTAAATTTACATTTCAAATGTTATTCACTTTCCCAGTTTCCGGTCCATCAATCCTCTATCCCCTCCCCCTTGAATACAAGTTATTTTAAAGATTTAAAGAGTTCTAAAGCCCTAGATTGAAGATTGTAAACGTCTACCTTAGAGTCTTCAGGGTCAAGGCAGTAATGCTGAAATTAAACTGATTGTTCAACTCAGTGTGTTCGTGCTTTGCGTTTGTTACTGGACTATTTCAAACCATCAGTGCTCCAAACATACGGCTTAAAACAGCGCCTGTTCCTTAGTGAGCACGGTGAAAGAGTCAATATATTGTTAGATTGCCCTATCCTGTGTGAAGGTGAAAGAGTCAATATATTGTTAGATTGCCCTATCCTGTGTGAAGGTGAAAGAGTCAATATATTGTTAGATTGCCCTATCCTGTGTGAAAGTCATTTGACTTTTTGTAGTTCCCTTTCTTTTTAATTTTGTTTATAGCTTTAAAAAAGTGCTTCTGTCTTTACAAATGTTTAGAGTGTGACCGACACTCCGGACACTGCAATGGCTGAGGACAGTGTTAAAGAACTGCAGCATGAAGGGCTGGCACAGTGCTTTACTGGGGATGAGTCTTTGATTTAACTTGGGATGCGTTTAGAAGGAAACTTTGAAGAGCTGGAAATAAAATCTTTGCCTGAGTCATCATTTTCCATGAAAAAAAAAAAGCATCATAGAGTTGAGGGCTTGGACACTTTTGTCTCCCTCCCTCCCTCCTTCCCTCCTTTCATCCTTCCCTCCCTCCCTTCCTTTATTTCTTCCATAAATGCAAATCATAATAAAAGAAGAACAAATGGGCCTTCCATTTCTTGATCTTCCTCCTGTTTAGTTGTCATTACTGAGAAACTCCTCTAACTGTGTGTCTCCTCTGTGTTCAGGTATATGTCCCAGGTCCACAGTAGAAACTCCTAACTGTGTGTCTCCTCTGTGTTCAGGTATATGTCCCGGGTCCACAGTAGAAACGCCTAACTGTGTGTCTCCTCTATGTTCAGGTATATGTCCCGGGTCCACGGCATGCATCCCAAAGAGACCACGCGGCAGCTGAGCTTAGCTGTGAAAGATGGTCTCATTGTGGAAACTCTAACAGTGGGCTGCAAAGGTTCAAAAGCTGGCATTGAACAGGAAGGATATTGGTTACCAGGAGATGAGATTGTAAGTATATTTTATTTGATAAATTTAGAAATTGGCACTTTGGGTTTTTTTTTTAAGTATTAATATAACCTAGAGAAATTCACTGTAGAAATTTAATAATTCTTAACATTTTTATTAACGTTAAGGCTCTATATTGATAGCTTCCTTGTGATTCCTAGAAGAAGACTAACTTTTACAAAAATCTTCCTTATCTGTCTGTTATCTTGCATCTAAAAATACAAAATTAAGCTTGGACAGCAGTGGCACACAGCTGAGAGGCAGAGACAGGTGGATCTTTGTGAGTTCGAGTTTATCCTGGCCTACAGAGCAAGTTCTAGGACACCCGGGGCTTCACAGAAATACCCAGTCTCAAAAAAAAAAAACAAAATTAAATTGAATTAAAGTAAATGTTCTTATAAATAATGGCCTTTTCTGTGCTTTCTTCAGCTAATATTAGTTAAAAAATATCTCAGTGCAGGACAGGGTTCTACTGCCTCGACAGCTGGAAAGGGCCTGCTTAGGAAAGCCGTCTCACTTGGATGGCACCAAATCCCGAGTCAGCTGTGAGGCGGGCTTTCATCCCCAGTACCAAGGTCCCAGATGCTGAGTGGCTGGCCGTGGTCCACAGAGGCCAGTGGCTTCTGTAGCACTGGGCTCTGAGCATCAACCAAGCAGGGTGATTAGAAGGTGGCTTCTTTCTGTACCTCAGCTCGCGCCAGCCGTGACTGCTTTACTCCATTCTTAGCTCCAGGACATGATCTCAGGGTGAAGGACACATACAGAGACACTGTTTTCTTACCCAAAGAGTGATTTCATGTGTAGTATCTCTATCTTCCCATCATATTTGTTGATATTTTAACCAACTAGTTAGAAAAGCTTTCATTATTATAGTAAACATCTTTTAAGATAGTAGATTTCAAATGTATGTTTTGGGGATTTGGTAATATAATCCTCTAAAAACTTAAACTTTTAAAAAATCTTATAAAATCTTAAAAAGTGATTCATTGTGGCAAAATTTCCTGAAAGATTTGACTTCATTTCATTTTCTGGTAACACGACAGACAAGCCCACAGATTGAGTGAGACCGACTGTAGAAATACCTCCTAGTGTTTCTGATAATTCTAAATGTAGGAAGTTGTTCAGACCTAAAAGTCTTGTCAATTTTACATATATGTCAGAGCCTCAGAAAAGAAATCCATGTTTCTACAAACAGAAAACAAACAAGAAAAATCATTACTTGTGTGTATAGTTTGGTTTGTGACCTGGGAATATTGCTGGAAAGAAGCAGGACAGTTGTCATCAGAGCCGCTTCCCATCAAATCTCTGCTGTAGCTGGAAGCCTTGTGGAGTAGGTTACACGGCTAGCCATGATGAGCAAAGGTCGAAACTGAGAGTCTAGAGTGAGTCAGGACAGTCAGACAGGATAGGACACTCTGTCCCAGGCACTTGTGCTCTTAGAGATTCAGAGACTGTGTGGAGAGTGCCTGAGGGGGGACGTGACCAGTAACTGAGCTGGCTCTGCTCTTGCAGTTGTGGGTCATGTGGACATAGTTCTTAGATCAAGGATTTGCTTTCTCCTTTAAGATAGGTGTGTGTGTGTGTGTGTGTGTGTGTGTGTGTGTGTGTGTGTGTGTGTGTGTGCTTTAATATGTATATACTTATATATGTACTTTTTTTCCTCAGACTGAAATTTCTTTAGTTCATCAAGCAATTAATTAGCCTATATATTTCCCATAGCTTTAGGTTCTAGATTCCTTTTTATTTTTACATATTTTCTTTAAACATTTTTATAATCCTCTTTCTGTCTTTCTTTTACTAAATGAACTCTTAAAGTAACAGCAACTATATAGGTTTAATGCTAATTAGTTCTTATTCACAAGCAGTTCTATACTAAACATGCATATGTAATAGAACTGAGTATCTCAAACTTCTGCTTATGAAATATGTAACTGGAAAGACTCCAAAGTAAAGTACTTATGGGCTGGGTTAATGTCTGTCCTAAGCATTTCTTGCTTACATGTCTGGAATTGTTTAAAATTTTGTTGATCCTTAATGTAATGTGGGCGTACTAATATTTATTTCATTTGCTTAAGGATTATCTTAGTTACTGTTGTATAACTGTGAAGAGACACCATGACCAAGATAATTCTTATAAAAGAAAGCATTTAATTGGGGCTTGTTTAAAGTTTCAGAGGGAGTATGCAGCATGCAGGCATACAGGCAAGGGCGCTGAGTGCTTATATCCTGATGCACAGGCAGGCAGGCAGGCAGGCAGGCAGGCAGGCAGGCAGGCAGGCAGGCAGGCAGGCAGGCAGGCAGGCAGGCAGGCAGAGAGAGACACACACTGGGCCTGGTGTGGCCTTTTGAAGTCTCCCAGCTCATCCACAGTAACACACCTCTAACACACCTCCTTCCTAAAAAGTTTAACTGGGAATCAAGCATGCAAATATATGTGTGTGTAGTGGCCTTTCTCAGTCAAACCACTACAAGTATTGAATGAAAATCTGTCCATAAAGACCACACAAATATACCCAAGGCGAATATTTGACCAGTAAGTAAGGATGGAAGCAAGATCTCTTGTGCAGAAAGGCAATAGAGTTAATAATAATTTAGTGTGTATTTCTAAACAGCTAAAAGAATGGACTTTAAATAGTTATGTTAATTAGCCTGGTTTGATCATGCCATGATATATATATATATCAAAGTATCACACTGTACCCTATAAATTTATAATTATTACTTACAAATTAAAGTTTAAAATACTTAATGTGTCTGTTGACAATATAATAGAAACATCAATTTTTTAAAAATGATCTATTATTTTTATTTCATGTGCATTGGTGTTTTGCCTGCATGTCTGTCTCTGTGAGTGAGGGTGTCAGATCCCCTGGAACTGGAATTACACATAGATATGAGCTATCATGTGGGTGCTGGATATTTAACTCTGGTCCTTTAGAAGAATAGCCAGTGTTATTAACCACTGAGCCACCTCTCCAGCCCAGAAACATCAACTTCATATTGATCATGTAAACAGAGTCATTTGCAGACTATTTACATTGTAACCAGTATTCTCCATTTTAAATCCTGTGAAGAGCTTGCCTTGAGAAGACTGTTCTTACGAAGGTGTAAAGAGAAGGTGACTCGTCGACTACACGAGTATCTTACTGCCTGGTGATATACCGCTTGCTTTGCAGTGAGTGACCTGATGTCCTTGGGATACTCACAAGTTCATGTGACTAACTTGTCCCCTGTAACACAATATGAGATCACACACTGCCCAGGAATTGTGCATTTGCATTAACACTTGTCATCTGCACACAGAGGCAGGTCTAAGCTGTGAACTCACAAGTTAATAAATACTCTTCACACCACAGACACTACGTATGTTATATAAAGGGTCTCTCTGCAATAAAGAGTATACCTCAAGAATATTTGGCAGGAAGAGCCACATTTCCTCATTTGCATGGAGTTCAGTGGGCCAGGGTCTGCATACCAGCATTTGGGACTTTACAGCTTCACTGCTTCGTGTGTGATTCCAATCACTTTGGTATCCTAAAGCTTGTTTTTAAACTGTGGTATGTTGAACACTTCATTCAGAGTTGTGCTAGACCTTAGTAAAGCAGCTCTTTTATTTGAAGAACAGGTGAGAATGTTCTTCCTTTACCTCTGAAAAGAGCATCTGTAAGACAGAAATGGACAAACAAGATTATTTCTTGAGTCTCCGGCTATGTCTCCTGAGGTACTTTATATAGCAGAGGTTGGACAGTGCTGGTTTTCCCTCCCGTCAAGTGTGGAGAAAGGAAGGCAATGCGTATAGTTTCCCTTTCTCCCCCGTACGATGATGAGCATTGATATTAC
This sequence comes from Rattus norvegicus, assembly GCF_021556685.1. Lineage (NCBI taxonomy): Eukaryota > Metazoa > Chordata > Mammalia > Rodentia > Muridae > Rattus > Rattus norvegicus. The sequence continues at coordinate 66,947,444 of NC_141550.1, forward strand.
ATTGTTAATGCTCTCCCAGTACCTTTTCCCTAATGCCTCGTTTTAGAACTTGAAACAACGTTATAAAATGAATGTTGGACCATTCTTTTTATTAAGTAAGCAATCATATCCTAAAAGCTCACACCTGTATGGAACTCTGTGTTTGAGGATGCTGGCATATTATAATCCTGTATCACTAAAATTCCTTCTTCCAGCCCAGAAATACTCTCAGACGTTTTTCACTGGTGACCTCACATACAAATTGCAGCATCCTGGGTAAAAATGCCAATTCTATTGGAGAGACTATGGTAAAATGGTGCAGTGTCTAAGCATCTTCACGGTGACTTCCCATCACGCTTACTTCCCATGCCTGTATGAGATGGCAAATTGAAACAGCAATCATTCATAACAAGACTACTCCTGTCTTTATGGCTGCTTACAGAGTAGTTGGTAAATAAGTAGAAGTGTACCCACCAATCTGTTTTCTACATGACGGACACTCAGCACTGAGAAACACTTGGGAACTCTGTGTTCATCTAAAAACTCCTAGACTCATAGTAACGGAGAGGGCCCAGATCATTCCTATACATGTGGTTTCCTTGGCTTCGGAAGTTCTGTCGGCAGGCGGCACAGTTAATACTTTGTTATGCCAATACCTTTTCTTTTTTGAGTTTTTAAAGCTAGCAGTGCTTTACTGGCACTGTGCAAGACGGGCCCTGTACTGCAATAATTAATGAATACATAATACACACACTCACATATACCCGAATGTACACACACCATACATGCACACATCATGCTCATGTTCACGGATGCTTATCAATCCTCTGATTACCCTGAACACAGGATTAGGGGCCATATTTAATCCATATTTCTAGCATGTCAACCCCCCCCCCACACACACACACTCTTAAATTTTGAGAACTATGTTTCTTGGGCAGAATTTTGCCATTAGCTAGGGGAGTGAAGTTTAGAATTTACTAGTCATTTTTAATTAATATAAGTTAATGCCTCACAAATTAACCTCTTTGTTTATAAAGTGCTTACCAATGGTGAAAAGGTGTTTCCAAGATACTTATTGTAAATAGGAAGTAGGTGGCCTTGAGTTTTGGATCATTTGCAGATAAAATATATACAATATGTATCTTGAAACCAGGTGATCATTATGAACTATTGGTGATTTCCAACTTTATTGGCAGTCCCCTGGACAAGGCCGTACTTTTATTTGTTAAGTGATTTTGATCTGACAGTAAAGAATTTGGTTGCCAGTGTTGACTGTGACTTAAAAGTCTTACGTAAAAAACTGTTTTCTCTTTTCATAGACCTGCTGGCTTTGCACTCAGGATCTCGATTGTTCCTAGTTCATTTCAATGTAAATGTAGGGACTCTCCCGAGAGCCTCACACTGTGGTTTTGTGAGGAACCCTTTTTCCTCTCTTGCCTTGCTGCTGGTGAGGCCAGACTAATTGCAGATGTGACTAGACTTTTGCTCCCACCTGCTTCACCCTGAGGACTTTCAAGTAAATTGCTCCTTGATAGCAGGACTTCAGGCTGCTCTCAGCCTCAGAGACTGTTTGAAATAAAAAGGAAGCATTTGACATTTTTCTCTGTATTTTTTTGCTTCTCCATTATTTTAGGTTTTGTATTTTGTGGTTTTCTAAAGAGATACGGATTTTTTTTTCTGTTGCTCCTGGCTTCAAAGCCTCCTTTATTCTTATTAATTGCACTTTTTATTTACATTTCAAATATTATCCCATTTCCCAGTTTCCCCTCCAGAAACCTGCCATCCCACCCACCTCCTGCTTCTATGAGGGTGTTCCCTCACCCACCCACCTACTCCCTCCCTCCCCACCTCCCCGCCCTGACATTCCCCTACACTGGGGCATTGAGCTTGATAGGACCAAGGGCCTCTCCTCCTGTTGATGCCCAACAAGGCCACTGGAGATGAGGGTATTTTACTGTAATATTACTTTAGTAGTGAATGGGCCGAAACCCCAGCGTTAGTGACACTTTGGAAGAATGTCATCATCAGGTGTTTCCAACGAAAATGGCCAGCTTACAAGAAGTATTCATTTATAATTATCTTGAAATTTAGCTACGTTCACACCTCTTAGGTAAGGCATTGGTTAGAAATGATGGTGTGCTCCTCACAGACCTTATTGCTTAAGCCACAACAGGAGAGGATTCTCTGACCCCTCTAGCTTCTCTCTTGAGGAGACATGTTGAAAGGCTGCTGAATTCAAGCTGAACTGGACATTTCAGAACATTGTTTATATGTAACATACACATTTAAGTAAAGTTTTTATGAACAATTTAGATTTTTTGCTCTTTTCTGTTATAGTTATATTTGTCATTAGTTCATTGTTTTCAATACCTTAAGCAGAAATTTCAATGCACCTTTGATGCTATTGGGGTTTTAAAATGTAAAATATTTTATTCTCCTTATGTCATCTATATATGGAATTAAATATATATTCTTTGAATATTCATTCTCAACCTCAGATTCAGATACAAAGAGAACACCCTTTCTTTGCTGAGTGTCAAGTAAGTGCTGATAATTACTAGTTAATTAGAAACCAGTTGCACCAGAGTTCTCTGTGATGTCATACCTTGGCTTACGGAGACGTGATTCTCTTGAGTCTCTATTTGCTCAACAGGATTCTGGGTAGTTCTATGCTTCTCACCATGTGATGTCAGACTACAGCATGGGTTCCTACTTTTTGGTCCTCTCTCCCCTGAATTCTGTGTCATTGGGCAATACTATAATTTGTTTTCAAGATTTAAAATCACTAACAATATGTAAGCATCAAGTCCTTACCTATAAATGATTAACTGAATTCATTAACAGAATTAAACTAAGCCTAGAATGGTAGAGTATTCATTTACAGTGTATCTACACTAATGCTCACCATTTATATACATGCTCAGTAGTGTAATGGGTTTCTGCTCATGAAAACATAGTGAATTAAAAGGTTAAAACTGCCTTTGGCTTATTGAAGAGCCTTGGCCAGAATTTGAAAATACCCTTTTCCAACAGTTCTTTAAATGCTTCCCTTGGTTCGTGGCTAAACGTGTTTCTGAGCTTCCTTTTTATCCCTGAACTGGAGCTAATTCTATCTCCTATTCTACCTTGCTCAGAGAAGTGCTGTGAAAATCAGATATGACAATCACGTCTGAAGTGCTCGGAAAGAAATGCAGTCATGTGGTTAGAAGCCTGTTCTTCACTCAGTTCCTGTTGTGTGCAGAACATGGACAGTAACACTGGATATGGTCTCCTGAGCACTCGGCTGTGCCAGACCCTCTTCTGCACACTGTGTACTGTGAACTCGCTTGTCTCTTACCATGACACGATAAACTAAGAGCTATCGTTCTGTTCATTTTACAGATAGAAAGTGACACACAGAGGAGCTAAGCATTCTGACCAGGACCATACAGCCATGAATGTCGGGGCCAGGATTTGAACCAGTTGGGCTCCAGAGTGATAACCACACTGTAGATTATAGGCTGCTACCAGATGGAGGAGCCTTTTCTCCTAGGATTGAGGACAGCCTGTGTAAATCACACTGCTAAGCATGCAGCTTTTTGACATGATTAAAATAACAAAAAGCATTATCATCATATGGGTATATGATGAAGTTAGTAATACCCATTTTAAAAGCTTACCCACATGCCTGTAATCCTAGCCCTAGAGAGTCAAATCTGTCAGTTCCAGTCCTGTTAGTGAGACCTTGTCTTTAAAAAAACAAAAAACAAATAAAAAATAAAATTAATTAAATTTAAATGTTTCTGCACTTTGGTTCATTTATGATGTATCCCTGCAATTATTTTTATAAGTGTAGCATTAAAAATGCACACTTCTAGGATTGAGGACAGCCTGTATAAATTACACTGCTAAGCATGTATATGACAGTGTGTTCAGTGCAGACACACTGTAAATGAGTTCTCTACTATTTTAGGTTTAGTTTAATTCTGTTAACAGTTTCAGTTAATCTTTTACATGTGAGGATTTGGTGGTTACGTATTTTAGTGATTTTAAATGTTGAAAATAAGTGGTGAGATATTGAATTTACCACCCTCACATCCATCATTCTGATCTTTTCAGAAGGCTAGCGTACTCCAGTTTCAGACCAGTCAGACATGCATTTGTGGTTCTGTACTGATATGGAGGTGTGGACTCTGTCAGTGAGGTGTTTTCCTAGTGTGCCTGTAGGTTTCATGTGTATGAGTTCCCAGAGAGATTCTCTGTGTCTATCCATAGCCTTCCTCTACAATTGTGACAACCTAAGTTTGCATGCTACTATCTTTTCATTAATGACCAACTCATTAACAGAATTTTCTGTTAACATTGTCAGCCAAATAGTATGAATAATACTTCAGATAATAAACCAAATGTAAAATCCTTTTGCCCCATATTACCCAATATGAGCAAAATTGTGGTAGAGACCAAGATTATCTTGTTTTTATTTTGAAAGGCCTACAGTACGCAGCCTTTCTCCAGGACAGCAGCCCCAGACAAGGTGAACTAATTTTGCACTATGTTATTTTACTTTAACTCTGCCAGTTGGTTTGTTTTTTGTTCTTTTATAGCTTGTCTAGATCAGATCAGTTCTTCCAGACTTATGTGTGCAGACTGTACTGTCTGTATTGCTGCAGTTTGAACTCTGTCAGGGTTGGTAGGCTTGCTCTTTAACAGGGTTATTGCTCTGAAGTGGCATCTACACGTGCTGCTAAATAGGCGGCTTCCAGAGCATCTGATGATATCTGGTGGCACCAAGTACAAATGTAACCTCAGAATATGATATTGATGGGAGGCAGCCTCACCATTTAAATGATTTCTGTTTACTAAAGACAAGCTGGGGGTAGCTGGCCTATGGTCCACATGACTCATTTATACCTCAGAAAAATTTAATAGATTTGAAATCCAGGTACTTTTGTGCTTGACTTTTGTCTGTTTTATGTATTCTGAATAGCTTTTTGACATGATTAAAATAACAAAAAGCATTATCATCATATGGGTATATGATGAAGTTAGTAATACCCATTTTAAAAGCTTACCCACATGCCTGTAATCCTAGCCCTAGAGAGTCAAATCTGTCAGTTCCAGTCCTGTTAGTGAGACCTTGTCTTTAAAAAAACAAAAAACAAATAAAAAATAAAATTAATTAAATTTAAATGTTTCTGCACTTTGGTTCACTTATGATGTATCCCTGCAATTATTTTTTTATAAGTGTAGCATTAAAAGTGTAGAGTTAGGCCACCAACATTGACAGGTCCATTTCAGTGTCTGTTTCAGAAGTAGGTAAGAAGTGTAGAGTGAAGAGAGAGAGAGAGTGAAGTAGAAAAGCTGGAACTGCGTTCTTCCTTCCTTTTAACATCCCAGGACCTACTGTTTGACCCCTCATAGGAAGAGGAATTAAAATGAAAACATTAAATCATGAAGGCTGACAGTTTTTATTAAGTCAATATAACTATTAATCTCTTTGGATATTTCTAAGCAGCTGTAAGAATTAAATACTTTGTTTTAAACTTAGGACAAATTTTTTAATTAAAAAATAGAATAGAATTTTGAAACCTACGTTTATCATATGTATATATATAGTTAATATAGTACAATGTTTTGAATATAAAAACAAAATAGGTATTATACAATGTATGTATGAGTTGTCTATCAGAAGTAGGTACACCAGTGTCTAATTTTGATTCAGCTAAGCACTATATACATGTCTTTGTGGTGTCCCTGAGTCAGACATGGTAGTATAGATTTTTTCTGAGTTTTTATAAAATTAGAGTTTGCAGGGGATATACAGCTTCAGTGAGGTACAAAAAAGTTCCTATTTTTCTTTATTGTTCTGGTCAGTGAAGACCATCAATTTCTTAATGAAATGTAAACCCAGAAAGCTTACTTTCTAGAGAATTGAGTATCTACTCTGGTCATGACTCTGTGTGTGGGTTGGAAGGCATACATTTTGAGCGTTACTGGCTCTGTGCTCTGGTGGCATTCACATGTGGCCAAAGTAGTCAGTGTTTATTGATTGTTAGTTTGAACCCCATTTGCTGGGATAATCTTAGTATCTGAGAAAACGAGGAAGCCACTCATCTTTGGAAAGAGCGCAGATATGCATAGAAATAACTGGTAGCTGAACCCAACTGTGGAAGGCCAGGACCCCACAGGAGTAGCCGAGGAGGTGTTAGCCTCTGTCTTTCCCTTTGTTCATTTGGATTTCATTTCACACCGACAAAGGAAGGCCAAGACTTAACCTTTACTCTGAAGTGTGATTTGAGGAGAAGGGAAGAACATTTATAAAGAATGGATTCTAGGCTAAGAGCAAATCTCACAGTCTTCCTATACCTGTTCCTTATACTCAGCCTGCCCTGCTGTACAGGCCTCACAACTCAGACATGTTGAGAAATGCTTGTGCAGCCTCCCTGATTGATTGCTAGGACTAGACACTAAGAATCGAGCCTTTTTCCTCTTGTTTTACATGGTAATCAATCTCTTTTAGATGGTGTCACTAAACCTTTTAGTTTTACATTTTTGGTTTATTTTTCCAAATTCAACAGATCCTAAATATTTGTGATCTGTCAAGATATGGGCATTTTGCTTAGTTGTTGTTTTCAATTAAGTATTGAATACAGTGGCTGAGAGACAAGCACAGTGGGCACCACCACTCTTGACCACACCTTTCCCCGCAGTGTCCACACTCATTTTGTAATCTGTAAAAAGCAGGACAAAACAGGTTTGTTTGTTGGAAATATAAAGGTCCTGGTTGATGTGAGACACTCAGGTTATAATAGACATCATTTCTTAGATTCTAGTTTTAAAGGAAAGGATTAGACCCGGGGCTGGCTCTGAACATAATTCACGTCAGAGTTGTTGCTGTCAGACCACTATACGGTATGTCTGATTATTGACACTACAGAGGAGAGAATCAAGTTATGAAGAAGTAAATTTCTAGGTATTTTCTCTCGTTTTTAACACATTAAATGTCGTAAATTGTTTATAATGCCTAACTTGTGATGGACTTTAGTTTCAATTTTGTTCTTAGTTATTGAAGATATTGACAAAATGTCATACAAAATTATTTTGTATTTTTTGTAGGACTGGGAAACAGAAACTCATGACTGGTATTGTTTTGAATGCCATTTGCCTGGAGAGGTGTTGATATGTGACCTGTGTTTTCGTGTGTATCATTCCAAGTGTTTGTCTGATGAGTTCAGGCTTAGAGACAGCAGTAGTCACTGGCAGTGCCCAGTTTGCAGGGTGAGTACCTATGAGCTTTCATGTGCTGTCAGAGGGTGGAAATTAACGAATATTAGTGTCACCAAGATGCCCCAGGTGGTCTTGCCAGGTGAATGATGGATCCTGGGGGTGGGGGTTACTTGCTGAAATGACTGACGAATGAACACAGCACTCCAATGGGCATCACAGAGCACACCCCATGTCTCAGGTTGTACATTTTAGAGAATTTAAATCACATAGAAATATCTTCACATATTTTACACCTATTTCTAGGTCATGTGACTGCTTTAAAGGCTAGCCTTTCCGAATATGAACTGTTTGCCACATGGAGGTCTGTTCAATACAGATTTTGTAATGCGTGGTAGAGTTGATGGGCACAGTGTTGGAGTGCTCTTGGTCAGCGTCCCACCCTATAGCGGGGAAGGTCTTTTTCTTTCTGTCCTCATGACGTGGTTTACTTTTTGCTTATATTTTCTGTGGAGGGTGAAGGGATGGGACAGTTACACACTAAGAACTTTAATTAAAGTAAAATGCATTGTGCAGTTGGTACAATACATATTTTATACAGTGATTTCCTCACTGAAGAATGTGCATGCTGTGAGACTGTAGTGTGTCTGTATATGAGCGACGAGTACTGACTAAATACTGCATTCCCAGGGACTGGGGATGGTGAGGGTACAGACTTGTCTGATTTATAATTTGTTTTATAATTTGTGTCGCTCAGCTACGTACGTACGTAGCTGGAACCACTGCATTGGTTGCCTGTAAGGTCAATTCTGAGTGTGCCTTAAATAATACTTCAGTCATTGGAATGTTTATTTAATTTCTTAAAAAATGTTATTTTTTTTTAACATCAGTCAAAGATTTTATCTGGACATGATCAGCAGATGTCCAGACCCATCTTAGTCCTCCATAGTAACCAAGCTGTTGGTTACCTCAGCCATCTTCACACAGGCTTCCCTCAGTTATTGAGGTCTTGATTACTTGAGCCCACTTAGCTTAAAAAGTAGAGAAAAGGCAGTTAGGATAGCAGTAGAAAACTGTTTCAAGGTAAATTATTAGGAAATGGGAGAAGGGATCAACAAATAAGCCTGGCAGTGCCAGTGTCAAGGCTGAGCCTGGAGATTCTTCCAGACTCAAACACACGCTGTCCCCAGGAAAGTAGTGCAGGGGTAGCTCAGACACCGTTCAAGCAGGGGCTGTGTCACTCGAGTTCTGTGTTCGTGGATTTTGATCATGCTTCTTAAAAGCAAATACATATCTCTTATCTTTTAGGAAATAAACCTTGACCTCTCACAAGGAAGAGTTGGGCCTGGTGGCCCGGGCCTGTAACCCAGCTACTCAGGACTGCTGGGCCTACAGAGTAAGTTCAGGGCCATCCTAGGGAAACCAGTGAGGCCCTGTCAGCAAAAAACAAGCAAGCCAGCCAGCAAACAAAAACTAAGAGACTTTTATAGAAACTCAGCAGGAGACTCCTGTGCAGTTCCCCTGTCCTGTGTGTGAGCCTGGATCCAACCCCTTTACAGAACCCCAAAGGAGGAGAGACAGAGTTCTAAAGCAGTAAGAGAGCAGGGAGAGGGAGACGCCTGACCACACCGCCAGGCTCTTAGCCTTCATCGTCAGTTCTTACTGTCATAGTAAGGGATCTCGGTAAAAGCACTGGCTTTTGGTGCAGTTGAGTACAATGGGGTTTTGCATTATTTATGTAAGAGAGAGGTGGAATCATTCTGTGAAGACAGCAGCATGTATGAAGTTCTGTTGCTGTTTCTTGTCCACAGTGCTCTGCTGGGTTCTGATTGGTTGTTTGCTTGTTTGTTTTAACTTCACAGTAACTGGCTGACAAATGCATGGCAACCTCATTTTACTTTTGTTTGTTTTTGTTTTTCCTTGCTCAGTTAAGATGCTATCATGATAGGAGGATATAATTGCACTTATGCAAATGACACTGTAAATCATAAATCCTGTAAAGTGTGTGTTTATAGCCTAGACTGTGAACTGTCCCCAGCAGACACAGGAAGCCCATGCTTGAGGCCGAATTTGGGGGATTTCACCTTTAGTTCTGAAGCCTCCAAAGAAACCATCATTTTAAAGTTCTGTTGTTTTAATAGTTATGTTCATGAAAAAAGAGAATTGGCAATGATTATGTTTCAAGTGTGAAAAGAACAATAGCCTTAAACCATAATGGCGATTTACATGTGTATCCGGTGAAGTGTTTGGTTAACATAGTTTTTAAAACAAAACCAAAATTTCTATAAAAGTACTGTTTAATATTAACAAATCCATGTCCAGATTGAAATATTCTTGGACTCAGGAAGTTTTGGGTTCACAGACTAAAACCCTAAAACTGTGGTTCCAATCAGAATCAACTTTCCAATCTCTTTCCCTCTGATGTTTGGGGAATGTTGGATAATTATGCATACAAACAAGGAATTTTGTAGAGAAGAACCTTATTTCCAGTCAGGCAAAAGTAGACCAGAAGTCAATCATTACTACAAAGTTGTAAGTTTAAAGCAACCATGTTTCTAACTATTGGTAGAGGTCTACAGACTTTGTCCTACCCTAGGACCCACATGGGTGACCCATCACTAGGAGTGGGCTGTCCCGACTGTCAGCCGTTCTGCCAGACCAGTCACTTGTGTCTCAGTGTCAAGTCTGAGAAGACAATGTGCACCATTCTCAGTCAAAGTAATTTTACCACTTCTCATGCTTAACCTTAGGAATCCTACATCTCAAAGACTGTTCCTCTGAACACCTGCTTTCTCTCCAGTGTTACCTTGCAGACAGCCAGCTGCTTAGAAAGTAGCCCATGAGTATCTGTCTAATCAGGTTTTACCTTGAGAGAAATGCCCCCAACATCTTGTTATACATTCTTTTTCCTGTGAAGTTAAAATTGTTTTTGAAAACTTTGCAGTATTCAGCTAACATAGAAATAAGAAAAGAGAAAGTCACAGAATTCATTTTCTCTAGGTGATGTTCTTCAGACGTAGGCTGTGCATGTCGTGTGTGTGCATTATGTGCATTACTGGATATGGTCAGCTTGTCTCCAAACATCCTATGTGCACAGCTTACAGGAGAGAAAGCACAGGTCCCTCATCTGACCGGCTCTTACATGTGTGCCTCCGTGTGCTGCCCATCACTGACAGCCCATCACAGATGCACTCATGGTGCCTTGTGAATCACACTCAGTTCTTATCAGCCATTTGGTTTCTGTCAGTTGTCTCCTTTTCACTTCTCTTCATTTTCATTACTGTTCCCAAGTTACAATTCATTTTCCTCTTTGATGCCATCCATAGTTTGTGGTGGGCGTGTGTGTGTGTGTGTGTGTGTGTGTGTGTGTGTGCGCGTGCGTCTGTGTCTGTGTGTGTGTCTTTGTGTCTGTGTACTGCATTCTTATTAGCCTGCTAGCATCTTGGGGGAAAAAGAAATCACAGGACTGAGTGATACCTGTAAACATTTTTAGACTAAGAAAACTTGGATTCCAAATAAAATCAGGAACTATGGTTCTAGTCAGAATCATTTTTCAGTTTACTTTTTCCTCTTAATGATTTGAGAGAACACAGAATATACAGATAAGGAACTTTTGAGCATTGTCTTAATATACAGGCACTGTGGTCTGCCACTGAGACCTGCACCACCACTTGCTGGGATGGCACCGTATTGCCTTTTGGCATAGTGCTCCCTGTTAATCTGTAGTGGAGGGGTCTCTGGTGCTGTCCAGTGTGAGCGTCCAGCCGGATGTGGCTACTGCCAGAGCAGATGGTGTTGTCTTTAAACATTCATACTTGGAACCCTGTATAGCCCTAAGAGAAGCATCTTCTCATGTGAAGTATCATCCTTGTCAGAGTGCTCTGGCCTTCATCTCCTCATCAAGGCTTACTTCACAAATTCTAAAGGAGGTCCAGGTAGTGGGGGCACACACCTTTAATCTTAGCACTTGAGAGACAGAGGCAGAGGCAGGTAATCTATGAGTTCGACACTGCCCTGGTCTATAGAGTGAGTTCCATGACAGCCAGGGCAACACAGAGAAACTTTGTCTCAGAAAGAAGGAAAGAAGGAAAGAAGGAAAGGAAGAAAGAAAGAAAGAAAGGAAGAAAGAAAGAAAGAAAGAAAGAAAGAAAGAAAGAAAGAAAGAATGAACAATTCTAAAGGTAGACACAGACAGTCTCCTAGTGTACAGATTCTGTAGCAAGCTCTGTCTGTGAGAGCAGTAACCTTACTATCTGAGAGAGGGACACTTGCTCTCTATCCCTCATGAAGCATCAGAAGACTAAGAGAGGAGCAGTACCATGAAGCAGGGAAAATGAATGACAGACTGAGATGGGTTTCAGAGGGACCCTATCTTCTCCCTTCTGTTAATATTCTCCTTTATAGGTTCCTTCTGGTTTTTTGACTAGGGGTTGTAGATTCATGGTCGTGCTGCAGAGTCAATTTATAAACACATTTTACCCTGTGAACTCTAGTGTACATTGGTAGCAGTTAGCACACTGAGTTGTTATGTGATTGCATAGTCGGTGAATAGCAGGAAGGCAGTAGTCAGAAGCCCCTTGCTCCCTTCTCTGTTTCTGGGCCTCAAATGGAATACTGTTTGAAGATTTGCCCATAAGGAATAACAAAAATACCACTTTACTGTCCATCATGTCATATGACTAAACTTTTTATCCCATACAGTGTGTGTGTATGTGCACCACACAAACATCACACGTACCACACACTGTATACGCATACTACATACCACATAATACAGATACACAGATCACAACACACCAGACATTTTAAATATCATGCATGCTACATACAAATCCTAGACATCTCCCCCACATACACACTAACCACACTCTACACCAGACATCACACACTAGATATTAGTCACTAAAATACATGCACAGAACATATATCACATGCTAGTTTTGAATGAAAGAATCCACTTAAAGCATGAAATATAAGATTCCTGTAGGTTCTTTATAAATCTGGAAAGCACTCATTCCTTCTTAAATATATACATGGCATTTTTCTCTGTGAAAAAAGTTTGTATGAATTGCATGGTAAATTAATGTAGCCTAGTAAAATATGGAAACATAAGAAATGTAAGAAAACAAAAGATAAATGCTGCTGCTGATTATTATTAATTATTAGTATATAATGCCTTGGGTCTGAGCTACAAAGCTCCTTGAGTTTGCAGCCTATGGCTCCCTAGCCCTTGGCCTTCACTCTAGAGTCCACTGAGGACTCTAGCCCAAGTCTCCCTGCTGTCACAGCTTCTTCTGAACACATGCCAAGCAATAGATTCTGCCAAAACGAAGAAAAAACCTTAGAAGTGCACATGTGGATGGGTTGGAGGGATGGCACAGTGCTTCAGAGTGTATACTGTTCTGAGGTCCTAGGTTCAATTCCCAGTTCTCCACAATAGTCAGATCATAACTGCTTGTGGTGCTAGCTCCAGGGCACCTAGTATCTCTGCCCTTCTCAGACCCTGGCCTTTTAAAGTTAACTTTAAGTCCTATGCTAAGCCTCTGGTGTCTTTCTGTCCCACATTGGTTGCGATGTGCCCATTAGGCAGGTGGACATCAAAGGAACAGAACTTGGCTACGACTAAACTAACCACAGAGTGTGTGTGTATGTGGAGGAGTAGCAGGGGTCGAGTGAATGCTCAGAGGACCTAGTGTGGAAGCGAGCCCCACGGACTGCAGAGCTGAGCAGAGTGGTCTGCAGTTCATGCTGCAGTGAAGTGAGAGGTGAAAGCTGTGTGGATGCAGCCCCTCCTATGTATCTGCTTAGAGATAGCTCCTCTTGTCTGCTCAGCCCACTCTATGAATGTGAGTGACTTTTACCCCAAAGGAAATACCTTTGCTTTCAAGCTCCATATTAACAGACATAGGATGGATATTTGGCTTTTAAGTAAAATAGATGTAGAAGCTGTTGTTTTTAATGGTGATACTAAAAATAATGACCATTGATTGCATTAGTTTAAAGACACCTGTATCCTATAAATTTAATTAAAAGAGAAATAGAAAAATTATTTTTAATATGATGCTGACTGAACCTTATTCTGTCATAAGGTGGCTTTATTGCTCTCTATGGGCTTAGCCAGACAAAAAAGAAATAAGACCTCTGGAAAGAGGAGAAGCTTTCAGATTGAGTCTAAGACAGAAGCTGTGAAATCCTGGGTATAGTTATCTAATCGCTGTCGAAGCTACCTAAACCCACTCTGGTAAGGAAAGAAGTCACCTGGTTTATACATTGCATTTCCATGGTAATCGTAGCAGTGTTACAGTAGACAGGCACTGGGTGGTAGGTCTGGGGCAGCAGTGTATTAGATCCTGCGACTTCTCTTTTGGAGGCTGGGTAGCAATTATAGTTTTTCTATAGATTTATTTTCATGTAATATGTTTGGTGTTTTGCCTGCATGTATGTCTGTGCACTGCATGTCTGCCTGGTACCCACAGAGGTCATAGGAGCCCCTGGGACTGGAGATGCAGATAGTTGCAAGCCATCATTATGGGTCCTTGAAATCAAACACCAGTCTTCTGCAAGGACAAATGCTGTTAATAAATAAAGCCATCGAGTCCTCATGAAGTTTATCAAAATGCTCAGGCCTGAGAAGATAATGCGTAGGCTTCCCCTGTAGTGATGGATATGATCTTAAGCAAAACTTCTTTAGTGTTGTAGTACCGTTGAACAGAAAGTACATAATTTCTCCTTGTTCACAGCGTAGAGTAGACGATGTTGTGTAGGAGGGATTTGGAGCTCTGCAGGCAGAGGTCTTACTGTCTGCATGTTTCCTTCTTAAAAACAGAAAACATAGCTAGGAGTGTATTGGCATAAAACAGAAAGGAGAGTGGGCGGGAGGGCTCAGTGGGTGAAGGTGGTTTGCTGCCAAGCTCAGGGACTTAAGATCCATCCCCAGGACATAAGATGGTAGGGGAGAGAACTAACTCCCTCCCCTCATCCTCTGACCTATGTCAGTGCTGCATTTGGTAATCCTGCAGGACGGGCCTCCTGACCAGGGAGGGCCATGACAATGAAGTCTTATGTGCTGTCAGTGAAGGAGGTTAAGGCCTGCCACTGGAGACCAAGCATAACCTTCAAAGCTAGTGAGGGGTTAGAGAGACACAGGGTGGCTGTCTGTTTAGTGACTCTGACAGTCATGCTTGCTTTAAAAGCTGTTCCTCCATGGGTTGGAGTAGCTTTTCCTCTAACCATTAAAATGCCTGGTGGTCTAATGGTCCAATACCTACAACCCTTGAATCGGTGCCTCAGCAGGCAGCCCTGTCTTTGTTTCCTAAAGGTACCTCAGCAGTCTCGTTCTGCAGATTTTTTTCTTTTGGGTTTTTGATAACAAGGTATTTCCATATAGTCTTGACTGTCCATATAGTCTAGAACTCTCTATGTAGACCAGGCTTTTCTTGAACTCACAAGGAAAGCCTGCTTTCCTCTGCCTCCCCAGTGCTGAGATTAAAGGTGTGCATCAGCACACATGCCTTCTGTGCGTTCTTTTATAAAATACAAGACCTGAAATACACCTGCTAATGGGGAGAAAACCTACAATACCCTTGGGTATAAGAGCAACTTGCAGTCTGCATTTTGTTCCCATTCATCCCTGGGAGAGGGTCTGCTTTGGTTGAGAAGCACTCCCCGCCCACTTTGGGAGACAGATTCTATCACTCCATGGTCCAGACACGGCTCCGTGGTCACTACACCAGTTAGTGTGTATGAGTGAGAGCAGTCTCAGTGTCTAGAGGATTTCTTATCTGTTGGCAGAAGAGAGGGTTTGGGTTTCCTGTAGGAAGTGTGCACTCCACAAACTGGTCTGCCTGTGGAATTCTTCTGGGTCATCCCATATGACCAAGGACACTGAAGTTGCTGCTGCTGTAGCTAAACTGAGCCCACAAATGCTTAAATCAGAGCTGCCCTCCACAGTGTGTTTGATGCATACAATGAGTAGCAGAGCAAAGCTGAGCAGAGATAGAAAAGACAGGCTCAGGTGGACTGCGACAAGACGGTGTTGGAAGGCTAACTGCTTTACATGTACACAGGAGCCCAGCCACAGTGGAAGGTAAAGTGCTGCCTCAGTGTGTGTTAGCCTTTGTTTCTTTAATGACCCTGGCTGGGTATGGGTCACACTGAGGACAGTATGTAGATTATAAACACCTGGGTCTCTACCTTCAACCAGCTTGATCTGAACCCTGTGAGTGACTTACAGACATTGGGAATTTTTCCCTGAGGAGAGGTGTACGTCAGAAGAGCACACACAGCTCCTCTGTGGCATCCAAGTACCACACAGGGCATGTTTCAGCACAGCTGGTATTGTCCCTTCCCGTCTGTCACGGGAGACTTTGCTTGCTCTAGGACTTTATATAAATGGACACTGACATTGTATCTAAAGGCTTCTCAGCTGGTATCGATGTGATAGACTAAAAGGGATTGTCTAAGACTGAGGAGAACTTGTCAGGCAAGGGTAAGAGCTTCCTGAGGTAACATTTGAAGATTGTATCTGAAGGCGTCTGGTCACTGTGCACTGGATGTTACTAAGGGGGTCGGCCCTATCTCTTTGGCCTTACCTGTCACTTCTCAGGCTTATGACATCTTCACTTGTGACTGCAGCCAGATTCAACAGAGGAAGAACTAGTTGTCATCCTCTGTCCTACTGTGTACTCCAGTGAAATGAAAGTTCCAGACTCAGACTCTTTCCCCAGGTAGCACTGCTGTATGTGGCTATGCAGATAAAGCCCAAAAGAACTGAACACAGACTCTTGTAGAAGGTGGTGATGGGGCAAGTGAGGGAGTGAGCTCCCCGGACCTTAGTACAGTTTCCTTGCTGTTACAGAGTGTTTTAAAGACAGAAGAATCTAGTGAAGATGTTTTAGCCCTAGTGATATTCCAATTTCATGTGGAATTTTTGCACATAGGAAAAAACACTGTGTTGCTTTAATTTGTATGGTACTGGCATCAGAAGGACTTGGGTTTAAGTCAACAGAGTGAACTATTCCATAAGATTATGTTTAGAACAAGGGTGCAGAGATACAGTTCAAAGAGCTGAGGGCACTGTTGCCAGCCAGGTGGCTGCCCTTAGCCAGCTGGGCTTGAGTGGGGTTCAGAAAAGTCAGCTGCCCCTGCCCTGTTGGATTCCTGCAGAGCAAGCTTCAGGAGTCAGTGTCTGTCAGTACTTCAAGGAGGGCTGTTGTGTATTTCCTTGAAATGAGCTACCTACCTTCAGACGGTAACCCAATCAATAGCATTTCAAGACTCCTTGGTAACTGATGCCATTGTGGATGACTGGACATTTCCCATTTAGTGAGGCTGATCATTTGAGGTCAGCAGAACTGATGGTGAATCCACAGTGTGGTAGAGTAGACCCGACAGGGTGGCCTGCCTTGGAGCATGTGTTTCCATGCTCCCTTTTTACGGGATGCAGACTTGTTTTCCTGAACGCTGAGAAAAATTTCATCGCGTGTGTGCTGCGTGGTGGCATAGGCCACAGGGCTAAGGGGGAGAGACATGGAGTATGCTTCACTGCCAGAGTCCAGGTGAGGGGTGCAGGTGGAAGAAAAGCTAGGCCCTCGGTGGCAGATGTCTGAGGGAAGTAGGACACTATGTACCTGCACGACCAGCACTCAGCCAGGGGGGTTCAGTGCTGCGAGGTTCAGGCCAACCTCGCTTACACAATGAGATCCTGTTTCAAAAAATAAAAGAAATACCTGACATTGTTCCTTGATAGTAAAATAGTCAAATTGTTATTAGATATTTTTATATGCATATGTAGTGAAACTGGAAATATATCTTTTCCTTTCCATGTTTAGCATATTAAAATTACTTTGTGTGTGTAAATAATTCCCTGCGTGTATAGCTTCCTGGCAGAAATGATATTAGCAGTGGAAAAATCATAATCTAGTGGCTGAAAAGGTGTGACATTCATTAAAATAGGGCTGGACTCATTCATCCTGCAGCAGTGTGATAGAATGGAGCTTTGTGTGGTGTGGGCCTTAGTTCTGACATAGGGACATTTGTCCAGGTTTCTAAAATATCTAAAAAAAAAAAAAATAACATGAAATCTGAAATACAATTTTCTTGAGAGATAAATAATCTAATTAATAAAAAATATATATTTCTATTAGTTTTGTGTATGAGTTAATCGTGTCTGTAGCATGAAAAACTGATACGTTAGTGTACCCACCATCACAGTTCATCAACAGATTAGTTTTAACAAAATATGATATAAACTGTCAGTATCAATTTAAATGTTCTCTAAAAGATTTTGACCACTGATCTTTGGTAAACTTAAGAGATTCTCTGTTACATATATTATTTCCTTTCATTAGAATATGCTTTGAAGTTAAAATACCAAGAAAAGGGAAGATTTTCATTTGTTAGTCACTATGTCAAGTACAACAAACTTTTCAGTTCCCATCTTTTTGAGGGAAATACTACTCACATAACTACCACAGACGCTGTCAAAAGATGGAAATTATAGAACACATTATTGCATGCTCTAGTCCTTTTCCATATGGACATGTGAGTGACGGGCTTGTCTGGCCTCTTCTTTCTCCCCTAGAGCATTAAGAAGAAGCATTCTAACAAGCAGGAGATGGGCACCTACCTGAGGTTCATCGTCTCCCGCATGAAGGAGCGGGTGAGTGTGCTCTGGCTCCTTGCACTGTGGCTCTTGCAGTGGGAACCATGACAACTTCTGCTGACATATTTGGCTATGGTCTAGTTTGGTTTCCAAGACGAGGTCTCTATATGTAGCCCAGACTGGATTTGAATGTGAGATTCTCTTGCCTCTGCCTCCCGAGTGCTGGGATCAGAGGTGTGCACTACCTAATTTGGTTGCTGTTTTACTCATTATCTATAACAAATGTTTCTGTGTTGGACCGGACTTTGCCTTTTGCTTTGTATTTATGTTTGTATTCAATTAAAATATATTTAAATATTAATTTATCAAAATGAACATTTGCTTTAGTTATTGAGCAAATGGCATTTCTTAAATAGCTCTTCTGTCAAACCTTGAAGAATGCCACATTACATTAACTGTACACATTCTCCATTAGTTATAAAGAACGTCTAAGATTAAAAGTATTTTCCCTGTTAGGAATTTGCATTTCATGTCACTTTATATATCTAAACCCTTTTAGGCTATAGACCTTAATAAAAAAGGAAAGGACAGTAAGCACCCGATGTACCGGAGACTGGTCCACTCAGCTGTGGACGTCCCTACCATACAAGAGGTAATGTGGCTCCTTCCTTCCCCTTCCCTATGTCTATAACTACCAGGTGAGAGGGTAAGTAGCAGCATGCACAATTGTGTACCATGCATACTATACATTTGTGCCACTATTCCTGCTGATTGACACATTCCTGCCTACAAATGTCACATCCTATAATGCAAAGTGTGCAAGGCATGACTGAAGTACTCACAGCTCCTGACATGTTTTGATGACAGGAAGCACATCCCAGCCCGGGCAGTGTGACTCTTTATGTAAATATTGATTCTGAACTGCTCATTGCTTCTTTGGCAGGGCACTTGGGAGTTTCAGGTAGAATGGATTTACTGCATTGGGAAACCATAAAATTAGGGTGAAAGCTAGAAGTAATTATTAGATCTGTGAGAATTACAAAGTTACTTTTGACCATATTTACCTTCTCCCCATCTGTTCCCAGACCCAAGCCCTTCCTCTGCCCACCCAACTTCTTATCCTTTCTTTGAACCCGTGAAGTCTAATTTGTGCTGCCCATGTATCCCAGAATTTACTTTTGTCTTTGTGCTCCATTATAGAGCTTGAGGATCTAAAGACAAAGTCCTGCTCCCCACCCTGGACTCCTATACCCCACTGCCATCATCCCTCCCATGAAGGTTTCTGGATCCTGTTAGGCTCTCTGTAAATTGGGATGATGCCGTCTGGGCTAGTGCTTAGAGTCCTGTAAGGAAAATTAGCAGAAAGACAAGAGTTCTATGATGTTACCAGTTTGTGATCCAGTTTAAAATTCAAAATATGAATCATGATTTAGAGCAGAACTCACTAGGAAGTGCTCTGTGGGCATCATGACTGGGCAAGCTCCTAAGCAGATCCAGTACCTGGTGTTCACCAGCCCTTTAGAGACAGACTACAGGAAGGGACAGACTACAGACTAATGGAAGGGAAGCATCAAAACTGGCCAGTGCCACATGCCCTGTAATTCTGTGTAGGATGTGTAGGTAATGACCTAGGAGAAGTGGGAATTCGCATTGAAGAAAGGTCAGTTGAACTAGTACTGTACAGGTAAACAGCTGTAGGAGTTGGGCCCAAGAAAGGAACATGGTCTGTGACCATTCCCTCGAAGATTTGGCTCTCTGAGCTATTTTTATGCCCAAATCACTGGGATTCAGAAATTCTTGCATTTCCAGGTTGCTTATCTCTATAAAAAGTACTTGAAAAAGTTTGGGCACCTTTCTACAAGGGGGAAATACCCCCCAAATTCTCTTTGGCTACTAAAGGCTGGACTACAAAGAGTGCATTGAAGGAAGTCCTTTTCTGTTTCTCAGTAATGTAGAGAAAGCCATGCATTGACTTGGTCTTTAGGAACTCCCGAGACTTCACTACAGGCTAATGCCTGGTCCAGGTCCAAACCTTAGAGGTTTGGTGCCTGTTGTGAGGCTCATGGCTCCTCCTTCCAGTCTTCATCCAGCTGCTAGGAAGATGGGAGCATATGTGGCCCTGCTCTCTTCTTATCATTTTCTATTGGCAGAGCTCAGAAGCAGCTGCCACCACAGCTGCAGACGAGGCATGGCAGCTGTGCAGACACTGTGGGAGGTTGACACTGGCCACAGTGCTACCTGTGGCGCTGTCATTCTGACAGGCAGTGGGAGTCCTGCTGTGTCCCCTTCTCAAGCCTTGTCACTCACGCACATCTGTCCTGTCTTTTACCCCACAGAAGGTGAATGAGGGGAAGTACCGGAGTTATGAGGAGTTCAAGGCTGACGCACAGCTGCTTCTCCACAACACAGTGATCTTCTATGGAGGTTCCGTCCTTTTTGTCTTTGTGTACAGTTTGAAAATATTAAATTCTATCTTCAGAATATCTGCCACAGTTCCTTGTAATCATACATGAGTAATGATGTTGGAATTTAAACTGATGGGTGCTTCTTGGTGTGGCTTACAGAGGTGACAGCCAGTGCCCTGTGAGGGGAAAGCGTTCTTTTGACCATTTGCTTTCTGGTGCTGAGGATCCAGCCCAGGGACTTGTGCGTGACAGTTAAGCACTGCACCACTGATCTACATCCCTAGTGAAGAGCAGTCCTCACACCCATATGCTTTATCTTAGCTAAGAGGGCTTTCCAACTAAGATCTCACTCTCAGTGACAAGAAATCACTCTCTAGTAGCGGTGTTTAATGCAAAATGCAAGTTGCCTGTGCCACCTGAACAGTCTATAAAGTGTATTTTGAGATGAGTCTGTTGCCATTTGGTGATGGGCTCAATGGCAGTGGCTTCTAGAGTACTGATGACAGGTTGTTTATCTTCAATTACAGCAGACAGTGAGCAAGCGGACATTGCAAGGATGCTCTATAAAGACACGTGTCATGAGGTACTTAGCATTCACACCTAATAATTAAACCTTTGCTATAATCCAAGTCTTCAGGCTTCTGCCCTTCCTCGCTCCATATCTTAACTATGGCACTTCCTTTGAATGTAACTTGGTTTTCATGTTTGGCATTTGGAAAGTAGGTAAATAAAATATTTCTGGAAAAGCTTACAAAAGATGTTATGGCAAATTTACAAAAAGATATTAGTAATTTTGAAGCCCTGCTAGTTGCTGATGTGAGTGTTGGTGAGGTGGTGAGATGTGAACGAGCTGCCCTCTGCAGCCAGAGCCATGTCTTGAAATGACAGCCACATGGCAAAGCCAGTTAAGGCAGAGAACAAAGTCTATGTGCACACAGAGAGTGAAGCATCTGAAACTTATTCTTGTAAAAGATCTCATATAAGGAGTTTGATTTCTTCTGTTCATTTCAAATTCAGCTTTTCTTCTTTCACTATTAAACAGTCTTATTGGATCACTCCCGAGGCAGGGGGAGGGAAATGGTGATGCAGGTATAAATCCCGGGGCACGGAGAGCTGTCTGCTGGAGAAAGGTTGGAGACAGGAAAAGGAAGAAGTATCCCGTACAGTAATGAAGAAAACGCTGCAGGCAAGGGCGGGCAGTGGGCACAGCAAGGGAAGGGACTGTCGCCCTGGCCTGGGAGTGCAGGAGTCTCACTGTGGCAAGGCCTTCTCTCATCCTGAGGTGTTAAGTTGCAGTGCACTAGATTATGGAAGGGCCTGCGATCACGTGCTGCCACCCCACACAGCCGCATCTCTCCTGCCGCGGCTCAGATGGTTGCTTTGCCTTACAGCTGGACGAGCTGCAGCTTTGCAAGAACTGCTTCTACCTGTCAAACGCACGGCCCGACAACTGGTTCTGCTACCCTTGCGTATGTGGGATTTTGTCATTTTCATTTATAGAGAATTGTTTGGACCAGTTACCCCCTTTACTTACGGATGCTAATACGTATGAAATATATTTACATCATATAGTCCATGTGATCTTAATGAGTATGCAACAGTGTTTCTCCATTCTGAATTCCAAACAGCACTTGGTAAGACCATGCCCTGGGTCCCTGGATAAACCAGAGAGTGAGCCTTTGCTCTTCTTCTCCTTTTGAACAATGGACCTGTGGCTTTACCTCTATCTGTAGCTCCACCATTTCCTATGAAATGGCAGAGCCTGTGGGCATTTGGGGGCAGTATCCCCAGTGCCTCTGACATCAGGTGGACTTAGGAGGCCTCACAATCAGAAAAGTCTCTGTGGGGCCTAAAATTCTCTTGGTTCCTAACACACACCTAGTATGCTCTGCTCACTGCTGTCATGCATGGGGCTCTTGCCTTTAGAGGCAACCTTATCCCAGAGTCTGCTTCACTTGGGAAATAGTCTATAATTCTGTTTTCTCTCAAACATATGAATTGTGGGTACTTTGGTTGATGTCAAAAGAAAAATACTTCTAATATGTCTCATAGTTAAAAGGAAATATCCAATTAGATTATGTCTTACTTAATCCATGTTTCTCTACTTAAGTAGTTAATATTAAAAGAAATAACGTATCATTTTCAGATACCTAATCATGAGCTGGTTTGGGCTAAAATGAAAGGTTTTGGGTTTTGGCCAGCCAAAGTCATGCAGAAAGAAGACAATCAAGTTGATGTTCGCTTCTTTGGCCATCACCACCAGAGGTAATTCCTGAGCTCGTGCGGTAGCCAGAGCTGAGCTTATGAATGTGTGGGTGACTGTTCTGAGATAGGAGTTCCATGTTTGTTTCAAATTCACACATGTCTGTAGCTAGTAATAATTTATGTAAGTTTTCAGTATTATTGTAAACAAATTTTCAGTGGGATGCTTGGTCCTCAGGTGCAGAGCAAACTTGTGCTGAAATTGAACCCATCATGCAGGGCATGGGAGGGTCCTCAAGCTCAGCGCCTCCCACTGTAAAGATGCACAGGTATTTGCGTCTCTCCATGACCCTACTCACAGGGAAAAGCAATCAATTCGGGATCACAGCTTCAGTCAGACATGTGGCCAAGCCCATGAGTACAGAGGAGAGGGACAGCACACATGGTCTCCATTCCCAGGCTTGAGTTCATAAAGCCTAAAATCCTACATATGTGAATACATAAAATGTGTGTATCTAAACAAAGAAGCTGACTGTGATACACAGTATAGTTCTCACTGTGAATTAAGGCCCTAACATACTGAATTAAGATGTTAACAGTATTCTCCTAAGTCTTGTTACAATTAGTCTGGATTAGAAAAGTGAATGTAACTTTGGAGAAATCCCATTAGAGAGTTCAGGGATAAAGCCAGAAAAGGTTCCTCTAACTGTCACAGATATTAAAGTCGAGTCACAATAAAAGTCAGCCATCTGAACATCTCCTTAGGGCTCAGTGTCTTGGGCAGAGGTCAGTAATGTTTGGGAAGCTTCAAAACAAAGGACTGTGTTTATCATTTATCTTGTATCCAGTGTCTCCACGAGTGTCTTGTCTTGTCACTTGTGGAGATGCATTTAGCAGACAGAACCTCATGATACAGTGAACAATTTTATACAGAGTGAACGTTTTAGCTTGGATGAAGAGGTGAGCTTAACATTAGAAGCTTCACACCTCATATCGAGTTGGTTTCAGGTTCTCAGAGGGGCACTGTGTATGTGCCAGGGCAGTCAGTGAGTGTCTGTCAGTGTGTTCAAGTCTTTGTACTGACTTCCTTTATCCAGACACATGGGCCGGGCTCTCCTCACGCAAGTTTGAAACGGATGTAAACCCAGCACCTAGCCCGCAGTGGCAGTGAGCAAAGTGAGGAGTCATGGTGTAAACACAGGAGGAATGGCCAGGCTTCTCAATAGACCTGACACTCTACCACACAGTGCAGAAAGAATTCTTGATCTGGATAGAACATGAAGGATTGCTTGGAACACACAGTAAAAATTCCATCTTATTAAGAGGATTTGATGTATTTAAAATAAACCGATTGTAATTGTGAATTCGCACCAAAAGAATAGGTCTCATGAGGAGGCACTAGTTGCTAGTTTTGAGGAACGTGTTTTTGGTAGTATATTGTATTACTCATAGGAGGCAGAAAAAGTAAAGTGAATGATTTTGGAAACACCTCCCTCCCCATCCCAGACTGTTAAGATGTTGTATCCTCCAGGAGAAGCCAGTTGTTGCCGGATACCTGGGGCCTGTTGTAGTGGGTATTTCTAGGATCTGTAAGATGATCAGTTACTTCGCACTTGTCAGCTTCCTTAAGGCAGCCAGACCTTTTGTTACAAATTGCTAGAAATGGTATAACCCCAGCTGGGAGCCTGCAAGAAAGATGTTCGATAGTTTGGGGTCCTTTGTAGTAAGTCACAGAATCATTACTATACTAGCCTTAAATTGTTAAGTGTCTGTTCCTTTTATTTTTTTGTATAGCTCTGAGCACCCAGTGTTAATGTAAACTGCACCTTATACATGGAAATGTTTAAATTAGGTTGAGAATGTAAGGGAAGGCTCATGCATCCTGGTAGCTGACCAGACCATTCTGCACACCTTATCACTGAAGCTGGTCACTAATGTACAACAGGAGCTCAGGACTTCCATAGTCTAGATTACCTTTACCTCCTGTCACCTCTTTAGCTCAGTTACAAAGGCAGAGACACCGTGTATCACCTGCTTCCAGTCACCAGGCGGTGTGTGTGTGTGTGTATTTTGAAAACTTCTGTGCATTTCGAAATGGCTCCATTATGCTGATCAGCATATAGCAGCGTGGGTCCTGCAAGCCTACATATCTAAGACAATGGGTAAGACTTTAAAAAGTGTCTAAGCAGTGTCGGGCTGAGCTGACAGAGGGACTCTGAGCAAGTCAGCGCATCCTGGGAACTGGTTCCTCACCTCCAGTCTTCTGAGTGCCAACCTTTGTCAAGTTGCTGTAGATACGCTTTACGGAAGGAAGGCCGAGTCCACACCATGCTCTTAACCCTCCCCAGCACCATGGTGGTTTCTAACTACACCACTCACTGCTTCCCACAGGGCCTGGATTCCTTCTGAAAACATTCAGGACATCACAGTCAATGTTCACCGACTGCATGTGAAGCGCAGCATGGGCTGGAAAAAGGCCTGTGATGAGCTGGAGCTGCATCAGCGGTTCCTCCGTGAAGGGAGGTTCTGGAAGTCTAAGAATGAGGACCGAGGTGAGGAAGAGGCAGAATCCAGTATCTCCTCCACCAGTAATGAACAGGTGAGCCACCGGTGTCGGTAAGAAGGTCCTGCTGATGCTGCTTCTCCATGTGCCCTCCTCACTGTCATAAACAGGTTTTGACATCTTCTTTCCCTTTCCTACAAACATCTGTAAAGTTCTCTGCACAAGTAACCAAACCAGTGCAAAGATGTGAGTGGGTAGAAGCGACCTGGAGCCTGACCCAGCCAGTGGGAGGAGAGTAAGTGCGCCGCTCAGCTCTGCGGGTCCACTGGCTTTCACCACAACCCACAGCAATAACGAAGCAAGTGGCTGCTGAGTGGATGGAGGACTCCCTTCTCTCCTGAGGGTCCACTACAAGTGTTTTCAACACAGAGGTATTCCCTAGTGTGCCAAATAATAAGATACCACTCTTATAATGCCCACAGCTGAAGGCCACTCAAGAGCCAAGAGCAAAGAAAGGACGACGTAATCAGAGTGTGGAGCCCAAAAAGGAAGTAAGTTGCCCGCCTCACAGTGTCCAGGTGGCAGTCGAAAGAGGAAAGAGTCTCAAAGTACGCTCAAGACAGTCAAGTAATATCCGTCAAGTTAAGGCCCAGTCTCCCGACTCCTGTCGTTGTGGACTGCTGCTCGACCAGCACGCGAGTGCACAGTCTCCATCCCCAGTAAGCAGCCGGGGAGCAGAGGCCGGGGAGCAAGCAGGGCGCTGCTGCGTTCCCCAAAACCTGGTGTTTTCATGGCATTGTGTAGAACAGCAGTTATCTGATAAACCCATCATGCCAACCAACGCTAAAGCCAAGGAGACCGTGGTCAAGCTTTCTTTTTCTGTATGAACGGAACATGATTTAAAGTTGTAAATCTAGATACATGCCAGACACATCCAGGGAGGTGTGATTTAGGACTTTAAGAAATGACTAAAGTTGATCATGATTTTACAGTTTACAAACCAAAACTTTAGTTTACTTTAAAAGTAAAATCCATCATGTTATAATGAAGTTATAGAGTTTTTGTTTAGAATTTTCTTAAGCTATTAATTCATTAATTCTATAATTTTTCATTCACTGGTTGGGGCTGGGGAATGTTTTTTTAGTTGTAATAAAATATAACAAGAGACCAGCTTAATTACCTGCTTGGTAACAACTCTGTGTGTGTGTGTGTGTGTGTGTGTGTGTGTGTGTGTACACACATGCATGTGTGCATACACTGAATTTTTTATCTTAACTGAACTGGGGTGAGTTATATTACCCTGTTTTGCTTCTAAACACTTTAGGAACCAGAGCCAGAAACGGAAGCAGTAAGTTCCAGCCAGGAAATCCCCACAATGCCTCAGCCAATTGAGAGGGTGTCAGTGTCAACCCAGACCAAGAAGTTAAGTGCCTCTTCCCCAAGAATGCTGCACCGAAGCACTCAGACGGCGAGCGATGGCGTCTGTCAGAGCATGTGCCACGACAAGTACACCAAAATTTTTAATGACTTTAAAGACAGGATGAAGTCGGACCACAAGCGTGAAACAGAGAGAGTGGTGCGGGAAGCGCTGGAAAAGGTGGGGCTGTGCATTGCTTGGGGCGTTGGAGAGTGGGGCAGCTTCTCACAGGCGTGGCTGAGCCAGTATTCCTCGTAGTCTGTGATTAGTAATCCTTCCTCGCTAACATCTTTTATGTGAACCAAAATAGTGGGAACAGAGCCTAATCCCAACAGCAAGGCCTTGTTTACGTGTGTGTCTTATCTGTCACTGTCTTCATTTCAGTTGCGTTCTGAAATGGAAGAAGAAAAAAGACAAGCTGTAAATAAAGCTGTAGCCAACATGCAGGGTGAGATGGACAGAAAGTGTAAGCAGGTGAAGGAAAAGTGCAAGGAAGAATTTGTAGAGGAGATCAAGAAGCTAGCGGCCCAGCACAAGCAGCTCATTTCTCAGACCAAGAAGAAGCAGTGGGTGAGTACACGGTCCCCGCTGCTCCTGGGAACGTGGGCGTATCTGCTGTGTGAGGTCAGCTTAGAGGGAGACATCTGTAGTGTCCAAGCTGATGTGGGTGCACCCAACAAGCTGTGTCCTTGTGCCAGGCATTTCCGTTATGGTAGCTTATAGAAGTTGCTTCCTCTTGCTTACAGTAAGTGTATGTCATTGGTCAGTAGGACCGGAAGTGTCAAGTCCTGTTTCTAAGCCTCTCTTCCCCTTGGGATACAGGCCCCTGCACACAGTCCCATAGTCCTGAGGGAACTACCTCGTGGGAACAATTGTTCCTTAGCTCCTACCTGGTTTTAATGTAGATGATATTCTATATAGCGTTTCATGATAACTCTTCCTTTTGCCCAGCTTCTATTATTAAGATTGTGTAAATATAAGATCTTGATGGAGTATGTGGTAAGAAAAAATTGTTATAAAGACTCAGCAAGGGCATCTAGACACATGCACAGAAACCTGTATAGACACTTGGTGGGAGGATCTGCTGGCTGAGGTGTGCTCAAGCAAGCATCAGAAGGTCCAGACGCCACAGTGGTGATTCTGTTTTACTGAAGACATGACTCTGAGTTCACAGAAAATCAAAAGGAAATAAGAGGGGATGCTGGAGGACTGCTCCTTAGCCCTCGCAGACAGGAGCGCAGTGTACACTTCTGACTTGGTTAGACAGGCATTTGAAGGCTTCTGACACTTAATGTTGATTGAAGCCCCATGGGGGCAGAGGGAGTCGTCCTAAATCAGGATCCAAACCCCAGCTTTCTGCTCAGCATGTTGTCTGCCACCATGGTAATGACTCATACCGGGGGACAGAAGAACACAGACAGATAGATGCCAGGTGTAGGGCGGTGAGAAGCATGCTGGGAAACTTAGGTCCCCCAGAGCATCTGCCGGGAGACCAGGAGGTGAAAGAAGTTAGTCTGTAGCTGTACCCCAAGATTGAAATTCCGACCTGAGTGGCTAACCCATGCACCTACCTCACTCTACCGTCCCAGCAGCAGTGCGACAGGAGCTGCCATTGTTGATAGAGCAAAATCACAAAACTCAAATATTAATTTTGACAAAAAAATGAAACAACTATTACAACCAAGAGGAAAACTGGAAGGTTGAATTTTTATCAGCCCACTGTAAGAGAATGTTCTAGGTCCTCCTTTGTGACTCTAGGTCACCATCAATCTGTCAGCCCCGGTGCAGAGGACCTCTCTAGTCTTGTGGGTTAGAGGCACAGCCTGGTCACTCTGGCTTTGCTGCTTCTCCTCCCTGCAGGCATCTACAGTGGTGCAGCCGTTAGCTCACCAGCCCTGCCTGCTTAAAATTCAAGCAAGAACTTTCCCCTTGTGTCCTCTCCACCTCTGACAGTCTGGCCTCAACACTCCCTGGTGGAATAGTGAAGAAAGGGTCTCTCTAGGTCTGGGTGTGGCTGTACAGTCCTGTGGTCCCCTAAGGCATAGGAGCCCAGCATTTAATCCCGAGTGCTGGGTGTCAATCGTGTATGCAGTAGAGGGATTCGATGTGTGCGAGAACAGAGCTGCACATGCCCCTCCTTAGGACCTCAGAGCTGATCAGGAAAGTGAGGGAGGGAAGAGGTGCAGGAGGGCAGGGAAGAGCTGACGTGGAGCTGGTGGAATGCACCAGAAGAGACCCCGGCTGATGCAGTGCTGGGAAGACACCCGAGCTCTTACCATAGGGCCCAGTCCTTCCACATAAGATCCTCCAGTGCACATGCCTCTGTGGGCTAGCCTGAGCCACAGAGAGCTTTGCAAGCCTTAATAGCATAGCGTTCCCTGAGCTGTTGATGCTGGCCTCATATGTGCCCCCTGCCCTGCAGTGCTACAACTGTGAGGAGGAGGCCATGTACCACTGCTGCTGGAACACGTCCTACTGCTCCATCAAGTGCCAGCAGGAGCACTGGCACGCAGAGCACAAGCGCACCTGCCGCCGGAAGAGATGAGCCTGCCTGCCACCCTCACACACAGCGGTTTTTGTTCCCAAGAAGCCAAAATTGTTTAGAATTTGCTTCCCATTTTGCACCAGCCTTTAAACACTTTTCGTGGTGAAATTTTGCACAGTAGTTTAAATCTTTTGTTAATGCTCCTCCGGCATTTTTCGGGGGCTGAAGTAACATCAATGGAGGGTATTACTCTAAATAAATCTAATTGAGGATTTGTTGCATTTTCAGCAAATTTTAAAAACATTTTTAGGTTTTACAGAAATTTTAACCTTTAAACAACAGATCTTAAAAAAAAAACACCGACAGGTGAATACGAGTGAGTCTAACAGAGACGGAACAGAGCTGAATGTAAGAGCAGCAGATGCTTCAGAAGAACAGACTACCTGGCCGTGACCTGGCCGTGACCTCGCTGAGCTGGTGTTGTGCAGCTGGCTCACGCTCACAGGCCTTGCCTGTGGCTGTGCTGGCGGCCTGTGATTGAATATAGGGAACAGGGTTGACACAGCAGGGCTAGCCCTGCATATTTTTTCTTAAATATTTCCCAATTGTGTTTTCATTATTTCTTTTCAATATATAACTTTTATAACAAATTATTAGCTTTGATCTTGTAGTTTAAAATTGCAGGGAAACTGGGGTAATCTTTTACTGAGCTGGATCTTAGAGAAAAATGAATATTTAAATTTTAAAGTTTGCACATTTCATCTTTGTCCCGAGTGCTTGTAACAAAATCAGCAGCAAAAACAAACATCAAAAGCCAAAAACTACCTGTACTCAGAACACGGAATTACAGCTGAGGCATACAAGTTTATAACTGAGTCCCCTCCCTCCCCGGTGCCACCCTAACCCAGCCCTGTGTCTCCTCAGAGGAGAGAGCACTTGCGGGTCACAGAAGCCGTTGTGTTGTAGGGAGGGTCATTGCTACTAACGAACTCCATCACTGTACACAGTGAGAATGCATGCTACTTTCCTTGTATTAAAGATACCGTGATTTGTATAAAGTCTGTATTCTGCGGGGTGTCTGGTTAAGAAGCATTACTGGTAGGAATGGATCGATAGTTGAATAACATTTTTTTATACATAGATATATAAAAGACAACCAGGAAAATTAAAATTCTTTAAAACTATCTCACCAATTGTTTTTGTTCTCCTCCAAGACCCACCACAGACCAAGCCAAATTCCCACTTTACTCTTTAGTTATTTTTGAGGTTAGAGAAATAATTTGTAAATATTTATTTAGACCTTTGATATTTATTAAAGCAATTACTCACAACAGAAGTGAAGGAGTCAGGAGAAAAGCCTTTAAGACAGTTTTCTCCGGTCCATCAGGGTCACTCTAAAGATGAAAGGAAGGAGCGTCTGTGAGACCTCCTCCACCGGTGCCCATGCTATTGCAGACGGTGTAACTACTGCCACACGGGCTCGCTCTTTTGTACAACCCACCCATGGCCCATGAGCTCCCGCCAGGTTTTCCGGCAACTGCAATAGCTCGGCACCACCGCCCCCTCCTCGCTGCCGTTCCCATCCCTGCTGCTGCGCTGCCTGAACAAGGACACTTGACAGTCTTTGGTTGTTTCCAGGTTGTCAGACGTCGATCCACCCCTGTGAGAGCAAGTCATTGTGGGAATATTTTGGTGTGAAATCATTCCAGAGTATGTACTATTTACCTGATAGCTGCATGAAAGTGAGGTTCCTGTTACTTTGGCTTCTTGTCTCTGTCGACACGGCTGCACATTTCCAAGTTACTACAGTGTGAAAACTGTGTGTTAAAAAAAAAACAAAATTAAAAAAAGAGATTGTGGCCTGGTTTTGTAAAAGTTTTAGGTAAAATTACAATTGATTGTTTTAGGAATCATTAAAATTTTCTGCAATCATAAAGCTATATCAAGGTGTTGAGTTTAGCCACTCTGCACATTGTAAGTACCCATCGTGGCTGTCCAGTTCTATGATGCGTTCTGGCATTTTGTAAGCTGCTCTGACTAGCAATATATAGATTTCATTTACTGTGTTAACATTGGTTAATAAATGTATTTAAAAAACCCAACAACTCTTGTCAATACCTGCTTTAGTTCAGGTACTGGTGCCAGACACAACACAGCTGCCAGTTGCTCAGGGTAACGGTGAAGCCAGTGTCGGGAGCTGGTTAAGAGCAATGACTGCTCTTGCAGACGGCCAGAGTTTATCCCGAGTGGCCCCTCACAAGAATCTGTCACTCCAGTTCCAGGGAAGCCATGTCTTCAGACCTCTTGTGTACACCAGGCACACACATGGTACCCACACTACGCAGGCCACACATTTGTACACATAACTGCACACAAGGGGAGACTTAAGTGTATTCTGTGCAGCTCTTCACTTCGACATTTATATCGGATTCCACGGGTCAGGGCAAGCCATGCACTCATGCCTGCTCTCGACGGGAGCCCTGAGCAGCAGGGACATCTTGCTCTCACTGGGGATGGCAGATGGTGCCGTTTTACCAGTCTACAGCCTTCATTCTAACATCAGCCCTTCTTCATGTAGTTTCTGTGTGGTTTCAGCACTGCCATCCAGAAGTGGAATCATAGTTAGAGAGCTGGTTTCAGCTTGAACTTCCTGTAGGAGACTGAAACTTCCAACAGTCATCACACAATATTTTACTTTGTCTTTGTCATTAAGCATCAAGCTCACCTGTGCTAACCCAAAACAAAGAAGCAAACACCTCACACCCTCGACACCAACCCCAAATCTAGACCTTAAACAGTTGTGTTCAGAAAGGTTTTCAACTGAGAAATCCTTAAGTAACAGGTATGAGCCCATGACAGTGCAGACAGAGTGACAGTCTCACTCTAGCCAGCGGAGACCAGAGTTGAGTCAATGAGGTCCTTGTGCCTGGAGACAGAAAAGCAACTCGCATCTCCTGGTGCTTAAAAACCTGCAACAGGACCCTGACAGAGTGGCTGCATTCTAACGCATTAGAAGGAAGCCTTTCTGTTAGTCTAGCCACCAGCACCCTCTCTGACGGTCAAGATCAGGAAGTATAGACAGGTTAATTCGAAGTGATTTGATAATGATCCTAGGTGTGCTTGAGTGAGTCACAGAACTCAGTCTCAAATCCATGTTGGCTTAACTGCAAAGTCCATTTTTTTTAATGCATCTGCTGTGCCAGACTCAAAAACTTAATGACCGTCTGACAGTTGTCAAGAAGTTGAGCATGCTAAGTGATACCTGTCACCTCAGCTGGCTTCTCCACCCCATCCACCCCTCACTGACTAAGATGGTGCAGCAAGCAGCTCTCCCTGTGTCATCACCCGGCCTGATTTAGAACTGCACAAACCCAGTGTCAGATGGCCTTGTTCATGCACTGTCAGGTCCCACACTCAGCGAGGCATCCCTGACAAGTTCTCAAGTGCTGCCACTCTGAGGACCACAGATGAATTACCAGTGTCGGGCCGTATACCAGCGTGCAAGACATTAGGTTTTACAGAAATTCTATAGCTGCCTCATGCCCAGAATCCCCTTGTCCTTCAGGTTAAGAATTGTTGACCCAGTCAAAGTAGTGAAACGTTACTACACAGAGAGGAAATGGAATTACTGTAATGGAGGTCAAACTGCTCAAACCTACAGACACCTGCATAGCTCACCCGGGGACTGCAGACGTCAGGATCTGTGGAGTGGGTCTGCAGCTTGGGAGGCTGGAGGTTTGCTTGTGACCTTCCAGGTAGTACAGAGTCAGCTGACCAGAGACCATCACTCTTAAGAGATAAGTTTTGAAGTTGTGAAAACTCGGATGATGAGTGTTACTGCACCAAACTCCATAAAACAAAAATGCTGTGACAGGGACATAGAATGCTACAGAACTATAGAATTCTACAGAACTTTAAATTCCTTAGTAGGCATATTATAAAGAAAAAAGAAGAAAAGCACAACCAGGTAAAATTAATGTTGTATCCCATCAAACATTTATAAATATAGCCTAAGCTTACTACTATTATGCTTACTATTAAGCTTACTACTACATATTCCAGACAGGCCACAAACTATGTGACCTTGAACTTCTGACCTTTCATCCTGTGCTGTCAGAGTGCTGAGATCACAGGCACATAACACTGCCATCAGCCGTAGTCCATTCTGAGCATGGAACCCAGGGCTTTCTGTATGCCAGGCAAGCTGTGCCCTCAGTCCTAATAAAAAATTATGCTTGAGGCCATTTGCATTCTTAGTTTGTAATTAACCTTTCAAAATCTACTTTTTTATTACTTCCCCCCATTGTCTCCACTGAAACTAGCTGCTAATGGCTAGCTGAACCAGTGACCAACGGCTTCTTCTGTCGTAGACAAGTACCAGTCTCTTCTGACTCACTGTGGCATTCACCAGCATACACATTTTAGAATGCTTAGGAACTGCAGAGAAAAAAAAATTAACTCTTGCTATAGTTTGAACCTTTTTGAGGCTATTGTAGTCTCAAATTTGAGAGCCTGGAAACTGTCTGGTCACCAAATTCTAAAGGAAAGTGAGAGATATTCCCCATCCCAATGGAAACCTGTAGTGTGACAAGGATTAGCCTTGAGGGGGTAGGTAAGGCAAAATTGTACCTGCAACCTCTAACGCTAGGTAAGACAGACCCACAGGGAGATGAGCATGTGCGGCCTTCTTGTAGGGCCTTACTGAAATCCCAACACTCAGAGACCCGGCAAGACCCAAGCAGGATGTGGAACAACAGGTGAGTGTGGAAGGGGCTGTTGATGGGAACAGACAGAAGATGAAGGCTTTGGGGAAGAGACCAAGATCAAGACCTCATACGGTTGTTGGCCGTTCCCTTAATTAGGAATGTTCCTCCTTGGGGTGGGGGCAAGTGTCATTCAGGGGAGGTTCATTCTCCTGATTTTAGGAGGAAAAGGGTGACAAGACATCCTTTGTACCCAGCCCTCATGCACAAGTAGAACATTCAGGCTGTATTTCACCACTCTTCAGGGATCCAGGAGAAGACCAATGCTGTGACCCAACATGGATGGGCTTCTAAAACAGTCAAGGGAAAAAATACAGAGAGAATTCTGCTTGGCAGGAGTCAGGGATGGAGTTAGTAGTGAATGGACAGAATCCCAATCATGCAAGAAAACAATCATGTCCAGCGAACAGCAGCAACGTTGTGCAGCTCCCCAAAGTGTTCATCTAGTGGATCTCACCCTGTCCTTACCAGGATAGAAAAGACTAAAAGCAAGGACAAAAATAACAATGAACGCAAAAGCCCTCACAAATACACCTCACACCGAGAGACCAGCCCACTCCCACCAGGACTGCTGTTCCAGCATCACCCTTACTGCAGCCTCCCCTACAGACTGCAGGGGTGGAGGAAACCTCAGGTACGATTGACTTCTGTGTCCTGTGCCTCCTCTACACAGCAACACAGTCGTTCTTCTGGTTGCTGTGAGAAAATACCTGGCAAAGCAAACGAAGGAAGGAAGGAAGGAAGGAAGGAAGGAAGGAAGGAAGGAAGGAAGGAAGAAAGGAAGGAAGGAAGGAAGGATTGATTTATTTCTGGCTCACCATTCAGGGTTTCAGTCCATCATGACAGAGGAAAGGTACAAAGACAAGAGAGAGGAGGCGGCTTCCTGGCATGTATCTGCAGCTGGGGTGCAGCTCACTTCCCCCTATTTATTCAAAGACCAATGCCTGTCAGCAGTTTCTACCCACATTCGAGGTGGATTCACCCTTCTCTACAAGTAGCCTCTAAAGCAGCAAACTAAGTCCAGTAACAATGGAGATTAGCCATCACATAAACACCCAGACTGGCAATCTACTGTTCTGAATGTCTGTGAATGTGGCATGCTCAGCCAGCCTGTCATCAGAGAATTTACAATGCCTGAATGAGATGTACAGAAGATACTGTGAGAGACCAAGAACATGTCAGCAGTACATTGGGACATGATGCCAGGTGACTGCAGGTAATTAAAAAACATGGGAACCAAAATCACAGTTAGAGGACAACTGATAGACAAAAGGTAGACGCCAAGCAGGACTGTCAAGGATATAAAGAAGCCAAAGTCCTCACCCACCCAGAATAACCAAATGTCAAATGAGGATTTGGGACACGGCTCAGTTGACAAAGTGCTTCCTGTGATAATTTAAGAAGTTGTTTGGGGGTTGGGAATTTAGCTCAGTGGTAGAGCGTGTGCCTAGGAAGCACAAGGCCCTGGGTTCGGTCCCCAGCTCCGGGGGGGGGGGGGGAGCTTTTCCTAATTTGCAAAAAGAAGAAGTTGTTTGATCTTCAGAACCCGTGTATAAAGACCAGGTGTGGTGTTATACATCTGTAATTCTAGTGCTGGGAATAAAGACAGGTGGATCCTGGGAGCTTTCTGCCCATAGAGCCTTGTCTATTAGGCAAAGTCCAGCTATGGGAAAATCCTGTCTTTAAAAAAAAAAGTAAAAGAAAGAGATAGATAGATAGATAGATAGATAGATAGATAGATAGATAGATAGATTGATATTGTGTGTGTGTGTGTGTGTGTGTGTGTGTGTGTGTGTGTGTAAAATCAGGTAGTCACTTCAGGAACGTTACTTCGAAGTTACTTGGAAGCATTATATAGTATAGCCACATGGTCCAGCCATTTTACTTCTGAGCATGTATACCTCAGAGAAAGGAAAGCACAGGCGTCTTAGCTATGTGCACTTGGTCACAGCAGCGTTGCCCATCAAAGTCACAAGAGTGTGTCCCAGAAGCCAACCAAAATGTGGTGTGCACATTCTGCAATGGGCCAAAGGCATGCAGTGCATCGTGGGTTGCACAGCAAGAACATTCTGCTGAGAAAAGAGACAGTCACAGTAGTTCACATGTTTCATGGTCCCAGTTTTAGGACATTTCAAGAATGAGCAAATCTGTTTAAAAAAGGGGGGTGGGGTGGGGTGGGAGGTAATAGGATGAGACTAGAGTGAGATACAGTGACTGCCACAGAAAAGAGCCTCTCATCCTGGAGTGAGTGGCAATTGCTCTGAAACAGGTTTGTGGTGATGGTTACTTTCCTCTAAGATGTACAAAAAGCAATTTAAGTTCAAGTTTTATATGGCGATGATATATGACTTATTTCAATAAAGCTGTTTATAAGCATTCTCGATCATGACTGTAAAGAAATTTACAACTTTCTTTTAAAAAAAGTTGTTATGTGGGTGTCTGTCAAAGCAGAAAAGAGTATTCAGTCTCCTTGGTCACATTGAAGTGGACACAGGAAATATGAAGGCACTTCTGTGTCAATGCAGAGCAAATGGTTCACCAGGTTCATTTCACTGAACATGCTGTAAGTCAAGTTCCGTGGTGCCTTGTCTAAGAGAAGAGACAACCACCATTGATGTACCAAGAGCCAGTGTGAATACCTCAGATATGATTTTAGCCCTTGAATACACACTGGCCTGATTAACACTAGACAGGAAGAAGTGATGGGGTAAGAAAAAGCACGATTTGGAGCTATGCAGCATTTTGTTTTAAGCACTGGGCTTGCCTAGCGTGAGAGAAACCAACATTCAATCTCCAGCACTCAAAACCAAGCATGGTGGTGCTCCTGTAATACTAGCAATGAACAAACGGAGGGAGGGTGACTGGGGATTCAAGATTACACTCAGCTCTATAGCCTGAACCACATGAGACCTTGACTTTTAAAAGTTGTCATTTGAAAAAGCAAAGTGAAAGCATTGATATCAAGACAGGACCTTATGATGTGTCTCTGAGTAAAGTTTTAAGCACCAGCAAAAAGATAGAGGAAGATTCCCAACATCATACACAGAGGATTCAGTTCCCAGTTAATAAAACCTGGAACACTAGAGAAGCAAAGGCCTCAGTGACAACAGAGATACAAGTGCAGCCATGTGTTTAAAATAAATGCAGAATGAACTTGTAGCCAGCATCTTCCTTAGCTCAGTGAGGAGAACAAGGTGTGCGACTCTGGGACTCCCAAAGTCACCAAGAACAGAGTTCTAAAATCCAATTATTAATAGTTGAATTAAGTCTGTCACTGAGTAATAATACATCCAGAGAATTTGCTTCTCTCTGGGTCAGAGCAGTCTTTTTCTATAATTCACAGTCTGAAGTAGCTTACAGACAGTAAGAGGCAGACTCAGGACGGCAGCAGCCCTTATTCACCCATAAGAACTCATCTTCTGTCTGGGAGATGGCTCAGCCAGTAAGAACACACAATGCTCTTGCAGAGGACCTAAGCTCGATCCCCAGGGCCCACATCAGGTGACTTAAAACCACCTGTAACTCTAGCGCCAGGGCATCTGACACCTCTGGCCTCTGCAGCCCTCTACACTCACATGCACATACTCACACATGCAGAACCAATGAACTGAGCTTGATCCCTAGAACTCACGTGAAGACGGAAGGAGAGAGCTGAGTCCATAGTTATCCTATGACCGCCTCATGCCTGCACACCGCATGGTGGAGACACATATACACACTGGAAACAAAAAGACATGACAAATTAAACAAAAATTAAAGCTAGCCAGACATTCTACCACAAATGGCACCATCTCCAGCACTGCAAAAAGGTAAAAGAAAAAAAAATTCATTTGTAATATTTCTTGTGAAGTTTGAGGGGTGTGAAGCTACTTTTCAGCAGAAACATGGTAACTTGGCACAATGTTATTTAAACGTGCAACCATCCTTATAATAGTAAAAAGTAAATTCAGAGTACCAATAGCAAGAAAAAATGCTTTGGGGGGGCTATTGGTATTTTTTTAAAGCAATTGGTGTAGATGAAATATGAAGTACTTTCAAGTAATATCTGTCAGAATGATAGATGTGTTTATTATTTGATTTATTGATCTCATGTTTGGAAAGCCATTGAATATATGCACTTATCACACAGGGAATGAATGATGTGATGTTAAAAGTAGGATATGGCTTCCTCACCCAGGCTAGATCAACTGCCAGATATCCTCCCACGCCCTACAGCCTGTCTGCTTTCTAAGAGGTCTGCAGTAACCAGGGGCACAGGAGGCCCACCCTAACCAGAGACAGCACTGCCTGCCTCTAAGAGGCTGGCTCCAGTCAGACACCCAGGCCAGTTAACACCATAGATAACCAGAGGGCAAGAGGCAAACACAAGAACATAAGTGAAAGAACCTAATGCAATGTGGCTCCCACCATAGCAAGTCCAGGATACCCTAACATGCCTGAAAAGCAAGATAATGACCTAAAATTCTATCTCATGAAGATAATAGAGGCCTTTAAGAAGGATAGAGATAACTCACTTAAAGAAATACAGGAGAACACAGGCAAACAGGTAGACGCCCTTAAAGAAACAAGTAAATCCCTTAAAGAAATACAGGAAAATACAAGCAAGCAGGTGAAAGAATTGAACAAAAGAGTCCAAGAACTAAAACTGGAAATAGAAACAATGAAAAAATCACAAATGGAGGCAACCTAGGAGTTGGATAAGTCAGGAAAGAAATTGGGAGCTACAGATGCAAGTATCACCAACAGAATACAAGAGATAGAAGAGAGAATCTTAGGTGTAGAAGATACCATAGAAGATATTGACACATCAGTCAAAGAAAATACAAAATGTAAAAAGCTCCTAAACCAGAATATCCAGGAAATTTAAGACACAATTAAAAGATCAAACCTAAGAATAATAGGAATAGAAGAGGGTGAAGAATCCCAGCTCAAAGGGCCAAAAACCATCTTCAACAAAATCATAGAAGAAAACTTCCCTAACCTAATGACAGATGGCCATAAATGTACAAGACGACTACAGAATCTCAAATAGATATTGGATCAGAAAAGAAAATCCTTGTTGCATAATGATTAAAACACTAAATATACAGAACGAAGAAAGAATATTTAAAACCTGTAAGGGGGGACAACAAAGTAACATATAAAGGCATATCTATCAGAATTACACTAGACTTTTCAACAGAGACTCTAAAAGCCAGAAGATCTTGGACAGATGTCATCCAGACCCTAAGAGAATACAAATGTCAGCCCAGGATACCCAGCAAAAATTCTCAATCACCATAGATGGAAAAACCAAGATATTCCATGACAAAACCAAATTTAAACAGTACTTTTTTTTTTTTTATTAATCCATCCCTACAGAGGATACTGGAAGGAATTCTCCAACACAAGGAGGGCAACAAAACACCAACAACAAACATAAGAAATTAATCATTTCACAACAAACCCAAAAGAAGAGAATCATACATACACAATACCACCTCTAGCAACCAAAATAGCAGGAACCATCAGTGTTTAATAAATCTCAACATCAATGGACTCAATTCCCCAATAAAAAGATACAGGCTAACAGACTGGATAGGTAAACAGGAGCCAGCATTTTGCTGCATACAAGAAGCCCACCTCATTGACAAAAACAGACACTACCTTAAAGTAAAAGGCTGGGAAATTTTTTCCAAGCAAATGGTCCCAAGAAACAAGCTGGAACAGCCATTCTAATAAGTATAATAGACTTTCAACCAAAAGTTATCAAGGGAGATGGAGGACACTTCTGTTCAAAAAAATCCAACAAGAGGCTTAATCCTGAACATCTATGCCCCAAAGCAAGAACACCCACATTTGTAAAAGAAACTTTACTAAATCTCAAAACACACATTGAACCTCACACAGTAATAGTGCGCAACTTCAATGCCCCACTCTCCTCAGTGAAACTAACAGAAGTTATGAACCAAATGGTTTAACATATCTACAAAAGTTTCACCACCAAACAAGAGAATATATACCCTCTTCTAAGTTTCTCATGGAACCTTCTCTAAAACTGACCAAATAATTGGACACAAAACGAGCCTCAATAGATTCAAGAAGATTGAAATAACCCCATGCATCCTAGGACATCACCACAGACTAGGCTGGACTTTAATAACAAAATCAACAGAAAAGCCCACAAACTCATGGAAATTGAACACCTCTCTGCTTAGTGATAACTTAGAGAAGAAATAAAGAAATCAAAGACTTTGTAGAATTCAATGGAAATGAGGACACATCGTACCCAAACTTATAGGACACAGTGAAAGCAGTGTTAAGAGGAAAATTCATAACATGAAGTGACTTCATAAATTAGAGAGATCCCATACAAGCAACTTAACAGCACACCTGAAAGCTCTAGAACAGAAAGAAGCAAATACACCCAAGGAGTGGACAGCAGGAAATAGTCAATCTCAGAGCTGAAATCAACCAGTTAGAAACAAAGAGAACTATACAAAGGATAGAAAGAATTGGCAAAACCAAAAGCTAACCAGATAAATCAACAAGATAGACAAACCCTTAGCTAAACTAACTAAAGGGCATAGAGACAGTATCCAAATTAACATCAGAATTGAAAAGGGAGACATTATCAATGGGAACATAGGAAATTCCAAAAAATCACCAGAACCTTCTACAAAAGCCTATACTCTACAAAACTGGAAAATTTAGATGAAATGATTTTCTAGACAGATAACATGTATGAAAGTTAAATGAAGATCGGGTAAACTATCTAGACAGTTTCTAATCCCTAAGGAAATAGAAATAGTTATTAAAAGTCAAAACCTTCCAACAAAACATCATCAACAACAACAACAATGCCTAGGGCCAGATGGTTGTAGTGCAGAATTCTACCAGACCTTCAAAGAAGAGCTAATACCAAACTGTTCCACAAAATAGAAACAGAAGAACAGAATCTAATTCATTCTGTGAAGCCTACTCGGACACCTAAACCACACAAAGAGTGAGGTAGCCCAGACCTATTAAAAAAATACATGATATGTACTCACTGATAAGTGAGTATTAGCCAGAAAGTACAGAATAGTCACGATGCAACTCACAGACCATAAAGAGATACAACAAGCAGAAAGGCCAAGTAAGAATGTTTAAATCTCATATAGAGGGGAAGAAAGCAGTCACAGGAGGCAGAAGGAGGGAGGGACTTTGTTAGGAGAGGGGAGAAGGAGGGAAGAGGGAACAGTATCAGGTATTGGGGGAGGACAGGAGAGAAATATGCAACGTTGTGGGGTGGGAGGTGGGGGGAACTTCTAGAAAGTACCAGAGTCCTGGGAGGTGACTCTCAAGACTCAGTGGGGTTGACATTAGATGACATGCCCAACATTGGGGAGAGGGAACTTGAAGAGTCCACCTCCAGTAGATAGACAGGCCCTCAAGTGGAGGGATGGGGTTGCCAACCCACAGTCAAAATTTCTGACCCAGAATTGTTCCTGCCTAAAAGAACTGCAGGGACAAAAATGGAGAAGAGACTGAAGGAAAGGCTGTCCAGTGACAGGCCCAACTTGGGATACATCTCATGGGAGAGCACCACAGCCTGACACTATTACTAGAACTATGATGTGCTTACAGACAGGAGCCTGGCATGGCTGTCCTTTGAGAAGCCCAACCAGCAGCTGACTGAGACAGATGCAGATTCTTACACCCAACTATTGGACTAAAGTTGGGGGCCCCTATGGTTGAATTAGGGGAAGGATTGAAGAAGGAGAAGGGGAGGGCTTTCCCATAGGAAGACCAGCAGACTCCCCAGGGAGTTCACAGAGTTTAAGCCATCAACCAGGCAGCACACACAGGCTGGTCCAGCACATACATAGCAGAGGACTGCCTGGTGTGGCCTCAGTGGGAGAAGATGTGCCTAATCCTCTAGAGACTTGAGGCCCAGGGAAGGGGGATGCCTGGTTGAGGGGAACACCCTCTCAGAGGCAAAGGGAAGAATGAGGTGAGCAACTGTGGAAGGGAGAATGGGGTGGGGTCAATGACTGGAATGTAAATAAGTAATTAAAAAAATAAAAGTAAGAGGTTCAAACTTGCAGGCTGCCCAAAGACAAGGACTGCGAAGCATTCAGACAATACTGTATCATTCTGTTTGTTGTGGTACCAGAGCATCAGTACAGGGCCTCGTGTGCTCAGCCAGTGATCTACCAAGATAAGCCATAAAGAAACCAAGGTGTAAACTGGAGTGCATGCTGCACTGCTGGGTTAAAAGGCACTATGGTAAGATCGACTTCCACAGTCAGCCTGTATTCACCAACACTGGAAAGACACATCAGAGGTAATATAAATAGTTAACCAAAACAAAACTTTCTCACTGACTGCTTCAGAACTGCCACATTTGAACCAATCTGAACCACAAATGTCTCAATTCCTACTTAAAATTTTATTCTTTGTACGAAATGATTTGCTGTTCCCCTAACAGCCCACATGTAAATGTTGAGCTGTTGACCACCAAGTAATGGAGATACAGTTCTGTTACTCTCTTTTTCAAGTGTATCATTTTTACCTAAGAGGTCTCTACACACACACACACACACACACACACACACACACACACACATACACACACATATATATATATATATATACCTACCTACTGATAAAGGTTTGTTTGTCCCAAGTTAACTTTTGATCCAAATGCAAGAGTTCGTGGCCTTGGTGTTTGTTGAACCCTTACCAGCTACACAGAAGAGGCCCTAAGGAGAAAACCACCAACACTATGAATCTGAGACAAGACCACCCGAGGGCAGGAGTGACATTATACACTAACTGATGAGCCATCTTGTCCCCCTTCCTAGACAACCTGAAAGATGGATCCTTTGGGTGATAATCAGTACCCGTGGATTATCGAGGCTATGTGCTCTTTGAACCCCACCTTCATCTCTCTGTCACATCTAAGGAACTCATTTTGTGTAAAGTCATACAAAGCCTTTCAACCTTTATAAAACAGAACAAGCCTTTTTAGATGCTAATGCCTGAATGTGTGAAGCAAACTTTAGATGGGTCAGAGGGAATCATCCACATTGTAGAGATCACAGGACCCTTTCAAGTTGCTTCTCAACAGCAACCATAAGACAGCACCTCTAAACTATGGCCTGGGGAAAAAATTGGCAATTTTGGGAATCTCTTGTTTTCTGTGAAACTCGAGGTCTGGGTTATTATCCTTTTTGTGTGCTACAACCCTGCACTTCTAAATGAAGAAACAAGGGCTATCTGCACCAAAGGGGACCCAGTGCTGCTGTACCTGCCTCTAACAATCAGGAAGTTCCCACCAACCCCAGGACCACCTTTCACTCACTTGTACATCTAAGCTTAGCCAAGCCCCACACCGTTCTCGGGGGGCTTTGGGTATACTCTATGCTAATCTGAAGAAACAAAAATATTACGTCCTTGGAGCTGGGGATATGGCTTGGTCAGGTCAGGTTTCTTTGCTAAGAAAGCCTAAGGAACAACAGTCAATCCACAGCACCAACATACGGAGCCAGGCACAGCCTGGTGTACTTTTGTAATCTCAGCACTGGGCAGGCAGAGAAAGGCGGATTCCAGATAGACAGCCTGATTTAAAAAATAAGGTAGAGAATGTCTGGGAAGACTAACAACATCAAACTCTGGCCCCACAAAACTGAAGAACACACACTCACACAGAGCCACAGGGACACACACAAATGTTACATCCTTTCTGTTCATCCCACTGCCCTCTTGGGGGTTTTCTATCAGGAGCCCAATTTGCACAGCTTCCTCACTGCCTCACATATTTTAACTGGAACTATTCAAAAGCTAGGGACTTATGAACTGCATTTTCTGAGCTGTTCCAGAAACCATGATGAAAAAGGACCAAGTCTTGCACAAGTTCCTTAAGCCCAAATGGAAACTCTTACACATGCATTCAGTGGACCTAGAGCTAAAACTTTATTTATTTATTTATTATTTATTTTTGCATAGGGTCTCATTTAGCACAGGCTAGCCTTGAACTTACTGTGTAGTCGAGGATGACCTTGAACATCTGCTCTGTTTGTACTGAGTATCTAGCCTACTGGTATGCACCAATGTGCCTGGCTTAAGGGTATTTTTATAATGAACAGTGGGCAGGAAAACATAAGTTGGCTCCATTGAAATCACTAAAATTGGGGGATGTTAGGATTCCTTCACACCGATAGTAAGAGGTTAAGGGAGTGACCCAGCAGCTCCGTACTCACATTTGATTAGATGAATTTGGAGACTCCTGCATGTCGTGGGGAAAGAGGACACAGCTTCCCCAGAGAGCAGTCTGCACCGAGACTTCTTTCACTGCTCGTGGTCTTGAGTCTGGGAATGCTTCATTCAACATCCGTAGCACGGTCAGCATGCGTGGGAGTGCAGTTTAAGTGAGTGTTGACTGACATCCAAAAGAGACAGAACTTGAGTTAA
Source organism: Rattus norvegicus (assembly GCF_021556685.1). Classification (NCBI taxonomy): domain Eukaryota; kingdom Metazoa; phylum Chordata; class Mammalia; order Rodentia; family Muridae; genus Rattus; species Rattus norvegicus. Next base: position 66,991,444 of record NC_141550.1, read on the forward strand.
ACACTTTGACTCCTCCTTCCCTTCAGTTCATACTTTACCATCCCATGGATCATTTGATGACTCCCCCAGGAGATCAGTAAGGGGGTGCATACACAGCAGACATGAAGGTGAAAGGATGTGTGTCTCTCCATCTTAGCCAAGTAGCCAGGCATCCTAGGGTGTGGTATCTGATGCCTCTTCTTTCTTAGATAGACTGACTGCCTCTGGGATGAACCCTGGTGAAATAGGCACCATCTCACCAAGTTCACACAAGGTGCCTTTAGATTTCTACTGTTTCTACTTGGAAAGCCAGAACTCAGTGAAAATGACCTAGCCATTGTCTGGCAGAGGTTAGATACAAGATCAGTTAGTCTTATTTCAAGGAAAGGAGCCAAGAGGGAATGTTCTGTGGGAAGCAGAGTCAAGATATGACACAAGTCCTCAATCCAGCCAGGTGACTTGGCCTTGCCCATCATGGAAACACATTATTATAGCAAAGTAACAGCTCACACAAACATTGGCACCATGCCAAACCATTCGCCGAGGGAAAGAAAAATACTGCTTGTATGTTGCTTGGTTTTGTTCACCAAAAGGATCAACCCAAATGATCAAAAAAAAAATCAGTGAGTCTGCCACTGAGTGGACCTACCAGCCTTGACGTGGATGTGTGTTTGCCCTAGGGAAATGAGAACATGACATCTTCAGAGGTTTTAATAATGCAAAGATAACCCAAGAACTATGGGAAATGTCATTAAGGATTCCACCAAGACATTCTAGCATAAGATAGAAAACAATATTTAAATGAGAAGAGTGATCAGGAGGTCTACCTACAGATGAAGCAAGTTATCGTGGCCATCAAAACTCATGTGGAGGCTGAGGGATGCTGCTTCATCCCAGAACCTCTCCCATAGCAGTTGACCCACAGTTTCCACGTGGACGGACAGACTGTTGGATCTCAGCATACTGAGATGTCACAGGGGATTCCTAGGACAGAACAACTGATCAATAACCACAGTGCTACAGAACATGCCCTAGAAGTGTAATGTTGTCCTAGAGGGCACAGAGTGTGCACACCACCACAGTAAAAGATGCTACATGTGCAAACATCAATACAAACACAAGTCCATAGGCTGGATCTTAAGTGGCCTCCTTCCGTAGGCACAATTCTCATGGTCACCTAGTTTCTACTTGACCAGTTATCAGAGTTGCCATCTGAGAAACCTGGGCCTCTATAAAAGCACCCTTCCTTGCAAGAGTCTGTTTTCCCGTGATACTGCCAGACAGGTCTTGTACGTTTTGCATGCTTAAAGCAGCATGAATAGTTGTCGTCTCAGGTGTAACCAGGGCATAGGCGAGTGCAACTCCAACACAAAGACTTTAAGCTAACCCTGTGCTCTGCACAGATGCACTTCAGTTCTGAGCCTGTGAACTAGCTCTGACTTCTGTGCAGAAGCCAGCTGTAGTTAATAAAGAAAAAAACGGAAAAAAAAAAAAAAACTTAGCTATCACTCTTCAGGAGATGGGCATCTTGACATGTGTACACAGGGTTTCTCTCCTTGGCCTGGAACTCAAGGGTCAGGCTAGCAGGTGAGCCCCAGAAATCCTGCTTCTGCTTCCTTGGTGCCAGGCTTAGAAGCACATGTCACCATACATCACCATACCCATCTTTCACATTATCATTTATGTGTATGATGTGCACAGGGGTGTGGATTACGGTGTGCCGGCGGATGTTAGAGAACAACTCTGTGGAGTTAGGTCTCTCCTGTAACTCACATGTGAGTCCAGGGATTGAACTCTGGTTGCCAGGCAGTGTGGCAACGGCTTGACCAGCTAAGCAATCTCTCTAGGCTCAGCTGACCTTTTAGAACCATCAGGTTAAAGATCAGGTAACTAGTCAAGGTTTTCCAAAGACAAAACTGTGAAGCAAAAGATAGAACTTTTGGTTAAAACCAAGCAATGACAGTTTGCATTGGAAAGAATGTCCAGACATGCAAAGTTCCCCATGACACAGAACATAGAAGGGTTCACACACAGGACATCTGCTTACTCTGTCCCAAACAGTTACCAATAATCGGTACACTTGCAGCGAGATGTGAACAAATATATTCAGATGTATTTAAAAGAATTAAAAAAAAAACATTTCACAAACAGTTGTTGCCATAGGAACTGCTGTTAACTAGAAATACCTACATTGAGATTTACACGTCATTCAAAGCAGCAGCATCTGTACTAAGTTATGCAACAAGTCGTGTAAACAGAGTCAGATACATTTCCCAGCAGGAGTCACCCCTTCCTGACATGGAAGTGATCTGTCCCAGACATCGTTTTTTTGTTTTTTCAGGGTACCAATTAAGAAACTGCTATTTTCAGAGCAACAAAAATAAAAGCTTTTATTTGTTCATTTGAATATAAAACAGGCGTTATCACAGATGTACAAAGCGTACTGGTGGTTGAACATACAAGAAGGTTGCTGTCCTTTGCACATAAAAATTTTGTTTGAAACTGTGATTGGTTGAGTACACGAGTTTTCTCTAACCAGTCACCACACTCTGAAATAACGCTGCTAACATTCAACTGATAAAGGGACCGTCCCCTTGGGTAAAGTGTCAAGCAGGGTTAAATATGTATAATAGACAAGCACCATGAGGAATCTGCTCCTGCTCGATGGGTCTGTGTCTCAATGTCCTTGTGTACCCTCTTTTTGTGCAAGTTGATTACATGGTTTTGGCTGACTCCAAAAGCACATGGTCACAAGACAAACATTTTTTTTTTAAAAAACATTCTCATGAATGATTTATCTACAGTACGGTTTCTAATACACAACGATCCTTCTTTATTGCTGAAACTGGTGGTACTTAAGTGTCTCCTTTCCTTTTTCTTGCACAACTAAGCTTCCAACCCAGTCCACCAACTCTTTCAAACCTAAAGTCTCCTGTCACAGATGACAGGATGCAGAAGAGACCTGCTGGGATCGGCTTTTGCAACCTGTGCTGCAGCCTTCGCCCTCCTTGGGTGTGAAGTTGATGTGGTGAAAAGTTAAGAGTAGGTTTTGAGTGACATTTGCTTTGCTTCCTCACATCAGCCAGACGGAAGGTTTCCTATACTCTGCAATGGATGGTTACCAATCAGTATCCTATCTGAAATGTTAAACCAAGTTCCCTTTGAGAGAGGGGTGGGGGGGGAGGGCTGTATGGGGGGTGCAAATGCATGTGTCAAAAAATTTTCCCTATGTGGCAGGGATTTCCCCTCCCTGGAAGCTGCAAACTGTAGGAATGTGTATTTGAAACATGCAGAAACATATAGCAATGAGCAAACAATATTTGAAAAATTAAATGATTTATGGAGATGAAGAATGCTTTACATATGTAAATTTTAAAAGAAATGTACCACTTAAATAACAAACAAAACCAAATCAGCCTTGGATCTCAGAAGTCAAAGAAAACTCTCTTTTAGCAAAGGACTTACTGTTGGCAGCACGTAACTAAGGCAGACAAGGAGTTCGCCCATAAAGCAATCAGGAACTCATTTCTGTCTAGCAACAATTTTAGGTTTATTTCATACGGGGAGCCACTGAAGCCATACTGTGCCAGCCATACTGTGCCAGCCATACTGTGCCAATTACAAAGTAAACATTGTCTTGTATTGCTGATACCTTTCTCCTTGGTCAGATGCAGACAAGGATACTGCGGCCAAGCTGTGCACATGAAAATATAGGCACAGGTCACCAGGGATCAGTTCCCCAACAGCTAGCACAAGGATGAAGCTGGCAGGACTCCTTGCTGTTTTAAGTCCCTGGAATAGTGGCTACTCAGGGCCAAGCTAGGAAGTTCCCAAGATTAGAGGATCAGAGTTGGCTGGGTCTACACAGTCAAGAAGACATCACACATAGCTAGCTTTTCCCTCAAAGGTGTTCTGGACATCTATTTGCTTGCATTGGCCACTGGAAAGGGTAAATTAATGACACCTGATGCAAATGACTACAGGGTGTCAATCTTTTCATATCAAGGGACAACAACAACAAAAATTATAAAAAGTGACACAAAAATGCTAAAATAAAATAAAATTGACATTATGCAACAAATTCTTGCAGCTGAGAAAACAGTGCTGTTTGCCAACCTGAAGCCCCTCAATGTCATTGGCACATGCTGGCACGAAAGCATTCACTGTCGTCCTCACAGCAAAGGAAAATATAGTGCACGTTAGCATTAAGTCCCTTCACCATCTCAGAGACGGCGGTGACCCCACTTGCTGGTCTCTGGTCTAAGACAGGGTTCCTGGCTCTGCGATTGCTCGGAAACAGCCACGTGTGTGTGAGTACAGTGGAGGGCGCACCATGCAAGTGACAAGTTCTGCATTTAAACTTTAAAATCTCCTTTGTTCATTAGTGAATTTATAGTTCATATATATATATTTGTTGTGATACTATCCACGCAAGATAATACAACACTTTTTTATATTAGCAAACATTACAAGACTTTAATATTCTTGAATGTTTTTTCTCTTTTATACTTCTAAAGAGATCAAAATAAATTAAACATTTTGTACATAATTACATATTGAGGAAGTTAACTTATTTTTATCTTTTTAGTTTAGTACAAAGATATCTGCAAGATAGTTGCCGAAATACCTTATTTATAATCGATCCTCGTTCTATGTTAACTTCAAAGGCCATAAACTGGCCTCTGCTTCTTCAGCGTGTCTCTGACAAAGAAAGCTGCTAAAATCTAATCGGAAGGTGCTACCTGGAAGGTTCTCGTACCTCAATAAACTCTCCTAGAAGGGTGAGATCTAGGGATGGCTTAAATTAGTAACAGATCCATGTCAGTAAGATTCCATGACACATTAAAACAGAAAAAACAATTCTTTGTCACACTACATAAATTGTTTAAAAGAACCCATTTGAAGGGTAGAATATTCTTTTTAATTGCTATTTCGGCTTAACAAAATACCACATTTACGAAGAGAGCACTTCTTATCCAATAATTAAAAAACAAAAAAGAAAAAAGGAGGAAAGAAAGTTCTTAAAATGATCTTTTCCAGCAAACTGAAGGCAGTGATCCAAAGTCCTTCTGAGCAAAATCCAGCATAAATTCACATTTCATCTCCATGCCAGGGCGATTGCTCCTAGAAGTCCTACCCCAAACCCCCACCGTATCAGGCTCCTCCTTTGAGTGTGGCCCGAGTGTCTGTATGTCTCTGTGGACACTGAGAAGAAAAGAAGAAAGAAAGAAAGAAAAACGGTCACGTCCGTAGAAAGTCTGTGGAAACCAAGGTGATGAGACTACATGTTATAGGCCACGTAGATGGGATCCAGCTGGTCGGCCAAGAACCCGTCCCGTAGGTGCATCCGCTGTTTTTCTCCCCGGGAGTTGATGGGGATGACACCGATGTCTACCACGACTACTACGCCTACAATCAGGTAATGCTCTTCCAGGACCACATTGGTCACCAAGGGAACCAAGTCCAAGGCTTCCTGCTCTGACCCATCCAGTTCAACCACAACCACTAGCAGGTTTGTCCAGGTAAAGACAGCACTAGAAGACAGAGAAGAAAAGCACCATTACTGGGGGGACTCTTTTACATAATGGTAACACTTTGATCTATTCAGATCTGCCTGAGAGATTCCACCAATCTCCTCAGACTGGCACATCTCTTTGAGCTGAGTCAGCATATAGCCTTTCCAGCAATAACATACCTCTTCAGATTTTCTTCTTTCTCTCATGGTGTCTGGATTCCAGTTCTGCTACTTTATAGCAGCCTATCACTGGCTCTTTCAGGCTCCCAGTTCTGCTTCTGCAGGAGTTCGAGTGGGAGCAGGAAGCACTCTCAGCCCAGCCCTCCCATTGCCTGGTTCTTGGGCTCAAGCTCAATATAGAACATGGCCAATGTGTGTGAGCAGGGTGATACTAGCAGAGGCTATATAAATGCTGGAATTTTCTGGGTTGTTATGATGTAACTGCTATTGGCAGACTAGAGATGTGCCTGAGCTAGCCCCAGAGGATAAGGTACATGGAGGGCAGAGCCATTGCATCTATTTCCAGTCAAACAGCACAAGGCGACATGAGAGCGTGTTAGCAGTTCTGTCTCTGAGTACTGAGTTGGAGACAACAGTAAACTAATTCATACAGTGGGCGTTTGTTTGGGGAAAGCCTCCTGAATACTCTGCCTAACTGCTGAAACATACACTTAGTGCTTTACCACTCAAAACTATTAACCTCGTGGCACTGGCTTTTAGGACTGATTAAAGATCCTGGGATGGACAAGCTCCGGTACACAGATCTGCTTTTATGTAGGAACCAGAGTGCTGAAGGGTGGGAGGAACTATATGAATAAGCCAGAGAGTTCCTGGTAGGAAGGAAGGGGGCACATGAGGAAGGGCGGCAGATTCAGAAACAATCCCATCCGCTCCCCCTGCCTGCCTAACAGTCTCGGTCCTAGCTTGGGATGACACGTATTTAGATGCACTACTTCCCTACAAGCACGAGACTAAGTGCAGTGGAAAATAATGTACATTCTACTCAGCATCGTCAATATGCATGCACTGTGCTCAACGGGAGAATTACATAGAGCTCGTGACTCCTGCGCCCCTCAGAGAAACTTGAAAGTGGTTTCCAAGATGTGCTGACATTTCATTCCCTTGAAGCCCTGTGAAATATTGGTTCCCAAGGCCTCCATGATACATTGTTGTGTCTGTGACCAGTGATCAAATACATCTCCCAGACAATTTGGGTCACATGGTATTATGGCGTCTAAAGTATATGCCACTGTCCTGAAGCACAAGGCACAGCTCAGCTACCCATGTGTGGAACGTGAGATTTGCAGTCATTCCAGGGTTTACCAGGAAGAGGGGAGAGGGATGGAGACCTTCTAACCACCACAGCTTTCTAAGGGGGCTGTTATCAACACAGCAAGTCCCCTGTTGAGAAATAAACTTGGTTGGTGTAGTGGTTTGAATAAATATGGCCCCCATAGACCCATAGGCAATGGCACAATTAAAGTATTTGGCCTTGTTGGAAGAAGTGTGTCATTGGACGGTGGGCTTAGAGGTCTCAAAATCAAGCCAGACCTAATGGCTCGTTGATTCTTCCTGTTGCCTCTGGATCCAGAGGTAAAACTCTTACAGTACTATGTCTGCCTCTACCATGGGGGTTAGTGAGGAGGAGACGAAGGGAGAAACTCTAAGAGGTCCAGCAGGAGAGGAGAGGACTTCTGTGACTCAACAGTTCCCACGAGTCCTAAATCCATCAGAATCAAATCCCTTGACTCATAAGTCTTTCCTCCTGGGCGTCTATAAAACATGAACTGGAGGCCCTGTGACCACATCAGTCAGACTCAGCTCAGTAGCCACACTGTAGGTAATGCTAGTAACACTTCGGGGACAAAAACTCCCTCTGAGTTTTCCAGCATTCATCGTGTGGTAGAGGACAAAGGCAACTAGACCGAGGCTGTGGATGGCACTTAGAGCCACATAGGTACAAATGAGGTCAGCCCTGGCCCCGTGTCAGGTATCAAGAGTTTTTATTGTCTTTTGCACTTCTGCCATCCGTCCACAGTAAGGAGGAGACTCTGACAACTGGAGCTTCTGTCCCAGTGATGCTTAGGATAAAACCCAGGGGGAGTTTGGGGATGCTGAGCATAGAACTCAGGGCCTTGGGCAGGCCAGACAAGCACTGGAGGCCTGTGTTGCCAAGGACCTAGAACAACAAGGTGAAGACAGAACATGTACATGCGAACAGGATCTCAGGTACTTTACCAAGAGCTTAACAATCAGATTCAGGGCTGTTACAAGCGTCTGCCTAGCATGTAGGAGACACCAGTTCTAAGCCCAGCACCACAAACATAAAATAAATCTGCCTGTACCATTCAGGTTCAATACACGACAGTAAGTCTGAGCCTGTGTTTGGAGACTTCAGAATGAACTAAGGCCTGAAAACTACTCAAAGCTACTTATTCCTGCGGGTGCTTCCCCTTACTGGCTGTGGCCTAAGACTGCAATTGGTCACATCGGGCTCTGTGCCAGGAGGGAGTCTAGTGCACTTAGTGAGTAAACACCTCGTCTGTCATCAGGTGAGTGAACAAACCTACACTGGAAAGCATGGAGTCACTTCATTCTGAAAGACAGCAGGAAGGTGCTAAGCAAGCCTGTGGCTGCCATGAGTAGACTGATGACTTGCTCGAGCCGCCTTCCTTTCCCCAAACACAGGGAAGGTTAACAACTAACATTCCTACTCTCGGGCCACTGTGTACAGGGCCCTGTGGCTTAGGCTTTGGTTTAATTGAAGCATTTCTTACCTGACACACATATCTAGCCATGCTGACTTTTCCCATGGAAGTAGAATACCTCTCATTACCAAGTATCAGTGGAAGGCATGTGTGTTTTATTTGTTGTTTTAATTTGTGAAAACACAATACAGAGGACTGAACTTCACACCTATATAATTGCAGAATACAACAACTTGGTTTCCTGGAAACACTATTTAGGCAAAAACTCTCTGGTTTCCAGTCACCTGAGATGTCCTAACAGAATAGTTCATTTCTGTATTGCCCTTACCCTGAGGAAGGCTTACCTTGAGGAAACACTCCACCCAGTGCAATGTCTTGTCTTAGGGAATTCCTCCATACCCTGTGGTCACTAACTAGGCTCCCGACACCAGAACAGACAATGCCTTCCCGTCCTCTTACCATTCTGTGACACTTTTGTGGGCTCTGATGACTGAAGTCTCTATGTCTATTGGGTGGTACCTCATGCCCCGCAGCTCCATGGCTTCATCCAGTGCTCCTACCACATAGAGGGCATCATGGCGCTCTGTTCAAGAAGAAACCAAGAACCAGTCAAGACCTTTGCTTTATTCTATTTTTTTCCAGAGTGACATAAACAAGGAAAGAAGATCCAGATTTAGGGATGGTCAGCTCCTTTCTCCTGGGGAGTGTCAGTTGCCTCAGGCTCGGACATTCTTTTTTATCTTCCCAGAGGCTGGATGTCTAACCACCATGTCTCTCTCTCTCTCTCTCTCTCTCTCTTTTTTGTTATTTCTTCTTAGGGGTGTGTGTGTGTGTGTGTGTGTGTGTGTGTGTGTGTGTGTGTAGCCACAGGTCAATGTCAGGTGTTTTCCTCTATCACTCTCCACATCATTTATGAGACATGATCTCCCAGTGAACTTGGAGCCCAGAAATTCAGTAATTCAGCTAGGCTGGCTAGCAAGCCTTAAGGATCCTTCTCAGCTTCCCAGTTCTAGTGATAAGGTTCTGCCTAGCTTTTCTTAGATGTTCTGTATGAGCGTACATTAATTATACTAAATAGTAAGTTGTATTATGATGCTTTCACATAGGTATACAACATGCCTTTCCACCACCCTTCCTAAGCCCTTTTAGTTTTTATCCCAGCCTGCCTAATTTTTGACGCTGTCCACTGGGAATAAGCCAGTCTTCTTTTGACTCTGTCCACTGGGAGTAAGCCAGTCTTCTTTTGACTCTGTCCACTGGGAGTAAGCCAGTCTTCTTGCGGATCAGCTTCCACCATCAGATATAAGATCACGTCTCCATTAGTGATCCAGGGACTTAGCAATGACTAACGGAGCTAACACCAGTTGACACTTAAAAATCTGAGCTTCGTGGGATTGAACTAACAAGTCCCTCAGTTGTTCTCCATCTACCCTGAGGCAGGATCTCTTCCTTAAGCACAGTTTGCCAAATAGACTAGTTCAGCCAGCTCCAAGGCTTCCTAGTCTGACTCCTGTGAGCTGGGATTTGAGGAAGGCTACCATGCCTACCTAACACTTATGCTGACTCTGGAGGCCAAACTCTTTGTTTTCATTTGCTCCCCAGGCCCTGCAAGAGTTACTTTTATCCTGCAAGAAAACATTATAATAATGAAAATGTGGTCAGCCCTATCTTTGCTTAAAAATAAGAATTCTATCCTTAAGTTTTAACTGGGTAATAAGTATGCCAGGGAAAACTTAAAAACAAACAAATACCATGAAGTAAGCACATGAACCTTTCCTAGTTTACACAGACAAGCAAGACCTCCTCTACTTGCATCTCCTACAATAGAGCTTTGTTTTCTTGCTCAGAGTGTAGGTTCATGCCATCATGTGGACCAATGAGGGGAAGACAGCAACCACACTCCCTAGGGCTTAGCTGGCCACATTCTACAGGTTTTCCTTGAGGCCTATAAACTGATACCCTGTTTTACAACTTTGAACTTTCTATCCTTGATTAAATGAGCCTGTGACTGCCCATCAGGAAACTGCCACAGCAGCAAGTTCTTCCCCATCATGCAGTTCTCAGGTTAGCAGAGTGCTAGCTGATTTAGGAAGCATCAGAGTCTAGGATCTCACCTGCCCAGGATTTTGGTCTCCCCATGACTCTAGAAGTTTATGGTAAAACAGAGCGGCAAAAAAAAAAAAAAAAAAAAAAAAAAAGACTATGGGGGGTTGGGGATTTAGCTCAGTGGTAGAGCACTTGCCTAGCAAGCGCAAGGTCCTGGGTTCGGTCCCCAGCTCAAAAAAAAAAAAAAAAAAGACTATGAAACAATCAGAAATGAATTCTCAGGACAGTTATTTATTTTTCTGTGTGTCTGTGGGTGCACCTGTTCAGTGTCAACACAGGATATCTTCCTTCAGTTGTTCCCCACTTCACTTTGTGAGGCAGCCGGGTCTCTCAGTGAACCTGAAGCTCACTAATTTGGTTAGGTTGGCTGGCCTGTGAGCACCAGGGATCCACCTATTTTGCCTTCCTTGTCCTGGGATTACAGGTGTGTGTGTGTGTGTGGTTGTACCTAGAGTTTGAGTGCTGGAGACCTGAACTCAGGTCTTGCTTCTTGAATAGTAAGCACTTTGCCAAATGAATTATCTCCCCAGTTATTTGAATACATATTGAAAATTTAGCTCTGTCTACTGCATTTATATTTTAACCTGCCTGTGGATACGTGGTCATATGTATTCACAGTTGTATACACTTATGTATATGTACACGAGTGTGGAAGCCAGAAATCAGCTTCAGATTTTTTTCCCCCTTGGTTGCTAGTCACCTGTTTGCTGAGAAAGGGTCTCTCACTGAATTTAGAAACAATCTGTCTAGGTTGGTTGGCTAGATGGCTCAGGGAACTAACTTCTAGTTCTAAGATCATAAGAAGCACACATGTGAGTTCTGGGGACTAGACTCAAGTCTTATGTTTACATGGCGAACACTTTACCCAGTCCGTACTTGTCTCCCTTTCAAAGTCAGGCACTTTCAGATGAGTAAGGGTTCTGGTGAGGCTCCCAAACCTCAAGGTCATTTTCAGTGTTGGTCAAATTCAACTTCTGTCCAATGTGTAGCATCTTCCAGCCTGGACTCACCTCCATTTGCATCTGTGAGCTCAGTTCTCCGCAGGAAGCCCAGGTAGCCTGTTCGGGCCCAGATGGTCTGGGTGTCTCCAAAACTCAACCGGGAGTTGAAATGATCGGACTGCAGAGATTCATCTCCATAAATGGTAAAATAGCCACTGGCATTGTGGGCGCTGTGGACCCAGATCTACAGACAGAATGAAATATTGTTGTGCATGAGCTTCTCTGTCCACTCAGCCTTCTCTAGGGAAGAGAAGTTAACTCTCTTCTATGCAGTAACTTGTTTTCCACAATGGCTAAGGCTTCCTTGGTTCAGTCTGAATACAAGACAATGGTGTTTTTGGCCAACTGTTGGGTTAGTGGGGTTGGGAACCAGGAGTACAGAGACCCACATGGTTCTCTATAATAAAAGTACTATGTGAAAATAAGCTATAACCACAGAACCAAATAAGCCATTCATTCACCCGCTGAAAATTTCATTAAAGCAGATTACAGGAAGATTTTAAAAGTGAGCAAAGTTGTATGAGTTTCCTTATGGCTTTTCAAATGTGATGGCCATTTCTAAGAGCAAGTGGGAAGATGCTCAAGGCTCTAAGATTGTGCCTTTCCCCTTTCCCTTTCACTTGACTAGCACACCTTTTGAAGCAGACTGTGATCAAATAACACAGAGTACAGTGAAGGGGCAAAGTCAACAGAAAGGACAGGCAGGTGAATGTGGGGTCTGCAGCAGCAGAACGGTTAGGTAGAGGCTGACATAGGTGCAAAGCAATAGCTGTGGAAGATGTGGATCCACATGAAAGGCTGGGGAAATATGGAGCCAACACAATCCCCAAGGCATCTGGATAATGCATCATGGTGACAATACACAGGGCCAGTGCCATGAGGAGGGCTTTCAGGTTATACTGTTTGCAGCATGGGCATTCTGAGATTGGATATTTTGTTATTTTGCTAACATCGAAATATGACTGAGTACCTTGAAGTGAGATCTTCATTTGTACTGTATACCATTGTATCCCAAGACCCCAGATTAATATCTTGGTCCTAGCAGACTTTACTAAGCACCTGCTGAAGTAATTAAAAAGTAACACAAAGAAGGACAACATCAGATGAGGTGGTGACAACTGTTTTCTGTTCTCCAGTATGCAATATTTCCTTGCTAAAACAACTGTGATGGATTATAACTGGCAGTCAGCTTGGGTCTGGAATTTCTTTGGAGACAAATCTCTAGGCACATCTGTAAGTGGTTGTCTTGCAGATTAACTGAGGTGGACAGAGCCACCTGAATGTGAGTAGTTCCACTCCTTAGGCTTCATTCTAGATGACAAGAAAAGAAAGCTAGCTGAACACCATTGCTCCCACTGCATTTAGGATTGTAGATGTAATGGGACCAACAGCCTTCAACTCCTGACATGACGTCCCGGCCATGACAGATCTCTGAGACCATAAGCCAAAATAAACTCTTCCTTATTTTGCTCTTGTCACAGCATCAAGACAAGTTACCTAATACAACGTCACATAATTCAGTTTCAAAAGGGGAAATAGAAGCCTGCTATTTCTAACACCGTCAAGTAGAAGATGTCAGGGCAAGACACATATCACCTACTCTCTTATGTGCACTCTGAAAGGTTGTGCTCACAGAAAGCAGAGAGCTAAACAGTTATCACAGGTGCCTGAGCTTGGGAAGGGATTCGGGGAATGTTGGCTGAAGGGTATTAGCCTTCATTTAGATGATGAAGGCCTCCTGGGAGAAGAGATTGTGTCCTTTTGGCTTGAAATTTGGTCACAGAACTTAAAATTTCTCACCATACACAGAAAAAGTAATTTTATGAGGTGATAGGTGCATTGATTACTTTGAATGTAATCATTTTACAATGCATAAAACTACTAGTACATCAAAAATATTATATGCACACCTTGACTTATAGACTTTATTTAGCAATTATGGTTCAATCAAGTTGGAGTAAAACTATATTTAAAAAAAAGTCAACTTCCTAACATCTCCAGTCCTTGTTGCCCTGGGAGGGGACAGAACATCAAGTAACACTTGATTAACCTAATTCAGATCATTTTTTTTAAATCACAGGATTCAAACAAGGGTCACAAAGTAGCCAGACAAAAAAGGGATGTGGAGAGTAAGAAGTGGTTAGGACTTGACCATGAGTCATGTATCTTATCCACATGCTCTGGGGCAAGTGTTCCTGGGTGGGCAGATACCGCGCTGCTGCTGGTGAGATGTAAGATAGAAGATGCAGGTATGATCACACACAGGTATCCTAAGCTGGGTAGCTAAGGCATAGGCAGGGAGGGAAAGGGGAGACTTGGGCTGTGTCATTTGCTCCTGCCTGTACCTTCTCAGAGAAATCTATCCATGGAGAGAACAAGAGAAAGGACAAGGTCAGACACCTGACCTCACCAAATGGTGGTATCAGGACCCCACTAATTTCAGTGCTGAAAAACAGGCTTGGAAGCATGATAAGCTATTTCCCTCCAGTCATACCTTGCCAACAGCATGAGGGGACCAAATGACAGGGTGTGGATGTCATCACAAGTAACATAAAGCACCAGTCTTTGCTCTCTGATCTAAAACACACGACTAATCACTACTTTGATATTTTTGGGCCTTTAAGTTTCATGGCCATCCTGCTAGGTGGAGCTCTGTTCACTTGTAGGTTCCAATAATTTCCTGGTGAAGGAGTCCTTAGAAACAGGGAAGGCTCATGAGAGCACTCTGCAGAGTGGATCTGTAGAGATGAGACTTGCTGTGCTGTTGGAATTCTCTGATGACCATGTCTCCTGTGACCTTGGGGGTGTACACGCTATCATACCGAGCTTTCCAGCAATGACTGGATCTGGAAAGCACAGCTCTAGCTCCTCCCTGGACACCATGGCTTGCCCTGTGCGAGCAGCATGGTTACGGACGATAGTAGGTGCCAAAGCAGAAACAGGCCCAGAGGACACATCTCTGGAAGGCTCTGTGTGACTCACCTCTCCAAGGTGGGAGTCCCCCAGGGGGCCTTTCGTTTCTGGATTGGCAATAATGATCCGGACTCCAGGAAGTATCTGTGTGGGTAAACAGAGGAGACAATTTCTGATTGTGGCTAGAAAGGCAGGCAGGCATGAGACACTCTCCATGGCAACTTGCCTCAATGCCAACCGGCCATTTTCTTTTTCCTAAGAACATTTGGACTGCATCGTGGCATGAAGTTAAGTGCATGCCATTACCAAAGAGTATTCTCACTACCAGTGCTCTACAAGTCTACAGTCTGGGGCACTTTAAATACAGAAATCTGATTGTCAATCATATCTCAAAACTGATAAATGCTCAGACCTGACCATTTAAAAAGGAATTCTGAAGCAAAAATTATGTTAACAACATTTCACCCAGTCTGATGTGTAAAATAGGAATTTGCCACACTGATTTAACAGCATGGCATATAGAAACTAAGGAAGGAGGCAGGGCCAGAAGCAACCTGAACTTGAGGAATTGCAGAGGGGAGTTTGTAGGGATGTGTGTGGACTAAATGGAACCAATCTCCAAATGAATCTTGGTAAATGATTCAACAAAGGATGTTTTTGTGGTTGGTAGAAGTAAAAGTGGGTGGGTTGTGATAAGACTGTCTGTGTGCTATATAACCTCCTGCTGGACCCATTCCTACCGATGAACCACTTTTATATAGATACTGATATAATAAGTCCTTCTTCCCAATGTACATTGAACCTAGCAATAGTTTACTGTATCACATTGAGAAGAACTCAAAAGTCCATTCTAACATCTCAGATTTTCTGAACTGAGGCAGGTCATATATTAACTTTCAATAGTCAAGTTGAAGCAAGACACTCTGTGGTAGAAACTCATGTCATCATATCTGTATATAACAGGCCCTATAATTGTGTGGGGATAGTGGTTACCACCTTTCTACTCCAAGAACCACTTCATTAAGGGATAGTTCTTGTAGTTATGAACAGATACTAAAAGACCTACAGCAACATATGCTTCTTTCAGAAGTGTCTCCAAGGGCCTAGGGAGATGACTCAGTGAGTATGAGTTTGCTTTGCAAGCATGAGTTCAAATCCCCAGCACCCCCACAAAAAGCTATGCATGGTTGTGCATGCCTGTGACCCCAGCATTGGGGAAGAGGGATGAGTACATCCCAACAGCTCTCTGCTTAGTCAAACATGTGGTGGATTCTACTTAAGTGAAGACCCTGTCTGAAGGCAATATGCAGAAAGTAATTGACAAAGGAAGAAACCCAATATTCTGCTCTAGCTGTGTGTGTGTGTGTGTGTGTGTGTGTGTGTGTGTGTGTGTGTGTGTGTGTGTGTGTGTATAAAGGAGAATGAATTGGCATTTGGGTCAAAGAGGAAACAAGCATGTAAGTTTAAATATACTTTTTAGTTCTGTCAAAACTGTAAACAATGTGACAGAAACTGAGACACATTATCCACACACTTCTTTAGTGTAATACCCTGATTTTGAACTAGATTACTAGGATAGAACAAGAATCAATAGAATAGTTCACAACTTTTGCTTGCATTAGGTATGAACAGGCGACTAAATAGTAGCCAATAGTTTTTAAGCTTAAGACAGTATGAGAACCTTCTCAAGGTTCTGAAAGTCTTTACTCCTCCTGAGGGCTGGAACATGGGACTAATAACTGACTTGGAACAAGCACATTAAAACTTTGGCAAGCCCTTAGAACATTGCCCATAGAGAGATAGGTAGCAATCAGGCTTCTAGTGGCTCCAACACAACATAGCTTTGTTATTGTTGTTGTTGTTGTTGTTGTTGTTGTTAGTAATGATAATAATAATAATAGTGGTGGTGGTGGTGGTGGTGATGATGATGATGTTATTCAAAATACTATTATTGCTTTCTGTACTCATAGTCAAACCATCCTGAAACAGTATCTTCAAGAAAGCCTTTTTTTCCGGGGTAATACATAGTCTGAGAGCACATTTCTTCACACATTAAAGTCTATTCATCCTTACTCACCTTTATGCTGGGATGAGACTTTAACACTTTTAATACTTACTTTTCCAGACTCCATCAGAGGTAAGCTGTGAGGGGATCCCCTTTCTACCAACCGGACTCTGTAAGTAGAAACACACATCACTCAGTGGGCATTTGGATCACACTACTGTCTTTGGCCACCGTTAATACGTGGCTTGGGCTTGGCAGGTTATTAGGGAAGTAAATTGTTAGCAAAGGTGGAAGCCCCAGAGAGGGCTACTGATAGCAGAGGCAATAATGTCTTTGCAAAGACAAATGGCAAGAACACATCAGTAATGGTCACAGGGAAAGGATATGGAGCCACATTTGCTCCATCTGTAAGACAATGGAAAGATGTGTCTGTACTCAGAGTGGAAGGATGGGCACTAAATGACATCCTTAACCATGACAGGGGCCCAAGTGTGACCGTTAGGCCTGCAGTTGGTATAGTTATGCTTGAATGTTGACATGATGTTGAGGAAGGCAGGGTTCTCTGGATTCACTAGACACAGTTGGCCTACTAAACTAAGAGTGCCTGAGGTGAGAAACAGAAGGAGCATGGTTTGGGTCTACAGCATAGTTAACAGTAAGCTGGTCTGGAGACTGCTGAGAAGACCTTGACTGACCATGTCCTGAGCTGTCTCATTGTCCTTCCTGGGGCTCCATCTTTCAGGCTTTGTGATCTTTACTGCTCATTTTTCCTTCTCACCAGTTAAACAAGGATTAGATACTATTCACTTACCTGCAAAGCAGTGTGTGTGTGTGTGTGTGTGTGTGTGTGTGTGTGTGTGTGTGTGTGTGTGTGTGAGGCCAGAGGTCAACACCTTCTACTTTATATTTTTCAGTCAGATAATTTCACTGGCCTGGAACTTGCTAAGTAGGCACAAGTAGCCAGAGAGCTCCAGAGATCCACTGTCTCTGGCTTCTCAGAGCTGATAATATAAACATGTGTCATCCTGCCCGACTTTTTGACAATTTTTGTTCACACAAAGAGAAAGTGAGTGTTTTCAAGCACTTGAACAGAAAACACAGGTTGGAACTGTACCTGGGGAAAAAAACAGAGCTGGGAGCAGATTATAAGAGATCTTCCCTTCCTAAGCTTTATCCCATATTCCTCTAAGACATGGAAGGCATAAGGCCTCCAATCCTACATGCCTGATAAAGACTTGGCAAGGGCCATGGGAGAAGGAAAAAGCAGATAGAAGAGGCATTGGGGCCATAGTCTTGTTGTCAACTTGCTATGACCTACAGCTCTCCCAGTTAGGAGCTGGGCAATGGGTACAGCACACTCATTTTTACGAGACAGTGACCTCTGACAGATGACTTTCCTAACAATTGTACATGGGTGGTCACACTGCTCTGTGTTTTGTACCATTCTTGATCTGGGATCTTATTGTTCCTCTGGCTGAAGTTGACAATGATGTCAAATCACTTTGTAATTGTACAATTCCCAGAAAATCCCAGAATATATTTGGAAAAGTAAAGAATCCCAAATTCATGTTAGCATGAGCACACACATACACAAAACATACCTGTGTGTATGCAACAAACACGATACTCTGAACACACTAACAGGAACAACATACATACACATACACACACCCTTACACACATGAAGTCCTCATTTGCTTGTTGCACCTTTTTACAATCATGGGCATATATGTACCACCTGGATAACACACTACCAGATGCTCTTATGTTTTCAGTACATAATACCCTCCAGCATACATGATCTTAAGTGCACATGTACAGCACGCCTACATCACACCACACACATGCACATGCAGAACTCAAGCCACTCACATAATGCACACCAGGGCCCAAGCTAGCATACGAGTCCCTGGGCCAATAAGTGTCTTAGATTTTACCCTTGCTTCTCCTACTGCGCTGCTGACTAATATAAACCCACTGAGATGCCTTTTTTCTGTCCACTGCTGTTAGGAATCTTGATATCCAGTTATTCATCAGGTTGCAATTACTCTAGAATCCATGCTTTTCTTTCATTCCTTCCTGCCTGACTTCCTCCCAGGATGGTTTTCATAAAGCCCAGGCTAATATCAACTTGTTCTGTAGCTGACTTTTCTGGTCTCCCTACATCTACCTCCCCAGTGTTGGGGTTACTGGCATGTGGCACTTCCTCCAGTTTATACAGTGCTAGGCATGGCATACAGGGTGTCTTATCTGTTAAGCTAAGCAGATGCTCTAACTGACCTACACCCACAGCACTAGAATTCATACTGCTCTAGCCATACCCTCTAATCATGACTTCAGGTTACACTCCAGGATGGAGTCTAGATCTTCATAATAATACTGGGCTAAGATCTGACAACCCACTAAAACTGAGTCGTGGAATATATGAGGAATATTTTTCTTTTCTACTTAAAGATGAAACAATTCAAGTGCTTAAGAAAAGATCAAACTGAAAGATCAAGTAACTATGAATTCATTTTAAATACACAGTAAATAATACCTTTAAAATTAATAACAATTCTCAAATAGCCCCTGAACATTTTTTCTTTTGTATATGTGGGAACTAAATTTATTCTGGAGACTGGAGGACTATGTATCCTCATTATGTGAGGCAGAAATTTTCTCCATGGCAACCTGGCTACAAACACTGATTGCCAAATCCCTAACATTGGGGCTACAAGAATAAAATGGGTATTAAAGACAGAGGCCTAACACCAAGCAGATGTGGTTAATGAATCTATTTAATTCCTTGCTTCTAAAGGGTGGGCCTACTGAGATCTTGATCTCAATCTCTGAGCTAGTTTGCACCTATCTGTCCTCTTCCCTTCTTTCACTCACGGTGCATTCATAGCATACTGGCAAACTAAGCTCCCCCAGGTTAATTAAGTGATAATTGGGCAGGTATCTTGACACTCCCAAGTGAATGTCCCATTAAACCAATTGGTAAAGTAATTAATCCTTATGACAGAACTCACATAGGTGTAATGAGAAGACAACTACCCTACTTTCATAGGAACACCAGAAGAATTACGAGAACTCTGTCTCCCTGCCTTCCAGCTGTTGGTGCTGTGGACTGGGATACTAGGTCCTCTACAGGGAAAACTTATTATCACTACTAGAAATCTCTACCCTCTCTCTGTACAGCAAGGGTCCCAGCAAGTTTCAAGTACCCTAAGAACCTCAAGTTCTTCTTTCCTCTGGCAATTCCAGGTACCCACAAAGACTCATTTTATTGTGCCCATGCTAAGCATAGGGAACTTGAGACCCCAGAGCTTACACCTTGTCATAAGCAGGGAAATCTTGACTCAGACCTGTCTGAACCTGGAACCCTATGTCATAGGAGCTGCAATACAAGTTGCACTTTACCTTTGTCAGTCAAGGTCAAAAGTAATGCTGAAGATGTAAAACCTGGGTACTATTTTCTTCTAGGAAGAGGTGACTTCTGTGGGGAGGGTGCAGTATTTGAGCTGAGAATGACAGTATCAGATTCTCAAAGGCTCTGAGGGAAAACCCATTGGAGAACACCGACCATAGGAGGATGCAGAGGATGCAGATGGGGCTGTGTCTGGATATCAGGAAGGTGGACCTCCACTGACTATAAATGAGGGATGAGGATGAGAATGAGATTCTGTGCAACAGGCCAAGGAAAAGGGGCCTAGACAGATGAAGTGAGGTGGGCAGAACAGATTTCTACAGCAGGCCAGGCAAGCAGGAACATTGTAAATTCCTATTATCTTGAAAAATAAAGTGTAGAGTGGCTGAAGAGATACCTCAGTCAACTTGAGGGTCTCAAGCACTCACTCACATCCTGCAGTGGGAATTTAAGGAGAGCCCCACACTGTGGGAAAGAGCTGCTGGGGCAGAGAAAGAGTAGCAGGTACCTCAACCAGACAGAGCAGACTGAAAAGGCCTGAAGCAGGCCTGGGTGAAGAAGGTGGAGGGTATGATCCCGAGAGATATTCTGGTGACTCAGGAATAATCCTCAGTTTTTCTCTACTATAGAAGAGAACTGGTTATTTCAGGGAAACAACACTGCATCATATCCAAGCTCTATGATGATACCTGGGCCGTCCACCATGCTGATGGGAGGCCTGGTGACTGCTCGGACACAACCCTTCACTTTAAGGTAGCCTGAGAAGTTGTGGCCTAGAAGTCCATCAAGGGCAAGATCATTTATGATCATCACAACTGATGACATTATTCAGTGAAGTTTAATGACACATGACCCTGGAGCAATTTCCAGTACGCTTACTGTCATGTCTCTTTGTAAAATTATTTTAATGTGCAAAGCAGCCTAGGCCAGGAAGACTATTATTACTGACTTGAAATTAGGACACAAGCATGATTCAGAAGGCCTTAGTTAAGATCATAGAATTGAGTGATTGGAAAGGATTCATCTTTGACCCAGGCCTGCTGCTCTTTCCAGCAATACAGGACTGATCGAATGGTAAATATGATCACTCACCACCCACTATACACCCTTAGTCATAGCTGTTTCCCCACACGCTGCCCTTTCTGTATGAAGATTTGTCACAATGAAGACAACTGGGTTAAAATATTAACAGGTAAAGATAGTTTTTGAGACAGTCTGTCTTTTCTCAAAAGAAAATCCCCAGATCCAATTTTAGGCTTTCCCCAATTGCCCAGATACTCATAACCCAGGAGGATATCCAACCACAGTGCACTGAGAACTCTGATCTTTCTGGATTTGGGAGGACAGTGGGAGGGCAGATTTCCTGGAGGGTCACTAGCACGGGCACTCTTTCGGTAAGGTATACAAACGAGACATTATTGTTCAGTAAGGTTTACAGTTAAGTGGATTTGAATTCAGATGCAGAGGCTCCCACTTGGGCACCCTCACCTCTGACCCTGGGACAACTTATTTTGTCCTTCCAATGCTGGTTCTGAGCTTAGAAAGTGCTCCAGATTGAACTCTGAGCATCCAGAACCTGATTCTGTAGAGGACAGTGGCGAGGGGAAAGTCATTTTCATTGGTCCCTAGCCACCATGTAAGGGACTTTAATGACACAGCCTCTAATATCTGTGATCAGGTGAGAGTCTAACGCAGAATCATGCAGGCCAGGCATATGTTGCTGGCTTCTGATTGGTGCTGCTATTTTAGTACGAATTCCATGAGCTGCAGGGCATGAACAGTCCCTTATCTCTACCAATTACTTGGCAGCATATCAGAAAAGGCTCCAGATATGGGCCAATATTGGGAAGGGTGCGCAAAGCCTTGTGGGAGTAGGGAGTGGTGACTACCCTGGTCTCCTGAAGTGGCATGTTTCACCTGGCCAACAGATTTGGATTCCTTGTCAGTCTGCCCAGAAGATGGTTCCTGTTTCAGCTGTCTTCTTGGTCAGGCAGGCCACCCATGCTCTCATCCTCTCCCTAACCACACAAACACTCTTTGAGTTTTTTCCCATGTAGTACAAGTTTTGATAGATGAGTGAACTTCTAGAAAACACAGGGTAAACAACATGCTACGGGGTGTACAGCAACACATTCGTGTGAAAGTAACCACCTGTGAAGTACACCCATCTATGCTTATATCTGCACACCACACAACAACAATGTTGTAGCATTTCCATGGCCACCAAGCAGACCATAAGCCATTTCAATGGGAAGAACTGATGATAATATCATAACATTATATCATAACTGATAATAACAACATTTTTTCTTTCCTCTTGGACATCTCAATAGATTCTTCTAGTCGAGGTAGGGCTTCTGCCAAAAAGTCGTATGTTGTGTGGCCCCCTGCCTTGTCTTCCTGAGACATAATATAAAAACACAAATGGGCACACACCAATAATCCCATTTAAAAATCTGTTTGGTAGCTTTGCAGAAAAGGTAAATTCATTTCTACTTTAACTGTTTCATAAAAACACCAACATAAGGTGCAAATGTATACGTCCCTCATGTAGAAATGTAGCTGGAATGTTGACATATATCGTCATGCAGAATGGAATCTGAGATGACCACGACTTTTAGAGACTTCTCTTCTCCCAGGATTTTATCTGTAAAGTTTTAGCCATCGTTCTCAGCCACACACTTTCTCCATGTAATGGTAGTTTAAACAAGTAAACGTGGCTACTTTCACCTCTTGGTTAACCAGGACACATACTTGTTGGGTCACCCACAATGGAGGAAAGGAGGAAAGAAGAGAGAACGCATACCTGTCATGTCTCAGGGCTCTCATGTCAACATAGACAGTGGTGGGGTCAGGTCCTGATGTCCCCTGTGAACAACAACACATGTGGTTAACCTGTGTGCATGGAAAGAAGCTGTGTCTATATAAGCTCTCCTAGCCGTAGGCATTTGCTTGGTAAAAGCCTCAAGCTGGACAAACAACCCCACAGACTAATGGCGCTAAACCTGTAGCTCTCCAAGCAGCCTTCTAACATCTGATTTATCATCTAAATTTCCAAAGTAACACCTTAGGATCACACTGGCCCATCACAAAGCTTGACCCCAGCCATGCATGTATAATAAGAATGCAGGGAGGAACATGTAGACAACATGTTTTACTAGGAAAAGTTTGGCTGCAAAAGCGGGTTGCCAGGATATGAAGTGTCTCTTGCTCAGAAATTTTCACTACATGAATTCAGAAAGGCTATTTTTAGACCTTAAGATACTGAAGCATAAGCATGACAGGAGCTGACAGATTGAGGAGGAAGATACAAGAGATAATTATTTTGTTCCTTGTAATCCCGCTTGTGCCTCTAGCCTCAGAAGGTTATTTCTGTCTGTGACATAAGTCAGGGAGGTTCTATGCTTCTCTAAATCAACTGAGCAGTAAGTACACTGAGCTTTAACACAGCAGTCCAGACATTCATCTTGGCATCATAAAGACCTTCTAAAAATATACTGGGCTGTCTTCTGACCAATGGCCTCTGCTCAAGGAAGGCATGTATTATTGAGGTGATACAACATTTTACATATGAGATAGGTAATGATTAGAAGATTAAAAAACATGGCAAACACAACAGACATAAGAGGGGTGGGGAAAGTTTTGCCTTTCAGAATTTACTTAACTGTACTATATTTCTTTAAGAATCTCAATTTTGTACCAAAGTATGTATAAATATAAAAATAAGAACAATAACAGCTTTGCTGGGTATGGTGACTTAGGCTTTCAATCCCAGTGCTCAGGAAGCAGGAGCAGATGCAAGTGGGTACTCTTGAGTTGCAGGTCAGCTAGGGCTACAGGGTGAGACCCTGTCTAAAACAACAAATCATCACCTTTTTGTTACAACAGTCAGGGATAGTGATCACTGGGGTCCACCACTGTGAGTAGGGAGACACAGTGCTCACAGTGACAACAGTTGCCAACAGTGTTCTTTCCACCTTATAATTATTCAGTGGAGCTGTGCTACAGAGCAACAGATGGAGAAACACTGTCTGGTGAAATGTACAATGTGAGATTCGTAACCATATGTGGTCAACTAAAACCAGCAAGGCCTAGCACAGGTCCTGAGAAGTGGGGGATGGTAGAAAATGGAAGTAGAGCCAATCAGCCAAGGAACAGGGATCACACTCATGGTGACACCATCTGGGTGCTGCTACTCTAGGTGGTACCAAGCAAGCCACAGGCCTATAGACCACCTGTCAATCTCTTCATTGCACTTGCAGCTTGTCTCAGTGCTGGAAGCCGGAGTGGCAGGAGGTAAGGAGGTGGGTGTATGCTGGTGTGATGAACAGAAAAGTCCCCTACCTGCTCGGCCAGTGTCCACAGCCTGTGGGGCTACAAGCAGCAAGAGCGTGGGGACAAGAAAGGAGAATATACCAAGCCGACGGGCAGGAAGGACACAAATAGGAGAAAGACACACAGAACAACGCAACAATTAAGAATGGGATGAAGAAAAGGGAAGGATGGGGTGGGGAAGAATGCAGAAAGCAGAGAACAAAGTAAAAACAAGATCAAAACAATGTTAAATATGGAGACCATTAAAATTAACCACTATACTGTTAAAGATGGGGGAAAAAACTGAAAAGATGTCAACACATCCACACAGCACAAAAGAGAAATAGAGGATAGGCTATGGCATGTAAACTGTCCCAGGACCTTTATCAGTAAGGTAGACAGTGCATCTCAAAAGTGACTTTAAGGTGCTTTCCGTTTTCTCTTTCCAATGACACTTCAAAGTCTATATTGCAATGGCTCACTCTAATGACTTCATCAAGACAGTTTTTAAGAGATGTGTGTGCATGTGTGTCTGTGCCTCTGAATGTGGGCACTCACGGGGGACACAGGTGTCAGATCTCCCTGGAGGAGATTGCGAGCTGCCCACCGTGGGTGCTGGGAACCAAACTCATGCCTTCCGCATGCTCTTAACCTCTTCATCTCCTTAATTGTAAGTTTTTCACAACAGGGAGGAGAAGTCTTTACATGTACAGTTATAGCTTCTCATCCTATTCAAAGATTAGTAAAACAAAAGCATCAAATATGCATTTCTGAGGTATGAAGGCATCAAGTTCCAGGCTCCTAAACTGAATACTTGCTCCCTTCTTTCTTTACACACTGAGTTTGACATTAGCCTAAGTTATAAAAAAACCTGTCTTTAAAAAAAAAGTCTAATTTTTAAAGGGAGAGTTAGGGTGGGACAGGCAAATTTCAAAAGATAGTGAAAAATCTATCTAATTCACTGGCCTGTAATCTGCCAGTCTGTATCATCAGCTGTCAAGCTGTTAAATGGAATGAGACTTACAGGAACCAGCCAAAGACCACCTTGCCTGGTTTTGAAATGTTTCACTGGAACATGGCCCATTTGTTAATATACTATGTATTTTTCTTTTGAGAGGACCCTTCTGAAAAGACCACATCAACACTAAGCTTGACTTCCTCCCTCCGGCCCAGTGAATGCCTCCCTTCAGAGGGAGCACGTATGAGCACTCAGGCTGGCAAAGTCTGATAACTGTCATACAAACAGACTTTGGGGTTCAGGGACCTGTGGAACCCTTCCTACTACTTGAGTGAAGCCTCATAAGATCAGTTTTACTTGGATGACTGAATTAGGACAGAACTTCAGGGCCAAGTGCCTACATTGCATTGATGACCACTTGGCCTGCATCAGGTATTGGGTGACATGCTCAGTCCTGCCGTGCCATATGGGAATGACATACTTACTTCACAGGTGCGCTGTGTGTTGTTTAAATAAAGTAACCATGTAATGGAATGTTGGAATGAATGTCTAGCACGGGACACACTGGATCAAACTTAGATATCTATTTGATATTAATAGCTTAAAACTTTTAGCCAGGCTGTGGGTAAAAGGCACAGTCTAAACTCAGAACTTTTCTTGACTGCAATGAAGAACAAGTCAAATGACAGAGAATACAGGTTCCGAGAGCTCAGACTGGAGTATTAATTATTAAGGACAACATATAGCAGCAGGAAGCAGAAAGTTGTAGCCGCCAGTGACTAACTCCCCAGAGCACACAGAAATCCCTGACAACACTTTATTTTTACTTCTCTCATTTAAGAACATGGCAGAGGAAAACAAGTGGCTTGAAAGCTCAAATTAATTAATCTCTTATTACAGCTATTTGTTTTATGCTGAGAGAGCTATACTGCCCTCTGAGCAGTCCGGTTTTTTCTCTTTAATGACCAAGGACTCTTAGTTCTATCACTGTGATGACTGTATTTCTCTTTGTGGGGTTTTCAAGATTTAAGGTTGACTAGAACTTTTACTATTGATTTAATTCTACAAAGTTATTTATTTATAAACAAGCTTTTCACTCAGATAAATCACTCATCTTATCCTACGTAATAAAACCATCAGCATTCACATTTCAGGGCTTGTCCCCTTAATGAGAAAATATCTGAAGCCTCCTTTGGGAGACGGAAGGACATTGTTTTTCCTTCTCTTCCTTTAATGAAAAGAGGATGCTACTTTTTATATTATATAGCTAATGCAGAGAGAGAGTTTCTTTGCTCTAAATAGCTGTCAAAGCGATGGGAAACTGTTCCCAAGATAGGTTAATAATAATAAAAATAATAAATAAAAAAATAATAAATAATAAAATAATAATAATAATAAACAATGACAATGTTTATAATGGTACTGTAGAAAATGATGTTAAACTGGGGACAGTGGTACACACATTCAATCCCTGTATTTCGGAGGCAGAGGCAAGCAGATCTCTGAGAGCTAGGAGACCAGCCTGAGTTCCAGGAGCCAGAGCGGCAAAGTGAGACCCTGTTTCTAACAAACAAACCAAAACAAAAAAATCTGACACTAAAGTTAATTAAACACTAAAGTAGTAATTTGATATTTCCAATGTCTACTTTTCATCATCAATTCAACAAATGAAAATTATGTAATTTTAATAGTTCAAGATTCTGAGAAATTGTCAATCTTAAAGGTGACAAGTGGCTTATTCTTAGATAGCTCTGTTAATTAGCAAAGTCTATTTAACCTTTCCAGGCCTTTCTCTCATCATAAAAATCAATGATTAAACTTTATCCTTCTTATGTATGGGAGGGTCTAACTAGCAGCTGCCCTAATCAAAGGGCTTGATGTTGATGTATTTGTTAAAAACACTCTGTGTTTTCTTTCAAAGCAAAGCTTGGATGTCCATTTTCTCTTTAAGTACAATTTACTTGAAGCAGATTCATCCTGTAAGGTCATTTTGGAGGAAATTCAGATGTGCTATGCGCTTTTTATATGGGCAGTAAACTCTGACCAAGAAAAGTACTCATTTAGTGGCTGTAACTTCTGTTGAATGCATAGGGTTGATGGTGCGATGACTCCGGTTCCAGCACTTTTCAGAAACCTGTTTGTACTCCAAAGTGACAGCATCAGCACCCGTGACAGTGTGGTGGCCCAAAGAGGGTCATTAGAGAAGCTGTGCCCTAGCACAGCTACTAACAGAAGACATGACAGAAGTGTAGAGCAAGGAAAGGAAGCAGAAGGGACCCGGAATAGGATACAGCCTCTGCTACGTGATGGTGGATGGCCATGGACTATTGTAGATAAAGTCTCAGTAAGCAAGGGCATGATGACTCCATAAAAGAGAGGTGTTCAACATGAGACTGACCACGGTGAAGAGGGGTATGAGGCCGGGCAGTAAAAACAGCTGGGTACCACAGGAGAACAGGTTTGTAAAATAAAAACAAATCCCTAATTTATTCCTTCTGAAGTTTAACTTTAGAGCTGCATATATTTAATTATAATTGGTACAGGGAGGAGAATGCTGTACATGTGCCTTGGTGTGTGTGTACAGGTCAGAGGACAACCTGTGGGGTCTCTCCTTCCACCACAAGGTTTCTAGGTATCCAACTCTGGTCATTGTTCTCGACAGTTAGCCCCTTCATCCACTGAGTCATTTCTCTGGCTGCTTTAAACTATAGACAGGCACACTATCTGCTATATTTGAATATGTATATTGTATATACAATTATAGATGTGCCCATGTAGACCAAGTATTGTTCCTCAGATACCTCACTGGCTTGGTTGGTGATTGGGCTCTAAAATTCGCCTCTGTTTTACCTCTTAGGTGCTGGGATTTCAAGTGTGTATACCAGACCTGGGCTCCTTTATAATATAGGTTTAGGATTTGAACTCAGGTCCTCTCAAGGCAAGCATTTTAAAACTAAGTTGTCACCCCAGCTCTCTCAGATGTGTTTTAAATGGTATCTACCCATGTCTGTTCAGCACTAGAAAAAATTGCATGATTTCATCTTTGAGTATTCAAGGCACTGTGGAGACCTTTTGGTCTGTAATTAAAAAAAAACAAAAAAAAAAAACAAAAACAAAAAAAAACCCCCAAATTTATAAGGTACATAGAAACCTAAAAGGCTAGGAAACTCCACTGGTTTCACAAATGACACCACTAATTTCACAAAACACTGTCCCTAAGGAATAGGCATTTAAAGCCTAGACACACATGGATGAGGCTCCCTTTCTAATCTGCTTAAGTACTGTCTCAGAGAGATTAAGTCTCCTCACTGTAACTAGCTGATTACCCAGAATCTCAGAATCTCAGTGTGCTGAAGGGATATGGGACGGTGATTAGATGGGAAGAAAGCCACTAGAAAGAAATAGCCAATCAACTGACAGTTCACAGTCCTCCTGATACACCAGTGTTTGTGCACGCCAGCGATGCTGGTTCTTCAAAGAGAAGCCTCACCTTCTTCATCACCTTAACCATTTAGGCAGAAGGGGGAAAACCTCAAGAGTGTCTTGGCTTTTTATGTTTCCATTCGCACACTGACCTTCCTCACACTTTATTTTGCACTGTGTCCTGTTCTAAACAGAAATATCACAGGAAGTGATAACGTTTTCTGCCTTCCAGATGATGTTTGTAAACAGCTCTGTCACACAGCTTCATACAACATAACAGAATGTGAATGTCTCCAGGGACCAGGGGCCAAGGCTTTTGTAGCCCCTCCACTGCTATCACTTCCCACAGGCCTTCTTGCTTGTGCTGTCAACCAGCACCTGTCCAAACACTTCTCATCGCCAAGGCACTCTTGATCCTTTTATTCTCACCAACAAATGAGATTACCATTTGCTAGAGTGGGAGGCAGGTAGATCTTTGTGTTGACAGTTTATCTCACTGACAGAAATATAGAGAAAGTAAGAACTTTGTCACGGGCTAGTGTCTAGGATAGAGGTCGGTAAGGGCACAGAATGACCATCTTTCTGAACTAGAGAAGCTTTAATGCGTGTGAGCTATGAGTCGCCGCCCCACAGCCTGCTGGGAAGTGAAGCTAGAAATGGAGCATTTGTTGATTCTTTTCAAAGAGATTTAAAAAAAAAACAAAACACACACACGCACACTCCGACTTTTTTTTTAAAATTAGAAGGTTTTTTTGAAAATAAAATTATATCCCGAGCTGGTCTCAACACAATACGGGGCAAGGATAGCCTTGAACTCCATCCCATGCCTACTCTTTTCAAGAGCTGGGGTCACAGTGTGGCTACCATGTTTATGTAGTGCAGGGTATAACGCCCAGGGATCTGTACATGCTGTGCATGCTACTCTAGCCAGTGGCTACCTCCCCAGCTCCACAGAAGTTAATCCTGTAGCACATTGGCCCAAATGGCCCTTGAAAGAGATTACAAACCTGTTCTCCTTTGTGTACCATTTACCTTTATATACCATTTACTTTAGTTAGTTTCTACTATCAGACATCTGGATATTTCTAATAGTAAGTTATTTGGAAATAAAAGATAGCTGAAAATGAAGATATGGAAAAATGAAAAAATACAAAAGTGCATCAAGATTTTCCCAAACCCCTAATGAGGACCATTGCTGACTGTAAAGTTCGAGTTAGAAGCCACACTGATAAGATTAAATAAATTAAAATTACATCATTGCTTCCCATTATAAAGATAACATTTCATTTGCTCAGCATTGTTACAATGTAATTATCAGATAACCACTAGGTTCTAGGTGCACAGAAGGTAGGGATTTCCTATTTCTTGGATCTTACAGGGTTTCATAGTAAACAATTCTTTCGAATAAGTAGCTATTTAGGTGGAAAAAAATAACTAGGTGTGTGCCTAACGCACATACGCAGTTAAGCCTTGGAGTTGAGATGTTAACTCTATGTTCTTAAGTTCTCCTGGGAAAACATGAAGAAATGCCCACTCATCCCGGAGAGGACATCAGCCAATGTTCAATGAACTGACTCCAACTTTAGCTCTCTTAATTAAAGAGTTTATCCGGAGTTCTTAAAGGAATGCAGATGAGGAGTCCTTACAGGAGAAGGGATGCCTTGGGCAGTATCACCAGAAAGCCACCTTGGCAAAGATTTATGAATGTAACATTCCCAGCAACTCCTACACCACTTGCAGGCAGCTCTGATGAAGTCTCCCCTCTTCAGCATTCTTTATTGCTTACTGAAGCAGTGCTGTGGGGGCCCATTTGTCAGACATTTCAGGGCAAAGATCTACATGCTACCTTCATTTCTTGTAAGCCATCTTAAAATACTGTTCATTTAGGGGAACGCGTATAAACATCTGAAAGACTCAGAAGTTAATAAATATGTACGCTGCATGCCATTCTATGCAAATTCTCAATTTTCTATACTAACTACAGAACTTTGCCTTCTTTTGCAGTAATTAATGCTAATGAGGAATGCCTTTCCTGCTTCCCCTCCCTCATTTTGTAAACATCACTGTGATCAAGAGCCTGACCCCAACCACATGCTCTGTTCATATAATGTGTCACCCCAAGCAGGAGGTGGGAGTATTTTATTGCACAATCACTGCATCCCTGGGAGAGGTGGATCTTTGTGCCTCAAGCTTCTGGTAGAAAGCAGGGCAACCATTTATGATAACCAATACATGGCAAAAGGAAAAAACTGATTTTGTTTCTAAATAAAATTAGATGTTATTCTTTTCTTGGAAAACATTAGCTAACTGGTTAAAAAAAATGACCTAAGTACTCCTTGAGACTAACTTCATTACTGCATATCTGAATAAAATAATGAGTTCTGTGACCCTTTCACAATGCTTTTCACAATATACTTTTATCACACACACCCCCTTTCACTTCCTCTTGACCTGCTCCTCTTCCTAACTCTGCCCTCCAATTATACCCCATTGTGTTTTATGCTCCCCTTTTTGTAGGGAAAAACCAAATCTAGATTCTACAGGAAAGGAAATACTTAATAATTACCTTTAATTTGAAACTTGCTTGTTTAATTCAACATGGTAATCTAGTTTTATGCATTTCCCTGCAAATGATGTAATTTCCCTTGTCTTTATGGCTAACGCACATTGTATACACACACACACACACACACACACACACACACACACAAACACATCCTTCACATTTAGCATATTTTAGAAAAGAAAAAAATTTGAAAAGTCGAATATTAAAATAAAAAAGACAGGATATATTCAGTTTATCTAAGAAAAAAGACTCTCCAACACTAGAAAAAGATTAAATTCAGGCTTTGAAATTTACTTTTTTCCATTTAAAAAAAGTATACAGTCAATTTGAAAGGAAAGAAGATAAAAACAGGGAACACGTAGATAAAAATGTTTAACAAATGTTGGTAGCTACTTTTTGCTTTGATATTCTCAAAGCTAGTGTCTCTGTCTCTGTCTCTCTGTCTCTGTCTCTGTCTCTGTCTCTCTGTCTCTGTGTGTGTGGCGGGGGGAGAGCACATGCACACATTTACCCCTTTACAAAGTGGCTAAGTCCAAGCACCTAAAACGGACAGCAGAGAAGCCAATCGCGCTTCCTGAGGTTTACCCAGTTGCAGACGACTGCAGTGGTTGCCCTCATGAGTCTCAATGGCAGGGACACTGTAGGTAGGGGCCTGGAAGCCATGTGCCTTCCTGCAACTGCAAGTCCAGCTTTTGCTGTGAGCTAGCTCAAGGAACTCCTTGTAACTCACCCAGGACCGGTAAAGGCTGGGCACAGACTTGAAGTGCTTATTTTTGTGTTATTTTTGGCAATCTTAATCTTGTCACTCCACGCTTCACAGGTTGAGTGCATCAAAAAAGAAGGAAATAGTGAAGGAAACTAATGAAGAAAAGAAAACCACCAATATTCCCCTGGCTATTGTCATTCAAAGCTTCCTTCAGAGAGCTGCCTTCCTCTCAGCTATTTCACAGAAATGCAGTCTTGTTGCTATGTTGCTATGGCAACAGAAACTTTGAAGACCGATGAACATAGTAAAAATCTACCTCCAGAAATTACTGTCTGCAGATATGATTCTCAAGCCATGGGCGAATGATTCTCAACCTATGGGTTGTGACCCCTTTGGGTGTTGAAGGGCAGTGGTTGCATACTAGATACCCTGCATATCAGATATTTACACTATGATTCACAACAGTAGCAAAATTACACTTATGAAGTAGTCACAAAATAATTTTATGGTTGGCAGTTACCACAGCATGAGAAACCGTATTAAAGGGTCATAGCATTAGGAAGGCTGCAAAGTAGTGAAATAAGTAGTTCCTTTTATCTAATTTTGAAGTGAGTCTGACAGTCCAGTTTTGGCCAAGAGCTACTCCTGTGTCAAAGTTAAAACATTCCAGGACACAGTAGGGGATGTGAATAATGACTAGAAAGGAAGTCTCCAAATAAAAGCAGAAAAGTCACATCTGTGTGACGACCAGAGATTTGTCTAATGTAAGTAAGCATCTGCCAAGGAAAATTCACTGAACAGGTCTACACTGTACACCTGGCATTGAGACTCAGTCTTCTGACACAGCATTCAATGGTTTCAATGAAACTTACCTGTAAGCAAATTGCCAGGTTCACTCTGCAGCCAAATGAAGTGCTAACAGCTCGTGGGTGGAGGCCCAAGTCCTTAAAGAGCTTTGAGAAGGACTGTGTAAGAGCGATTCGGGGACGCTCTTCTGCCACAACCACACAGGTTCTTACTCGGGACAAGTCCAGTCCTCGTGCCTGGAAATAAGAACAGGGACACTAGCTAAGCCTTCAACATGTGTAACTGCGTGTAACCTATACAATCTTTCACTCAGAATCCCACAAGAATACTCTTCACTGTACCCAAAGTCTTTCTGTAAACCATTTGAGGAGTTTAGAGGAATAAACAACAACAACAACAACAACAACAAAAACCCAAAAGCCTAGCCAAGTCAATCAACCAGCTCAACAAACACAGGACAAAACCATAGACACCCAAACTGGTAAAGATACCATTGAAAGCATGTTTGAAGCAGTAGCAAGAATGGCAAGGAAAAGGCAGGCAAGCACACTCACTGGGGAAGAAAAGCACCAGTGTGCATTTTTGGAGGGTATGAACTGACAAGATGTACACATGATGGGGCTACAAAGATGGCTCAGTGCTTAAGTGTGTGCTATTCTTCCCGAGGACTCAGGTTCAGTTCCATCACCCACAGCTCATGGCTCACAGCTGCCATTAATCCCAGCTCTAAGGGACCAAGACTCTTTTCCTGGTCTCCATAGGTACCAGCAAACATGGTTTGTTCAAGCATGCATACGTGCACACACACCTTTAAAAATGCACATATGGGAAATATGTTTAAGAAGAAAGGCAGAACTAAAGTGCTTAGACAACTTTCTAGTGACAAGTCTCTGTTTATACCTGAAGAGACTTAAAAAGCCACTGGCCAACTTTCATTATCAAGTGCATCTCCATGATTATTTCTAAGGTTCTCTCTAACAAATACAGACAGAGAGGAGGAGGAATCCTGTGAAATAAACAACAATACTGAATGGTTGAAGCTGTCACACTCGGGCTGGGCTGAGAGGGATGAGATCAGGCACAGAAGGGCCTCAAGTGAAGGTGACAGTGTACAAGGAGGAATGCTGGCTTGAATTAAAGCAGAGCTGTTGACACGGGGACTACCCAAACTAGACCCCGCAAGCTGTGCAAACAGCAGAGATAACATAAGAATCCCTGACTGTGCCTTACCACTGGGCTACATTCTCAGACTTCAGGATAACTCTGACACTAAAATCTGATGTTTAACCATAACTGCATACACAACATTACACAGGAACAATTAAACTCTGGAGGATACTAATAACTTCATCTGTGACTATCAAGAGGCTGTGCTATAATAGCAACTCCAATTAGCAATACAAATTTATCTCTATAATTCTTTAAGTATAGGAATGAGAGTAGAAAGGTTGCTTAATCCTCTGAATTTAAGTTTCTCATCTTTACAAGGGACAGTAGCATGTCCTGATTCACAGAGCTGTGGCAAGTGTCAACTGAAATGTAAAGGTTATCACCCAATTGTGATAGCTCTGATTATTATGTACACGCCAACACAAAAGGCGAATGAAAAAGCACCTGACAATTTTGTAAAACAATATAGATGGACTCTTCCTTATATAAATATGTAATTTCAAAAATGCATTTATATAGCTTAACATTATTTTGTTTTATTGCACTGGGAAAAATAGGAAAAGGTTCAAAGGAAACAAATGTGCTAGGCCTTATTTCACTCTGTGTGCACACACAGAAACATAAACAACCTGCACAGCTAGAGGCAGACACACACTGTGCATACAAGCAGAGAATGGCAGGACAGAACACTAACAAGGCGGGTCATAGCATTATCTTCCCTCTTGCCATTAATGATTCTTTAACTTACCACGGAGACATGTCTATCAAACTCCCCCAGCTTAAGTGGAAGGAAACACTGTTCTCACTAAATATATATCAAAAAGAAAGCAGTAAAAACCCAAACACTGTTCACTTAGGTGCAAAAGGAATTTTGTTACAGTGCAGACCTTCAAATAAGGACTTTCTAGCAAAGGAAAGATAACACAAACATTTTCTACTTGAACACCAGACAGGCTAGGAACAGAGACAGTTTGCATCTTTTAAACAATACTAGAGGAATTGAGGACAAAGTACTTAACAATTCTTACTAGTATCTGACAGTGGAAAAGTATTCATGAGGAAAACCTAAAACCTTATTTTTCCCTACATCAATCTGCAAGCAGATCACAGGTCAGCTCTTTGGAAGGACTATGATGCCTCACCAAGTGTGTGAGTGTCCTTTCTCAAGACCAGAATAGCCTGAGTGCTGGTGACCTTGGAGGCCCTAGGAAGGGATGCTTACCTTAAGGGACTCAGTTTGTGAGCCCAGCCCTTTGGTGCAAAGCTCCATCACTGAATAGGAACAGAAGGTATCCCGGACTTTGTACTGACTCACAGCAAGAAGCCACAAGGCAGGATTGGTCTCCAGCTCAGAAGGTGGGATCAGAATGGACTGGTGCCCTGAGTATACACTGCAGAGACAAGACAGGCCATGAGGGCTGGAACCCAGGGCAGATGGGAAAGAGACAGTAATATTCAACCTGAGAAACAGGAACACTTCAAGTAAGAAACACTCATGTGTAAGATAAGTAGAAAATCCAGATACAAAAAGATTAAGAAAATCATAAAAGAAAAAAAATTAGGAGAGCCAAAAGAACTCACTTGACCTTCTGAATGTGTCAATCTGTAGTGTATTACATTCAGAACACCACACAGAAGGACAAGCAGCGTTACTCTTATTTCTTACCTTTATACTTGAGAGTATACTTAGAAAAATGAGGTTGCAAATTTTAATTCATAAGCACTTGTTCAAGCAGTCATTTTGAAAAATGTATTTATTCACTTTACAGCCCAGTATCAGTCTTTCCTCTCTCCTCCCAGTACCCATCACAATCCTCCCACAATTCCTCCTTCCCCTTTTCTCCCCACACATACCACTGAGACAGGGCACAGACTGCCATTTTTAATGCTTGCTTATCATTGTGAACTAACAGTACTTGACCCTACTTATTATAGTACAAGATCTTAGATATATTCTGAGATTTAAAGAGTTATTCTACTTATACAAAGATTCATAGATGAAACCCACAACATTGTTATGTTGTATCAAGAGACATATCTCTGTCTGTGTGCCTGTGATCTTCTTAGCACAAGCCATTTCTTTGTAATGTGATCAATCTCGTTTGAGAAGTTGAAAACAAAAATCAAGAGAGCCCAGCTGGCTCAAGAGATTTAAGAAAACTAAATGAGGGACTGGAGAGATGGTTTAGTGGTTAAGAGCACTGGCTGCTGTTCCAAAGGTCCTGAATTCAATTCCCAGCAACCACATGGTGGCTCACAACCATCTGTAATGTGATCTGATGCCCTCTTCCGGCATGCAGGAGTACATGCAGATAAAGCACTCATTCATAAAATAAATAAAACTTAAAAAAAGAAAAAAATCGACAAGCCCACAAACTTATTTGAAACATGATC
Organism: Rattus norvegicus; assembly: GCF_021556685.1. Taxonomy (NCBI): domain Eukaryota; kingdom Metazoa; phylum Chordata; class Mammalia; order Rodentia; family Muridae; genus Rattus; species Rattus norvegicus. Next base: position 67,027,421 of record NC_141550.1, read on the forward strand.
CTTCATGTAGAGAACCACGTAGAGGGAATATGGCAAAAGAAAAATGGCAGCATATTTTCATCTCTCTATTTAAACATTTCAAAGTTTCAGTTATTTTTGTGAAGTGGAAATATAGCAAACCCTAACCTTTGCCGTAGCCTTTTCTTTTTTCTTTAAATTTTATTTTATTAGATATATTTCTTTATTTACATTTCAAATGTTATTCCCTTTCCCTGTTTCCTGTCCATAAGACCCCCCTCCTTCTTCCTCTCCCCCATATGGTTGTTTTCACCCCCATCAACCACTCTTACTGCCCCTCCTGATATTCCCCTGCACTGGGGGTCCAACCTTGGCAGGACCAAAGGCATCCCCTTCCACTGGTGCCCCCAAGAAGGCTATTCTCTGCTACATATGCAGTTGGAGCCCTGGGTCAGTCCATGTATAGTCCTTTGGTAGTGGTTTAGTCCCTGGAAGATCTGGTTGGTTGGCATTGCTGTTCTTATGGGGTTGCAAGACCCTTCAGCTCTTTCAATCCTTCCTCTAATTCCCCCAAAGGGGGTCCCTGTTCTCAGTTCAGTGGTTTGTTGCTAGCATTGACCTTTGTATTGGACATGCTCTGGATGTTTCTCTCAGGAGAGATCTATATCCGGTTCCTTTCAGCATACACTTTTTAGCTTCATCAATCCTATCTAGTTTTGGTGGCTGTATATATATGGGCCACATGTGGGTCAGGCTCTGAATGGCCGTACTTTCAGTCTCTGCTCTAAGCTTTGCCTCCAAATCCCCTCCTATGGATATTTTTTTTTCTCCTTTTTTAAGAAGGAGTGGGAGCATCCACATTTTGGTCTTCCTTCTTCTTGAGCTTCATGTGGTCTGTGGATTGCATCTTGGGTAATTCGAGCATTTGGGCTAATATCCACTTATCAATGAGTGCATACCATGTGAGTTTTTCTGTGATTGGGTTACCTCACGCAGGATGAAATCCTCTAGTTCATTCCATTTGCCTATGAATTTCATGAAGTCATTGTTGTTGATAGCTGAGTAATACTCCATTGTGTAGATGTACCACATTTTTTGAATCCATTCCTCTGTTGAAGGGCATTTGGGTTCTTTCTAGCTTCTGGCTATTATAAATAAGGCTGCTATGAACATAGTGGAGCATGTGTCTATGTTGTATGTTGGAGCATCTTTTGGGTATATGCCCAGGAGAGGTATAGCTGGGTCCTCAGGTAGTGGAATGCCCAATTTTCTGAGGAACCTCCAGAGTGGTTGTATCAGCTTGCGATCCCAGCAACAATGGAGCAGTGTTTCTCTTTCTCCACATCCTCGCCAGCATCTGCTGTCACCTGAGTTTTTTATCTTAGCCATTCTCACTGGTGTGAGGTGGAATCTCAGGGTTGTTTTGATTTGCATTTCCCTGATGACTAAGGATATTGAACATTTCTTTAGATGCTTTTCAGCCATTTGATATTCCTCAGCTGAGAAGGTTTTGTTTAGCTCTGTATCCCATTTTTTAATAGGGTTATTTGGCTCTCTGAAGTCTAACTTCTTGAGTTCTTTGTATATTTTGGATATAAGTCCTCTATCAGTTGAAGGATTGGTAAAGATCTTTTCCCAATCTGTTGGTTGCCATTTTGTCCTAATGACAATGTCCTTTGTCTTACAGAAGCTTTGTAGGTCCCATTTGTCGATTCTTGATCTTAGAGCATAAGTCATTGGTGTTTTGTTCAGGAAATTTTCTCCAGTGCCCATGTGTTCGAGACTCTTCCTCACTTTTTTTTCTATTAGTTTGAGTGTATCTGGTTTGATGTGGAGATCCTTAATCCACTTGGACTTAAGCTTTGTACAGGGTGATAAGAGTGGATCGATTTGCATTCTTCTACATTCTGACCTCTAATTGAACCAGCACCATTTGTTGAAAATGCTATCTTTCCTCCTTGGAAGGTTTTAGCTCCTTTGTCAAAGATCAAGTGACCATAGGATAGGTGTGTGGGTTCATTTCTGGGTCTTCAATTCTGTTCCACTGATTTATCTGCATGTCTCTGTATCAATACCATACCGTTTTTATGACTATTACTCTCTAATACTGCTTGAGGTCAGGGATGGTGATTCCCCCAGAAGTTCGTTTATTGTTGAGTATAGTTTTCACTATCCTGGAGGTTTTTTGTTATTCCAAATGAATTTGCAAATTGCTCTTTCTAACTCTATGAAGAATTGAGTAGGAATTTTGATAGGGATTGCATTGAATCTGTAGATCACTTTTGGCAAAATGGCCATTTTTACTATATTAATCCTGCCAATCCATTTGCATGGGAGATCTTGTTCTGAGATCTTCTTCAATTTTGTTCTTCAGAGACTTGAAGTTCTTGTCATACAGATCTTTCACTTGCTTGGTTAAAATCACACCAAGATATTTCATATTATTTGGGACTACTGTGAAGGGTGTCATTCCTCTAATTTCTTTCTCAGACTTTATCCTTTGAGTAGAGGAATCAATGCAGTTAGTAATTTGAGAATGAGAAGATTGGGTACATTCAAAGAAAGAAAAATTATACTTTAAATTATTATTATGTTTTAATCTTCTGTGTGATTTGATTTGCTCAAATGTTTGTGTAAATGTTTATAGTCAATATGCCATATTCAGCAAAAGCCCATGTAAATAATTTTAATATCTCACAGTAGGACATACTTTTACTAATTTGCCATTGGGGAAATGTTTATGAAGGATCTTTGTTTTATTGAGACAAACTTTTACTTTATAGTTTAGGCTGGTCTTGAACTTGTGGCAGCCATCCTGTTAGAGCCTAAATAGTACTAGGTTACAGGTGTGAGTCATCACAAGCATCTGTACAGTATTACACAAGCAAATCTATAAAAGCATAAGAGATTTATATACTATTCAAACAACTACCTGTTACAAGTTCTTTCTTATTTAATGGAATGTGAGCTTAGTTCAGTCCTTGAAAATAAACTTATACTCAGATGTACTTTTATTCAGAACCTAAGCTTTTATACTGTTCCCCACGAGCTTCCAAAGCTAACTTAAGATGGGCCTTCCAACAAATCGCTTTCTTTCAAAGCATGTCCATAGTAGTCCCCAATTACCCGTTAAGAAACACACTTCAGATCTGACAGCAAAGCACTTGTCTTCTTAGCTCTAGAAATTAATTTATGGGCTTAACCTATGTCTCATCCTCTCCTCATCAGATTCATGTACATTAAAAATCTAGTTACGTTTAATTAAATGTATGTGTGCACAGGTGCACATGAGTGTTGCAAAGTCCAAGGTGGCCAGAGGCATTGCATCCTTGTGGAATTGGAGTTACAGGCAGTTGTGAGCTTCTGGTATAGATGCTGAAAAACAAAACTGGGTCCTCTACAAGGGCAGTACATGCTCTTAACTACTAAGCCATTGTTCCAACCCTATGAACACGTTTTGGAGACTGGGTATTATTTCTGGAGCACACCACAGCTAAAGTAGACATTGAACTGCTCTCCCTCCATGCTTGAGAGGCTGAATGATGACCACATTCCAGCGTTTTTCCTAGAAATGTATGTAGCTTTTCTCATGATGCTCTGAAGACAGAGTGTGGCATTCCCACCTGCACTGACTTTACTGAAACTGTAGATTTCATTTGTTATCAGAAGGCCTCATTTTCCAGGTGGGCTTGCTGGTACTTCAGTATGAACTTGCAGATTCTAACTAGGTATGACTTAATTTGAGCCTTACTTATTAGCTAGTGCATTGTCTCCAATTAGAAGCCTCAAAGTAGCACTGAGCAGCAATCAGAATAAGTGGAAAATTTATCTCAGTTGTATAGATATTTAAAAAACCACAAGGACAAACCCAGGATTGTACACCAGCAAGAGCCTAAGCTTTAACAAGCCTACACATTATATATCCCATAAATCATAATTACATATCAGAAAATGCTATGTGTCTTTCTATCCTGAGAAGCAAAGGAACACAGTGTTTCTGTTAATATCAAATGCTATTCAGCATATTCATGATTCAAGGTTCACAATGCTACATTAATTAGATGTTCTTAGAGGCTTTTTATTGAAACTGAGATTTAAACAGGTACTCATTTACACTAAGGACTTTTCAGTATGTAACCTTATAATGCTTTTCCTTTTAATTCTGACAATCTACCATATCCATATTCCCCAATTTTAATTTTTGAATTGCTAATATAAGGAGATCCAAATTAAAGACCATTAAATACAAATAATTTACAACTTGATTTCTCAACAATTTACACCAGGATTAATGAACTGTTTGAAGCACATTAATGAAGATTACACATAGAGTCACTGATCTATTTAGCATTCAATGGAAACAAAAAGGAAAAAACCATCCAAATAGCTAACATATTGTATATGTATATATAATATTATACACACAGACAGACAGACAGACAGACACACACACACACGATACACACACTGAGGGACTGACAGAATTCAGGTAATATTACACAAAAACATATACATAGTACAGAAGGCTTGTATCACAGAATAAAATATTAACTGCTGAGTTGTACAATTGTCATGACAGTGTTGTTGTGGAATATTGACAACCATTGCCCTATGGTGATTCCTCTGTCCTGACTCATGAATTTTCAATTTTCCCTTATCAAACCATCTATCAAAATCTGATTCATCAATTTTTACACATACTGATTTTGGGACATCGACTGTACTTACTCACATGGTTAAAACTACTTGAGGAACAGGTTACCTATATGAGACAAACTATTGTTTAAGATTTTCTGGAACTTGGTCTATTCTAGATTAGAGCTAAGTTTCAAATGATGAAAAAGACATTTTTTTGTTATTAATGTGCATATTAGCAATTAAGTGACTTTATATTATTAACCTGAGAACCCACATACTAAACAAATGACAACTGCACCAAGTTTGGCTCTCAACAACACAGCCATGGACTATCTCAGGGTAATCCTAGACGAAGCCTCCTTAGTCAGCAGGTCTACTGTGAAAAAGCATGTGGGTACTCTGTGAGGTATTCCAAAGGCAAGCTTTCTTCTCGAGAAAGCTGAGGCCAGGTGTGGTGGCACAGCCTGGAATCTCAGCACTGAGGAGGCAAAGATCTTCTAAACTTTGAGAACTGTCTTGAAAATGAACAAACCTCTCCCAACCAAGAAGCTATCTACAATTGATAGCTGCTGGCATTGTTTTTAATCAGTGGAGTCTCACTGAGTGTACTGATCACATTTCAGGGTAGGCCTTCTGCCCAGGAGTAGTTAACTAACACAAAGCGAACTCACGGTACTTTTGTGGATGTTTTGTCTCATTTTGTTCTGTTTGGTCTTGGTTGCTAGAAAATCCATTTCTACAAAACAAAAGCTGCTAAGGCTTTGCAATTAATTAAACTCAATCAAGAGACTTAGTTTTTTTCAAGTGATATTATATTGAACATTCCAATCCACAAATATAAGCATGTGATCTACTTTTCTGAGTAGGTGTTTAACTGAGCACTTTGCAATATGCTGGCCAAGTCTTCTCCTAGTGAGCTTCATTTCTAGCATCTGTCTTTCACATTCTTTGAAACAATATGCATAACCTTAGAAAATATTTAAAAACAATTCCATTTTTATCAATGACTCTCAATAAAATCTGTAAGTCCACAACTGAGACTCCACATGAATTATTTTAAGCAAGGTCTTTGTGATCTGTTTGTATAGGTTTTTGAAAAATAAAGTTTACAGTCTTTCATTTGTTTACATTTATATAACTGCCCTTACTGTTTCAAATCAGAGATTATGAAGCAGAACCCTGTACCTTTTTGTACTGGCACGTGTTTGGAGGCCAGAGGACAATCTCAGCTATCTCTCTGTACCTCCTCTCTCCAAGCCCAAGTCCACCACTGAGTAAAGTCAGGGAAAAGGCAAGAGGAGTTGACAATTTTCATAATCCCCAGAAGGCATGACTGCCAGGGGTAAGGGCTTCAGACTCAAAACTGACACTCTTCTGATATTAAAAAGAAAAAAAAAAAGAAAAAGAAAAAAATTAGTCTGTAGCCCATTAGCAGATGCAGTCTACCCGTGGGATGCTTCCTCACAATCTCATGTAACTGCTGTAGAAAGTGAAAGGGCCACAGTTACTACACTCTGGTCCTGAGTTAGTGCCTCAGGGAGAGAGAGGCACAGGATCAGGGTTTCTACACTTAGCTCCACAGCTAAACTTCCAGAAGGGACGATACATGGTTCATTTTATTGAAAAAACAAGAACAATCATTCTAGGGATGTTAAGGAAGAACCTCACCTGCAGAGACACCAGAGGACAAACCCAAGTCCACAGTAAGGGTCCAGACAGATGGCCACTTCTCTAGAAGGGTAAAGTTCACACTGCAGCTTAATAGAACGGCAAAAGGCACTGGTGGCTGCATGAGACATCTGAAAGGCAGAAAGGAAGTAAAGACAAGTAACTCGACAGTGAGCATCCAGAGACATCTATAAGACAACTTGTCAGTGTTGAATATATGCTAATTCTCATTAAATGCCTCAAAGATACTTTTAGAGAAACTGTAGGGAGTTTGGGTCACATTGTTCTAGAAAGGTGGATGCTGATATTCTCACTAGTCTTCCCCTTTTCTGTTCCACACACTGGAACAGAGTGTGGGCTGGGTGGGTCAGGGGTAGTTAGTAGGCATGGTCTCACATGTGCAACCCATAGTGGCCTGGAACTTACTACAAAGCCTAAGCTGGCTTCTAATTCATAGCAATCCTTCTGTCCCAACCTTCTGAGCTGTGTGAATTACATATGTGATTCACTACACTATGAAGTCTTCCATTCAGAACAGATAAACCACACTTTAAACCTCACGGTACTCCCTCATAACTCGGACAGTGGATAACAATGCTTTGGATCTGAAGAGCAGATTATACAAATAGGGATTCTTGTGTTCACATAAGTGCCTACAGGTAGGTAAGGAAGGAATGAAGGGTCATGTCCAGCTCTGCAGTAGAGTCTTGGCTTTATTCTCATTCTGTGAGGTTCAGGAACCTGTAGAGCAGCTGTCTTAGATACACAAGGGTTTATGCTTCACAAGCATGGACTCCTGTGCTCGTGTTTGGGTAACAGTGGCTCAGGAGTGGAAGAGTGTGCTGAAAACCACGTGAGTGAGTTCTGAAGCAAAGCCCTGACCTTCTTGCTGACCCTCCAGTCCTTCCTAGATATGACCATCCCACAATGAAATGGCAGTCAAACCCTGTCTCTATTTAGCATGGAAAACAGTGAAGTTCCGATCCTGTACAGTAAGAAAGTTGACAGATTCTGAAACACTACAGATTACATCTAACAAGATCATTGTTTTGTGAGAACTTGGTAACTATATCAATTTCTGAGTGGTCAGGGAAGCAAGGAAAACTGTATCAGATATGATTAAAATGTCACAAGTTAAATGTGTCACAAGTTAAGCATGCCACCACAGTGCTAATCTATAAAGAGAACCAGTAAAGAACACAAGCAAGGAAATCCAACCCATGAATTAAACACTTCAGTGGGAGAGATAAAAGAAAGAAGGGTGGGGAGTCCTTTCATTGTCAAGTGTCAGGTCACTGCTATAAGTTCTGCCCAGGAATAGGCTGTGTAATGGATAGTCTCCACTGAATTCACCCCAGTATTGGAAAGAGTTACTCTAGAATTCAAAACACATACAGATGTGCATGCACTGTATACACACACACACACACACACACACACACACACACACACACACACACACTTACTTTCAATCTACAGTACCTGCTTATTGGGGAAGCAGAACTATAACATGTTCCTCTAAGGTCCCACTACTCTTTGGATCACAGTTAATTCTCCTACCATGCATTCCAGGTAAGCGATCAAAATATCCTTTACTGCCCTGGCACACTGGGAAGGACATCATGCACAATCATGCTGTTAACTGTTCATGTAAATGCTGATATGTTAGGGGCTTGTCCTGTCACTCTATCAGGCACTGTATTCAGTGCTAGGGATTGAAAAAAAAAGGAAGAGAAGAAAGAAAAAGGAGAAGAAAAAGGAAAAGAAGGAAGGAAAAGAAGGAAAGAAGAGAAGGAAGGAAGAAGAGAGGAGGGGGAAAAGAGGAGGAACAGAGGAAGAGAAGGTTGAAGAAGGGAGGAGAGAGAGGAAGGAGGAAAAAGAAGGAAGAAGGAAGAGAAAAGGAAGAAGGAAGAGGAAAGGGAGGAGGGGAGGAGAGGAGGGGAAGGAGAGAGAAGGGAGAAAGAAGAGGAGAGGGAAGATGATGAGGTGAGGAAGGAGAGGAGAGGGGCAGAGAGGAGGGGAAGAAGAGGAGGATGGAGGAGAAAATGGAAGGAAGATGAAAGGAAGGAAGAGGAGAAGAAGGGGAGGAAAGGAGAGAGAGGAGAGGAAGGGAAGGAGAGGAGGGAGAGGAGAAGGGTAGGAGGGATAGGGGAGGGGAGGAGAGGAGGTGGGTGGAAAAAGGAAGAGGAAGAAAGAAGGAAGAAAGGGAGGAGAAGGAGGAGGAGGAAGAAGAGGAGGAAGAGAAGGGAGAGGAAGAGGAGGAGGAGGAAAAGGAGGAGGACTTGGAGGAAGAGGAGGAGGAGGAAGAAGAGGAGGAGTTGGAGGAGGAAGAGGATGATCCAGGTATAGTACACTGCTATTCAGTTCTTGAGAACCCAAAGGCAGTGGATGACTGCAAGTTTGAGGGCAGCCTGAGTCACACAGTGAATTCTATGCCAGCCTCAGGTACAGAGAGAATCTCTCTATATTAAAAATAACGGGTTCAGAGCTAAACAAAGAATTCACAGCTGAGGAATGCCAAATGGCTGAGAAACACCCAAAGAAATGTTCAACATCTTTAGTCATAAGGGAAATGCAAACCAAAACAACCCTGAGATTTCACCTCACACCAGTGAGAATGGCTATGATCAAAAACTCAGGGGACAACAGATGCTGGCGAGGATGTGGAGAAAGAGGAACACTCCTCCATTGTTGGTGGGATTGCAAACTGGTACAACCATTCTGGAAATCAGTCTGGAGGTTCCTCAGAAAATTGGACATTGAACTGCCTGAGGATCCATCTATACCTCTCTTGGGCATATACCCAAAAGATGCCCCAACATATAAAAAAGACACGTGCTCCACTATGTTCATTGCAGCCTTATTTATAATAGCCAGAAGCTGGAAAGAACCCAGATGCCCTTCAACAGAGGAATGGATACAGAAAATGTGGTACATCTACACAATGGAATATTACTCAGCTATCAAAAACAACGACTTTATGAAATTCGTAGGCAAATGGTTGGAACTGGAAAATATCATCCTGAGTGAGCTAACCCAATCACAGAAAGACATACATGGTATGCACTCATTGATAAGTGGCGATTAGCCCAAATGCTTGAATTACCCTAGATACCTAGAACAAATGAAACTCAAGACGGATGATCAAAATGTGAATGCTTCACTCCTTCTTTAAAAGGGGAACAAGAATACCCTTGGCAGGGAATAGAGAGGCAAAGATTAAAACAGAGAATGAAGGAACACCCATTCAGAGTCTGCCCCACATGTGGCCCATACATATACAGCCACCCAATTAGACAAGATGGATGAAGCAAAGAAGTGCAGGCCGACAGGAGCCGGATGTAGATTGCTCCTGAGAGACACAGCCAGAATACAGCAAATACAGAGGCGAATGCCAGCAGCAAACCACTGAACTGAGAATAGGGCCCCCGTTGAAGGAATCAGAGAAAGAACCGGAAAGATCTTGAAGGGGCTCGAGACCCCATATGTACAACAATGCTAAGCAACCAGAGCTTCCAGGGACTAAGCCACTACCTAAAGACTATACATGGACTGACCCTGGACTCTGACCCCATAGGTAACAATGAATATCCTAGCAAGAGCACCAGTGGAAGGAGAAGGCCTGGGTCCTGCTAAGACTGAACCCCCAGTGAACTAGACTGGTGGGGGGAGGGCGGCAATGGGGGGAGGGATGGGAGGGGAACACCCATAAGGAAGGGAAGGGGGGAGGGGGATGTTTGCCCGGATACCGGGAAAGGGAATAACACTCGAAATGTATATAAGAAATACTCAAGTTAATAAAAAAAAAATTTCAAAAAAAAAAATAACAGGTATAGGCCTGCTCTCAAGAGTTCACCATGCGTAAATTTGAGAGATGGCAGGAAACTATGAGGTCAAACATGATTAATATAAAAAAAGCAGAGAGATGGTGCTCATATCTCCTTGGCTACCAGCTATGGAGTCTGCTAGGCTTTGAGAGTAGTTTTAACACAGTGACAAGAGGACAAACAGGTAAAGAAAGAAACAGCTCTTTAAAAAAAAAACCCAAAAAAACAACCCCCCCCCCAAAACCCAAACCAAAAGCCCTCCATCCCTAAGCACACTCCAAGGCTGGGCCCTGCCCATATCACCAACCCCCAAACCTGAACTGGGAGTATGAATAAAGTATGAATTCCTGATTTTTATTAGATAACCTCAGACTTGGATAAAAAATATTTTTTTCCAGAGGCCAAGCAATGAAGGACTCTGAGAGGCCCTAAAAGTAGATCTCCAAATATTGTGCATCAGACATGAGAGCCTCAAGCCAATGCACCACGTATCTTGGTTGTGCTGTGCTATGCTACCTGGTGTGGCCTATTCAGCCTTGCCTTTTGGTGCTGTTTTGCTTTGACTGATGTTAAGTAAGTGCCCTTTCTCTGGGCATAGAACCATTCCCCAGGTACAGGAACTATTCGAAGGTCAAAGCAACACAGTTAAGTGGGTGAAATGTAAGACATAGCTACAGTACAACATACCCTTATATGCTTTATATGAACCTTGATGTCCCACAGCACCAACTACAGAGAAGACACCCATAGACTCTTCTAGCTTTTGCAACTGAATACTTCTGTCTAAAAACTAAAATCCAGTAAGAATTTCTTCCAGAGAAGAATGGCCTCCCTGCAACCCTACAGGACCAAAGAGGCAGACCATATGCCAGGCAACTTCCTATTCTCCTGTGCCTTCCAGCTCTTAAAACATATGGGGTTTCATTAACTCATATCAAAATATACTTCTCATACTCATCAAACAGATAATTAAAAATTGGAAAAACATTTTAGGAGTTTGAAAGAAAGTGTAGTTAATCATCTCTGAATTTTTCTGTGGTACATAAGTAAATTGAGTCACCAAGAAGTATTATTCAGATCATTCCACGTGTGGGTGCATTTTTATTAAATCAAGATTTAATATCGTAGTTCCCACTTCCATACTCCACAAGAATAATCAAAACTGTAGGTTTCTATTTTGGCCCTCATAGCAAGAAGGTCAAAGGTCACTTACAGAGATGATAGCACTTAACTCATCTTGCTCTGAGACTACTTTAAGAAATTTTTAAAGTAATTATTTAATACTCTAGCTAATTGTGTGTGCTTTCCCTAACTCTATAGGAGAGGAGAGGTAAAGTCTGAGAACTCTAGCTTGTGATAGGTAACTAGCTCAAACTGTCCCAGTGTGACTCAGAAGCGGAGATGGAGAGGAAAGGGCTTCCTGAGGTTTTAAACCCTGCTGCACAGGACCCTGACCTCTGAACTGTGATGATACCAATTCTAAGTGATATTAAGTGACATCGGTAGTTCTGTGTTTTGATAGGCAAAAGGCTCACGGTAGCTTAGCCAAGAAGCCATCTTTCGGGTTCTGATTGCACTCACGTTTAACAAGGAGGAGAACGCAGTGCGGAGATGCAGAGCAGCAGCAGTAGATCTGAGAGCCAGCAAGCGAGAAGGCTGTGCAGCATCCAGTACACAGTACTAGACAGTACTTTACGGTGGCAGTGTGGAGAAATGGTTAGGTTTTGTTGTTATTGTTCTTTTTGGGTTTTTTTCGGTACTGAATATTGAATTCAGGACAATGACCATGCTAGGAGAGGGGTATGTGAGTAAACTATGTCCCCGAATTTCCCATAGTATTTGGAACTTAGCTATCAGGTATTGAAAAGTCATATATGTTACAGCTTATAGAAGAATCATATTATACTTCTCTCCATACATTCTGGGAATACAACCACACATGACAACATAAGAACAATCAGTACATGCCTGTTGTCCACCACTGGCCTGCCCATAAGATGGACCCCTGTTCTCACCTTTACACCAGCTAGCATCCCAGTTGTGGACACACTAAAGTCAAGGTAAGCCAGTGTGTCTGGGTTGGAAGGTTTGTAGATCTGGGCAGGCCGCTTCTTTGGCAAATCATCTGCAGAGGAAAACAAAGCAATTAGTATACTTGACTACACTAAAGACCATAACAAGAAAACGCATGTGGGAAGAGAGTCCAAGTGCTGACCTGTGTCCAGTATGAGGGGCCATGTCCTGACATCTACAGCTGCTGCTGCCTCTCTGGACCGAAGCAGTTTACAAATCAATTGTGTTGTCATGAGACAAGCAGACCGACTCACCTGAGGACCAAAGACAAGAATGGAAGGAATGAATACACACCAGAAAGGAACACACCAGGGAAGTGTTAATCACTCTGCGCCGAGTGTTTCTCAAAGGTTAAGAGTACACAACTCTAATTCTAAAGCATGAGGAAGTAGGCTGATCTGGCTGTAAATGTCACCTACAGCCTGCCAGAGCTGACCAGCTACTCTGGCTGGCTAGGTGGGTATCCTCTTTTTCCCTCTTTGCCCTGTGAGTCTTCACTCTTGCAGAGAATGACTTTTTCCAGTAGTGGAACCATTCCCTAGTCTAGTCTCTCTCTTGCTAGAACTTCCAAAGTGGTTTTTAAGAGCTAGCTAGAATATGGCAAAGCCAGCAGTGCTAGCCATGTAAACACATAGACAAAGCTCTGAGGCTGGGTCCTCAACTCCTGAGGCTAAGTAATACCCTAGCATTACTCTCACGTGCTGGCAAAATAACAGAGGCTTCTCTGTCAGTGTATGGTCTTTCCACAAAAGCTTACACATGCAGTATATTGTATGTATTTTTGAACAGGAGTGCGCCTTCCTTGGTAGGGTTCCCACACAGCTACCAAGAGCATTCACGGGGGAGGGGTAAGGACTGTTCTCCGCTTCTTATATCTCTGATTCCCTTAAGGGAAACACATATGCTAGTCTTCCTTATACACAAAAACAAAGTATATACATAAACTCTAAAAACAAAGAAAACAACCTTCTAGATCCAGAAGAAGGGAACGTGAAGAAAACACATCTATAGGTTTTCATTCAGATTGCTTGTGTTTGGAATGGCTTCTTTACGAAGCCAACACCAGGCCCCTTAGGAATCAATGCAGTGGTAGAGCTGCCCCAGCTTCTCCCAGCTGCCCCAGCTTCTCCCAGCTTCTCCCAGTTGCCCCAGCTTCTCCCAGCTGCCCCAGCTTCCATGTTGCTTAGCTTCAATCTTACTCCCAATGCTGGATGATCAACTCCCTGGAGACAGACTATTCCCAATCCCATTACTTTCTTTGCAAACCCACATGTACAGTACAGCTAGCAGTTGTCCTAGGAGATTTTAAGTCTGTAACTCACAACTTGCCACTGAACATAGGCAGGTCAAAGGCCCACAGCATCCTACCCAGGCCTCGGTTACCTCTACGATCATCTTGACTGTAGGCAATGTTGTTGCAATGTTCTGTGGATGTGGAGGTCGCACGGTGATTGGCACACAGCCCGCATACAGGCAACCATAAAATGCAGCAATAAGGTCTATTCCTATACAAGAGGAAAGCAGAAATACTTATTTGAAGCCAGTTACTTCGCTTAATGACCACCACCATTCTCTCTCTCAGTGTAAGTTCTAGTCTGGGAATAGTCAGTTAGGGAAACCGAGACTTTAACTCCTTCCTCCCTTTTGATAAGTCTCAGTGATTATTTTCTTGTGGCTTGTTCTTTTAGACACAAGATGCTAAGACAGCTTAGCTGTTTTATTTATATATCATTTCTCTAGATAACTATTTAATGGTATGATTATGTCTAGGAGCTAAAAACTCAATTACTGCCAATAATATGAACTACCTTAGAAATCAATCAAATGTAGACATAAAGGTTTAGGTCCATTTTGCTTTAAGCCTCTAAAACAGTGTATTCTCACATGAGGCCAAGGCCCTGCATGTGAGAATAACTAGAAGCAAATGAGCCTGGTGACATCTGAACAAAACAAAGGACACACTGGCAGTGACCCAGGAATCCCGCAAGTACTGTTGCGGGCAACAGAGTGCTTCCTCCCGTTGCTGTCCTTGCTACCACTCTTAGGGGTCAGGACTGATTTACCACTTACCTGGAGGGTAGACTAATGCCACGTGGTCTCCGTCCTGCAGGTGGCCCCTCTCCATCAGCATCACTGCTATCTTTTCTGCACGCTTGTGGAGTTGAACACACGTCAAGGAATTTGCGATTGTTCCCTGAATATCACGAGAACAGGTGGTTAGGGGGGGATCTTCATCACACCAGATCATGCATCATACAATCCATTTACATGAAATTCTCAGGTCAACAGATTTTGGGATATTCATAGAACCACAGTTTTAACGATCAGATTTAGTATGCTTCCATTATCCTCACCTCCCATAGCAAAAGAAAGCTGACTCTCCCTCCTCAAAGGTCAGCAACTGTCACTAGCTCTGCAGCCAGGCGTTCAAATGATTTTTTTATGCAGATTTTTAAAATATGCAAAAACTGAAAGAAAATATCTTTAGGCCAAAAATACCTTGAAAGAGGCTTACCAGGAAAGACTAGTGCAGGACAGGCACTGAGAAATAAAAAAACGCATGCCATTCATTATTTACATTGTGAAGAAAAGAATGAATGAACTGCATTATAGTAATGCATGCAGGTGTTTGCCTGCAGTGCCAACACTTGGGAAGTGGAGGCAGGAGGATAGGGGCAAGCCTAGGCTATTTATAGGCATCTTGTACTGCACAGTAGAAACCCATCTAAAAACAAGCGGAAAGAAAGAGGTAAACTCTTTTCAGAAATTACATTCAATTAACTTTAAAAATATTCCTGACATACAATGTATATAGAGTTCATTTGCATTAATCAGAGGTGTAAAGAGATCACTGTGAGCTTCAGGACTCGGGCTGAAACTCCTATATGAAAGACATGCGTGAAAGTGAGATCCTTAATGAGCTGCTAGGAGAACTGACATGTGGAAAACACCTGTGTGGACCACAATGCCTAGAGTCTCTGGGCTGGTCGGGAGCAGTGTCTGGAAACACACCCTGATTCCTGTCCTAACTGTCACAGACATACATATGAATGGGAAGGGAGATACTGCTGGGATGTACAGTGGAGTACTTTATAACGTACTAAGATGCACAAAGCAGGAACTCATATTTAGCAAAACATTCACCAGGACTGTTTAATCACAGTGAATCCTATGATGCAGAGGTGTAGTCTTTGATGACTGATACAAGGAATGGAGGCGCAGTGGAAAGCCACCCAGGTAACAGCCGAATCAGCCTTCAGACAGCTACTGATGCTGTGACCAATGTTGTAGATATGAGAGATGCTTAACTTGCAAGTCTCTAAACTGGTCCTTTCCCCACACATATTCTTTTGTATCAAACTGGTGTGTAAAGGAAACCAGTGAGAGTGGAGTGCAGCACAGATGCTCAGTAGGTGTTAAGTGTATGGGATGGTAAGAGTCTAAGAAATACAGACCAAAATTTGAAATTTGGTGCCTTCAAGATTAAGCATTCCTCTGAGCATTTACTAATGACATGTCTGTCAGCATAAATGAAAACACACACCTTCCTGGACTTAAAGCTGAAGACCCAGCTATACCACTCTTGGGCATATACTCAAAATAAGCCCCACCATGGCACAGGGGCACATGCTCTACTATGTTCGTAGTGGCACTGTGATAGCCAGAAGCTGGAAACAACCCAGGTAGCCCCACACCGAAAGAGTGAACACAGAAAATGTGGTTCATTTACACAATGGAATACTATTCAGCTATTAATGAGGTCATCATGAGTTTTGCAGACAAATGGATGGAACTAGAAAATATCCTGAGTGAGGTAACTGAGGCCCTACAGGACATGAATGAACTAAAAAGTGGATATTAGCCCCCCCCCCCCCAAAAAAGCACAGCATACACAGGACACAATCTGCAGAACTCAAGGAGGTTAACAAGCTGAAGGGCCCAAATGAGGATGCTTTAATCCCACTTGGGATGGAAAAGAAAGCAATCACAGGGGGGTGAGAGGGGTGGAGGCAGGGGGAGGGACCTGGGTGGAAGAAGGGAGGGGGAGAAAAAAGGGGAACATGATCAGGTATTGGGGGCGGTGGGAGTGAAGCCCTAAAGGCCAGCAGAATGAATGGGAACAGGTAACCTTGGGAGTGGGAAGTAGGAACCCTCCAGAATGTCCCAGAGACCTGGGAAGTGAGAGACTTTCAGGTTTCAAAGGGAGGGAGCTTAGACGAAATGCCCATCATGGGAAGAGGGAACCTATAGAGTCTAGCTCCAGTGGAGGGGCAGGACATCAAGTGCAGGGATGGGGTTGCCATTCCACAGTCAAAAGCTCTGACCCAGAGTTGTTCCTGTCTGAAGGAGCTGCATGGACAAAAATGGAGAAGAGCCTGAGGGAAAGGAGGTCCAGTGATTGGCCCAAATTGGGATCCAGCTCAAGGGGAGGCTCCAAGGTCTGACAATGTTACTAAGATGTGGTATGCTTTCAGACAGGAGCCTAGCATGAGCGCCCTCCAAGAGGCCCAACAAGCAGCTGACAGAGACAGATGCAGATACACCCAACCAATAGACTAAAGTTAGGGACCCCTGTGGTTGAATTAGGGAAAGGTTGGAAGAAGTTGAGGAGGAGCACAGCCCATAGGAAGATCAGCAATCTCAACTAACCTGAACCCCTAAGATCTCTCAGACACTGGGCCACCAACCAGGCAGCATACACCAGCTGATATGAGGCCCCTGACACATATACAGCAGAGGACTGCCTGGTCTGGACTCAGTCAGAGAAGAAGCACCTAACCCTAGAAAGACTTGAGACCCCAGGGAGTGGGGAGGCCTGGTTGGGTGGAGGGGACATCCTCTTGGAGACAGGGATGATGGGGGGAGGAATGGGATTAAGAACTGTCAGAGGGTGGACCAGGAAGGGGATAATGACTGAACTATAAATAAGAAGATTAAAGATAATAAAATTAAAAAGGAGGAGGAGGAGGAAGAAGGAAAAAGAAAGAAGAAGTAAGGCCCAAATTCAAGGATCAGCATTGCAAAGAGAAATGGAAACAAAACAAGATTAAGAATGAAAACCCAAGACATGAAGTCTGAGCCGGAAGGGTGCACAGTGCAGAGCACACCACCCACTGTTGGGATTATAAGCACTTCACCCCCCCATCTCCTTTGTGTATATAAAGAAAGGACTCATGACCTCATGCTTATAAGTAGGTGTTTTACTGACTGAGCCCCTCTAGCTTCTAGTCACTTTGAAGATTTTAATATGATCTTTTACTACAGCAAAAATGCTATCAATTTCAGGGACGTGTTTCCTTTCCCAAGCACTACTTGTTGAGAACACAGGTTCCAAGTGAATAGCTCCATGAAGTACTAATCATTCAGCCTCAGGTAACAACCATCATTTTCCAACAGCTTCACCAACGTTCATGGAAAAACTGATTTCTACTCTGAAACCACTGGATAAAAAGTAGTTTCCAGGTAAAGTTATTCCATATGTTAGAATTGTCTTCTAAAATAAGTTGTGGGAGAATTTTCTTGACAGACTGATCATGCAGAGACATTCAGGGGTCAGCATCCATTCTAAACACAACAAGCTCCATGGTTCCTGACTGTGAACTTAACACCATTTATGGTTTTATTTTAATATCTAAAACAATTAAGGACAAAAATTCATGTTCTGAGATTATAAAGAAAATACTATAAATAAACAAATCAAGAAATTAAATGAGTTGTTTGAAGTTCCTGGTAAAACTAAAAAAGGATACTGTGCATGTTTTGAGAGAGAAAGTTTTCTGCTATTAATGATCATTTTAACATGCACGATTCTAACTTCAATCTTGCAGACCTCATACCTAACAACTACAGTTGCCAAAGGTGCAAGTACATGAACGGACAGTAAATGTAAGCAATGAAAAAACCCTTCATACTCTGAAGTCAAATGTTTCAATTATCTTAAAAGACCCACGATCAAAAAAAAAAGATAGTAAAAAAAATCAAATTCATAACTATTAAAAATAGTTTGCCCAGGTCAGAAGTAAAGCACCCAAGCAACATCCCACATCTGCTGTGGGTGCCACTATCATGCGTGGTGAGTGAGTACATGATGGTGAGTTGGGAAAGATCGGAGTCTGCAGTGGAGGGAAGGAGAGAACATGAAGCTGACTGGTTTGTGCACTGTGGAGAACTGGAATTGGAGACATTGGTTATAAGGTCACACTGATTGGATGACATCACTTCAATGGGCCATCAAGTTTGTTCTGTCTACAAGGATCTACTTACTCTTGCACTCCCTGCTTAGACGTCCATAAAGTTTGAACACAGGCAATCATCTATCTTACAAAAATGGGAGCATGGTATTAGGCAGTGTTAAAGGGGGAGTTTACAAGTGACTCATGGCTGACTTGCTCTGTTGACAGTTTGTACAGAATATAAGCACCATGACAGTGCTAGGCAAATTAAGGAAAGGAAGAAGTTATACTCATGAAAGGTTCTGAGCAGATACCATGCCCAGTTAAAAGGGAGTCAGTTATGGTTAAGACAACACATCCTAGTCATCACTTTGGAGGTAGTATTGGAAGAGAGAGCCATGCAGACTATGGACAAAGGGAAGCCGAGAGGAGCGTAAAGGAAAACACCACAGGAAGAGATTCGGGAGACTCAAGGAAGAGGAGATTAAAAGGAAATAAAAGTATCACAGATGTGAAGGAAGATGAAAATGGTTAGTTGTGTGAAGTAAAGGGGATCATGTCTATCACTGCAGGGTAAAGATGGAGTCAGGGAAAAAGATGAAACACGGAGTGTGACGGCTCAGCTGGCAAAGGTATACGCTCACAGGCCTGAAAGGTCTGCCTTCAATATCCACAACCCACCTATGGAAAGAGAACTGGCTCCCAAAGTGACCTCTGACCTCTAGAAGCATGCTGTTACACACACACACACACACACACACACACACACACACACACACACACACACAAATAAAAACATAAGGAAACAAATAAAAAGGAGGGAGACTAATTTCAGATGCATGGGTATGTGGTCACAGAATTGTCAAAGTTCACACTCTGACCACACAGCCATGTGACCATCTACAGGAGGAGGTAGGCTGTGAGTACAGAGTGCCCCTCAGAGGGGAGGCATTATATTAGACATTCAGAGAACACGGATAATAGGAAAGTGCTCTTTGTTGTCTCTAAGGAGTATCCCTGAATAGAGTTGTGAACAGATGTAGTATATGACGAACCATCATGACCACAAGAGTAATTTCGAGTTGATAAGCACTTTTACAACAGAGTAAGGTGAAGATTGTCCAAGTACATATAGTCAGAGAAACTTCTTCCACACAAAGAAACCTGGACAGCTAGAGCACTCAAGGCTTTAATTAGGAATCCTAAATGGCCTCAGGTTTGCAGACTTACAGGTACCTGTACTTGTCAAGAGGTCCAACTACTTATTTATTTTTCAAGTTTTAGCTCCAAAGCAGAAAGAAAAGCTAAAAGTAAACACCAGAAGAATACATCTTTGCATGTGACTTATTGTTAATATTTGGTACTATACTTAAGGTCTGACTTCTAAGTGCTTTTAAGTAGGAAGAGTTTGAATTGCTAATGTGAAATTAAACAGAAACTTTATAAAGTTCAAATAGTTTTAATTCTCTAGAGTCTGTAACTAAGCCCTTTATATTTAAACAAATTTGTTTATAATAAGAATATAACTCTCTCTCCAAGACTGCATTAGTCTTCTACTGTAGGTACCATTAACCTCTTCATTTTGGGTGGAAATAACTGCAGAGAAAGTGAGAGCATTAACAAGTGTATATCTATGGCTTTGCTCCCCGCTTCTTGACTACTGGTACAGTGTGATTTGCTGCCCCCAAGCTCCAGATGCCTTGACTTCCTCCATAATGACGAACTAGCTGTAACCTCTGAGCTGAAATCCCCCCACCCCCCAACCCTGTTACTTCTGTTAAGTAAACTAAAGAAGTCTTTGGGAATATTATAAAAGGGGGGTGACCTCCCAGGGAAAAGTTCAGACTACTCAAGTAAGCCATTAGGAAGTATGAGCTCAAGAGCTCTGAAGCCTACCCGACAATTGAGCAGAGTGTACAGCAGGTGGTCTGGAGTGGTCTGCGCTCTCCACTGTAAGACCTCTGAGAGGAATAGGAACTGGAATGAAACAAGGATATTAGAGTGATGCCACTGGATGGGTTAGGCAATCTCAATATTTAAATAAAACTATATTATTTGAGTTCATGCTTTCCTAGACAAAGGTATAAGGACATATTTACATTTAAAAAATTCTGACAAATATGCCATCCACAGAATGAGCAAGTACTTGGCTTTCCCTGCTGCTCTTTAGCATTCAATGCACCTGATTGAGACTGACAGCTCTAAGGATGGCTATAGTACTCTTGCTTAGGCAAGTTCTCGACAAGTCAGCCCAGAGGGAGAGAGAGTGGAGCTAGCCCCCAGGGTAAGATCATCCAACACAGTCGGCCATCTTTCCTCCTGGAGCTGCCAGAATACACACTGTTGATTTCTGTGATATGCAGGGCAAGAATCTCATCTAGCTTACCGAAGGAAAAGAACACTTCTATTAAATATGTGATTGTAGAATGCCATTCTCTGGTATTATTAAATTGCATTACAAATTACAAAGATTAAATGTATCATATTGATTTAGTCTGTAATAAAAAGGACAGCCCCATTTCATATAAAGATAGAAAATATCCATATAACACTCTAACATCTTTTATTAATAGACATGCACTATGTGAGGAGAGTGTGATGATCAAGTTGTTTTAATGAAGAAATTGCTGTATATTAGTGGCAATATTTAAATGACTTTGTCACATTCCTTCATAGCCCACAGTGAATGTGATGGGCCCATTTGGGCTGTGGGAAACAGCGAGTCCTAAGCATTGTCAGAGCTGAAATGTTACAACGGAAATACATAGACAAGTTATGAGCTCTGCTGTGTGGGTGGAGAGGAGCTGGATATTTGCTCTGCAAGCTGCGGGAAGAAAATCTAGCCTCTAACAATCAACCAGAAGACAAAATACTGTAGCCCAAGGCCACGATGAGCAGCATGGACTTCACGTGAGGGCTGGTGGAGTGGGGATCCATAGAAAGAAGCAAGTGGTGAAGAGCCATGGTTTCCTAATATTTGCCCCAGTCCTGTTCACGTGGATGATATCACTTCACTTCTGTGCCATGCTACAATTTCCTGAAACCCCATGCCCCTGTCACATTCTTCCCTGTAAGACCATGAAACTCTACTGTATGACAAGTGGGGAGGTGGGGTAGGATCATCAAAGATGTGAAATCAGCAATAGATGTGGTACTGACTCAGTGAGGACTCTGGACAGTTGCTCTGTGAGTCTACAAAGAGTTAACATAGCTCTAGAGTTAAGGGAATAACTTGAGTTCTGACCTCGGTTCTCACCTTCCGGGCCTGGTCATTGTCTTCTATCTGACCCAGGTCTCTGCCACTAGCCTGGGCAATCCTCTTCCCAGACACTAGGTTTCCCACCATCACTGAGGCAGGGCCAATTTCTGGAGGAAAAAAAAAAAAGCAAGTCACCTTAGAGTCAGAAGTGAAATTCCTTTTAACAGGATTCTTACCCAATTAGTAAAGAATTAACCTCAGGAAATGCTTCGAGAGACCCAGTTTCAAATCACTCTATCATAAGAGATTGCAAAGAAATCACTGATGTGCTTGTGATGGCCAGAATGAAGAAACCTGGATGAGGGCACACAAAAGCACACAAAAGCAATGCCTACAACACACACAGGCTTCCTCGGCACCCTGTAGGCTGATGACTCTGTTGTCTAGTGTGAGCCAACAGGTGATAATGCACATTTAGAGGTGATTATAAAAGCTGTGCCACGGATAAATACAGGACGCACTTCCCTGAGGAAGACTTCTGGATTCCACCTCTTGTTTGCTGGGATTATGATCTATAAGGAGAGTTGAGTCAAACCAAACAATTATAATACATTTTACCTCTTGGGATAGATTCAGAGAATACTCAGGAAGGGACATGAAAGCACAATGAGATGTACAAGAGTGAATCCAGAAGACACTATAAAATTAAAAGTTTTTACTACTCCACTGCTACAAATGCAATGAGCGTTCTTTCCCTAGTTTAAGACAGCAGCTTGAAAGGGAAACATCAGACATGTTTCCAGTATCTTCACTTTTTTGATTATGAAAAAAAAAAGTTTCTTTTAAAAATATTTTTATTAAATGTTTTATTAAATTTATTTCCTTGTGTGTGTGTGTACATGCACTCAGGTCATGATGGCAATGTAGATCTTAAAGGACAACTTGTTACAGTCAGTTCTCTCCATCTATCACGTGGGTCCTGGGGGAATCAACGTCAGGTCAGGACTGACAGCAAGCACTTTCACTGAGTCGTTGTACTGACCC